>NW_025999990.1:9817397-9846719 GCF_001458135.2 Marmota marmota marmota | reverse complement strand
TTTTTGGGGGTGGGTGGGTGGGTATGGGAGATTGAACTCAGGGACACTCGACCACTGAGCCACATCCCAGCCCTATTTTGTATTTTTTTTTAATATTTATTTTTTAGTTGTAGTTGGACACAATCCTTTATTTCGCTTATTTATTTTTAGAGCAAAATTGATATATTAATTTAACTAAATAAATCAAACTTGGCCTTAGTCATGGGTTAGCGAATTAAATCAATCATATTTAAGTAAAACATTGCAAAAACTTAAAAAAATAATAAAAATGTGAAGATAGTTTCCTTTGTAACTAATACATTTCAACCAGGACAAGATGATTAGTTAGAGAAATGTTTAAGAGGATGAAATCTTCAGGGTTAATATTTTGTGAGAAGAGTGTATGTATTTAGTATTCTACCCATGTTTAAGAAAACAGGGTGAGTAAGAAGTTTGGATCTACATGTTATTCCACGTGGTTAGCATTTGAAAATATTAGGTTTTATTAGGCAGTGTTTGGGCCTTTAGTTCCAGTGACCCGGGAAGCTGAGGTGGGAGGATCACAAGTTCGAGGACAGAGTAAAGGCTTTGAATTTGGGGGACAAGAAAACGATTCTGTTTCTGAGGTGGGATCCAACAGATTTTGGCCTACTAAGTGTTTGCTTAGATTAATTCCTCTGGTAATAAACTTTTAGGGCAGGGAGGCTGAGCTTTGAGGCTAAAATGAAAGAAAATACAGGCTAAAAAAACAATGATCAAAGTCAATCATTTGTCACTTCAGTGTTGTAAGTGTGGGTGCAGGTGCCCAGCAAGGCCTGACAGCAACATCCTTCAGGGTTAGTTATGACCTAGGCATCAAAGAAGGCCACCTCACCCCCCGGCTGCCAGGAGGAAGAAGATAGCCGAAGGGAAAAACAAGGGTGGGGCCTCTGCAAAGAGACGAAATGTACCCTCACATTCATCAGGACCTAGGATCAGCTGAGCAGATGACTGAGCCCTTGACTGGAGTTCTGGAGGATTCAGATTAGAGAGGTAGGGGTGTGTTTGAGTGTGTGAGTGTGTGTGTGTGAGACAGAGTGTGTGTGTGAGTGTAAGGGGGGTGGGGAGAGAAGGATAGGAGTGGGAACAAGAGCCCCTGCAAATGTTATAATAGCCATCTCAAAACAGCTAAGGAAAGCCTCATGTGCAGAGCACATGTTCTGAAAACCCTGGCCACCAGGACTTTTCTCTGCTGTAACCAGTTGTTATTATGACCGAGTGCTTCCTGTCTGGCTTTGTTATTCTAAGCCAACCTTTGTCCCTGCTGCTCAGACACTAATTTTCCTGGTAGGACACTTTGAGTTCCAGAAGGATAACAAGAGGAGGCACTAGAGGCTCAGGGAGAGATGATTACTACCCCATAGGCAAAACCACAGCTCTAGCTGCTGACTAGAGCCCACGATTGGAAACAGAAACTTGAAATCCTGAAGTTTCTTTCTTTTCTTTCTTTCTTTCTTTTTTTTTAGTTGTAGATGGACACAATACCTTTATTTATTTGTTTTTATTTTTATGCAGTGCTAGGGATCAAACCAGTGCCTCACACATGCCAGGCAAGTGTTCTACCACTGAGCCATAACCCCAGCCCTAGATCCTGAAGTTTCTAGAAACCAAACCACACTGGGATCATGCAGCTTCAGATGGGGCTGCTGCCCTCCTGGGACAACTTGCAAATCTCTCATGATGAAGGCCGCAGAGCCCCTTTGGCCATGCTTACTGCAGCAGCTGGGGAGAAGGTGGATGGGGAAAAGTTAAAAAGCAAATTGTGATTCTTTTGAAGTCTGAGTTGAAAGAAGGAGAGAGGAAGAAGCTGAGAAAAGAAGGAACTATTGGAGGAGGTGACTCACCAGCAAGGAAACTCAGGTTCAACTGCCCTGTACACAGAATTGTCTCTCTACAATCAGTTCCACTATTTTCTCATTTCCTGTTATCTGAGAACCTAAAAATAGGGATTAATGAGCATTATCTTTTAAAAATGCAGTCACTTCTGCAAACTGTAATAAACCATCAGCCATTCACACGTGATGGTGAACTAATTTAATTTAGCAAATGGGAATTAGAATGGACAACAGTAATCAGTCCAGCCTTTGTTTCACACATGAGGAGCTGGTTCAGAGGACCAGCTCGTGCTGGAGAACACAGAGAAGGCACAGGCCTGAGCCAAGCTGCAGCTACCACTCTGGTCACCTGTGTGCTCAGACCATTCAAGTTCTCCTGGATCTCATTTGAGACTGCCTTGTTTAACACAGGCATCTCTAGAGCATCTCCTGCCTGCCAAATGCAGGAGGAAGAGCAAGAGATAAAATGGACATGACCTCACCGAGGTTATATTTAGCTGGGAAGGCTGGTAGATGAATACAGAACCAAGAACCTGTACCCCCAAAATGAAGTGATAGCAGTTTCTGTAGGTTATGAAGAAAGAAAAGAACAAGAGGGGAAACTATTTTAGATTAGGTGGCAGATAGGCCTCGGGCATTTCAGCTGGGACACAGGGGTGAGAAGGATCAGCCTCTCCAGAGTCTGGGGCATGAGGGAGTAAGTGTTAAAGTTTGAGAAAGAAAGGAGCATATGATCCAGTAACCAACAAAAGGTCACAGTGTTGGAACTTAGGCTCGAGACCTGCATTCAAACCAAGCTCTGAGACTCCAGACCTGCATTCAAACCAAGTTCTGACACCTACCAGTTTTGTTGCCTATGAGCCTTATCCCTGTTTTTTTTTTTTTTTGGTGGGGGTGGGGTACTGGGGTTGAACTCAGGGGCACTTGACCACAGAGCCACATCCCCAGACCTATTTTGTATTTTATTTAGAGACAAGGTCTCACTAAGTTTCTTAGTGCCTCGCTGTTGCTGAGGATGGCTTTGAACTCGCAACCCTCCTGTCTCAGCCACCAGAGCTGCTGGGCTTACAGGCGTGTGCCACCGTACCCAGCTCCCCTGGGGTTTTGAGGTCTTAAGGTACAGGGGTTATTTATTGTCTCCATCTGAGAGCCCTGGAGATTAGAACTCATCAATTTACATTTTACTGACAGTTTTCAGTTCTAAGAAATACAAAAATGTCTTTTACTCTCTGAACTCTTATACTTGAATATTGTTACCTCTGTGACTTCATTTCAAGATCTTGATATGGTTCCCAGTCATATATCATATCCTTATGTCATTGTTCTGCTACTTTATAATACTGAAAAAGAGACCAAATCACCTGACTTTCATTTTGATAGCACATTTTGTTCTGAATTTTAATTTCTGCTGTACCTAACAACTGTTAGACTTTGAATTAATTAATTAATTAATTAATTACTGGTACTGGGGATTGGACTCAAGGGGCACTTTAACACTGAACAACATCTCCAGTCCCTTTTTCTTTTTATTTTAAGATAGGGTCTCACTAAGTTGCTGATGCTGGCCTCAAACTTTAAAAAAATTTTCTCTTTAAAAAAGAAATGAATAAAATGAGTGGAATTATCACCCTCATGATTCAGCCTTCCCAGTCACTGGGATTACAGGCATGTACAATTACTGTGCCTGGGAGTATTAATTTCTTGGTACTTTTTGTGTAGGTAAACTCAATTTGAAAATTTATCACGCTCTTTTCTGTATGTATGTTACATGTTAACTTAGGGTTAAGATAAATGGGTAAACAAATAAGAAGAAAAGATTGCATAAGGGTAGGAAAGTGTCATCCTGACGAGACCCACAGAGAAACAATACAATAACAAAATAAATTTTGATTCAAGCTTTTCCAGAGATCTCCAAAAGGTATCCATTTCATTCCATCTGTTAGTGGCAGTTTAAAAATTTGGCCTTGTTGGGTACAGTGTCACATGCCTATAATCTCAGCGACTGAGAAGGCTGAGACAGGAAGATTGAAAGTTCGAGGCCAGATTTAGCAACTTAGTGAGGCCCTAAGCAATTTAGTAAGACGCTGTCTCAAACTAGAAAACAAAAAGTGCTGAGGATGTGGCTCAGTGGTAAAGGATCTCTGGGTTCAATCCCCACTACAAAAAAACAGACATACATAAAATTAAAAAAAAATAAATTAATAAATGAGTATTACTAATACCCCTAGAAGCCTGTCTAGGACCTTTAGTTACTAGCAATGCTAAGGGGAGCCATTCTGATGTCCTCTAACTCCATAGGTTGGCTGTATCTGCCTTTGCAGACACGCAGTGTGTGCTCTTTCCTATCTGGCTTCTCTCTCTTTACGTGGCTTGCCACGCTCATCAGGCTGTTGCCTGGTATTGAAGATCACTTATTGCAGTTGCTGTTTGATATTTCATGGTGGGAATGAACAGCAATTTATTTTTCTATTCTACAGCTTGGCATTTAGACAGCTTCCAGTTTGAGATCACTACACATGATGCTGCTATGAATGTTCTTGTACATGTCTTTAATGAAAATGTACATACATTTCTAAATAGTGTTTACCTGAGAGGGAAATTTCTTGGTCCACAGACATTTGAATTTTGTGTGTGCATTTAAGGATTCAAAGGTTACAAAAGAGTGTACAATAAAAAATAGTTGTTTCTCCTTCTCCCGTCTACCTATTGCTTCATTCTCTCTTTTTTCTTTTCTTTCTCCTTCTCCTTCTCCTTCTTCTTCTTCTTCTTCTTTTTGGATACAAGTTTATGCTAAGTTGCCCAGGCTGGCCTCAGACTTTCCATCCTCCTTCCTCAGCCTCCTGAGTTCCTGAGATTACAGATATGCACCACTGTACCTGGCATTCTCCTTCTAAAGCACAAAATAGAAAACCATTTCTAAATTTCTTCCATGAGTCAGACTTCTGTCTATATAATGTAATTCTTTGAGACTTGGATCATGTTACTGGTTTCTTGTGAGGATCACTTTTTTTTTTCTTTTCTTTTCTGGAACTACCAAGTTTCATCAGTCACAGCTTTACAACCATATCCTGTGAACCTCTCCCATAATAATGCCAAGAAATCACATGTGTGCATTACCATACAGCTCATGGCAGCCTTCTATAATCCACTCTCTCACTGATTAATCTTCTTCCAACTAAGAAGGTAGGTCCAGAGTTAAGAACCACCTAACAGACAGGATAAGGGCCCCAGGGAGGTCAATCTTTTGCTTATGAACATGTTTTAAGTTGGACAGTTGGGAGTAAGTCTGGATTTCGGATCCTAAAAGGAGGTACTCTTCCTGAATTAAGGAATCAGAGACATTATCAGGTAGTGGCAAAGTTGAAAGCCTCAGGGGTTGCTCTGTCTCCTGGGAACCAAAGGCTCCTGAGCCCAGGCCAGTGTCAGCACCCACCAAGCTCCATGGCACAGAATTCTTGCCACCTTAAAAAGAGAGAGTGAAGCTTTCATTTCCCCCCGAAGACTTGAGATCCCATGCTCCTTTCTGCCAAAATCCTATTCAATAAGATAAATTTGAGTATTTGGTCTTGTATGTTTCCCAAGAGACATCTTAAAAAATAAATGAATAAATAAAGCTGGTTGCCATGGTGAATGCATGTAATCCTAGCAGTTCAAGAAAGAGGCTAAAGCAGGAGGATTGTGAGTTCAAAGCCAGCCTCAACAATTTAGTGAGGACCTAAGCAACTCAGCAAGATCCTGTTGCTAAATAAAAAATAAAAAGGGCTGGGGATGTGGCTCGCTGGTGTAGCGCCCCTGGGTTCAATCCCTGGTACCAAAAGAAAAAAAAAAAAATCACCTACTGATGCTGGCCAGCTGACCCACCCCCACCACCTTCCCAGCCTGTTTGTGAGCTTGAGGTCTAAGGCTCAGAAAGTGAATCATTTCCTCTTTTTCTTTTAGTTTCCTTTCTCTGCCTGTCACCTCTTTCCTTTTTCTGAGGACTGTAACAAAAATGCTCCTGATTCTAATCTCAAAAAATCCAGTGACAGTTTGGCTGGTTATGTCTCCACACAAGTGCAGTGGCTGGGAGCTTCCTTGAGTGGGCTGAGATGTGCACCCATGTTAACATTTATTCCAGGGACTTTCAAGGTGCAGCTCTCCCCCACCCACTTGTCCTGCTCCCTCTGGGCACAGGGTGGGTGGCAGGTAGGTAGAGCAGAGTCCCCTGGGCTTGAGCCTCCCTGATGTGACACCCTGGGTGCTGATCGGCCTTTATAGTATCAAAAAGGCCCTTTAAGAAAGGTAAGATCATTCTTCTACCTTTCCAAATTGGGAAACAGGCTGAGAAGATAAGCAGTTTAAGTTCACAAATTCAGCAAATAGTAAAACTGAAATACCAGTAAAATAGAGAACCATTTCTAAATCTTTTCCATGAGTCGGACTTCTGTCTATATAATGTAATTCTTTGAGACTTGGATTATTATTTCAGGTGATTATTAATTTCAAAGACATCAAAGCTGAAATAATAAAACCAATACAATACCACAAGGAATAGAAGCAGCTGAAATAGTTTGGAGGGGAGGTAGCCACGAGGGATAAATGGGGTTCCTGCCTTCCAGGAGAGTGTGGCTTATTTTAGGGAGCCCATCAATCAGTTTGTAGTATGCTATTCCCAAGGAGGCGGTATGGTATTCCCAAGGTGGAGATCAGACCTGTCTGGGTGGACAGTTGGGAGATGGCTATGCATTCCTCAGCCAGGGGCTGAAGGCCATGGAACCGGAGTCTTATGGGTTTGGGAAGTTTGAAGGGTGCCACTGGCTGAGAAGGAAGGCATCCAGGTGGACTTTGCAGAAACACCAGAGTGAGGTAACACGCACTGTTGGCAGAGGGATTTGAGAAGGAAGGCCAAAACCAAAGGGTACTTTAAAGGAAGATATGCAAGAGCCTATGACAACTTCAGGGCGGGGTACAGAAAAGTGCAAGGTCAAGGGTGAATGGCCATCTCAGGTGTTCTAGCTTGGGGGCTGGAATAATTAAGCCTCAGGTTTCTGCAGAAGTAGACTTGGAAGCGCCAATGCTATTGCCAGGGGCTCCGTGCTCCTTCTCTAGGGTCTTTCTGCATGACTTTCTGCAAGCCTAGTGTCCCCCATAGAGACCCCATAGAGAGAAGCGCAAGGGAGAGAAGTGAGGAGAGAGAGAAATGAGTGGGGAGAGGGTGCTGCCAGAATCAGGGTGCCTCCACACACCCCCAAACTGGCAGGAGCTGAAGGTCAAGTGCCGTGGCTGCCCCGGCAGCCTGCTCTGCCCCTGGGGTCCAGCATTCCTGGGGACCTCAGCGTCCTCCCTGGGACAGCTGTCCTGCAGGCTGTGTGGCATCTAGCACTGGCAAGGGGTCAACAGAGTGGCTGGCAGAGGGCCTGAACCTGTATGGCCTTTGTTCTTCAGAAGTTCTGATCTCGATGTCTTCTGACTCTGTTCATGGGGTTATTTCACCCATCAAACTTTTACATTTCTAGGAAGTCAAGTGTGCCCTTGAGACTTGGTTTTCACAAGCCCCAAGATCATGAAAATTCTCACCTATGATTGCTTCAAGTACTTTTTTATATGTTTGGTATTCATTCCCAAAGGCAGTAAACTATTTCCTTTCTCTCTGAGCTTTGAAACTTCTAAAACCTGGGGGCTTATTGTTAAAAGGAAATAACTTTGTAAAGAAAATTAAAAAACAGGCATATTTTAAATGCTCAGAGTCTGCAATCTCTTTTGATCATTGTCTTCCTTTCCTATCAATCAAAACTGTAATGAACTGGGGGAAGGGTGAGACGCACAATGGCTACTCATTTGTTTACTTGTGCTGTGAATGTACACAAATGATTTAACCTCCTCCAGTTTTGGTTTTCCACTATCTGAATATGGGAAAGTAAAAAACTAGTCCACAAACTATCTTACTAGTAGAAAGTCCTTCTCAACAGGCCCCACGTGGCCTTGTTTCTATTTAACGCGGAGTCATTCAGTTTTTGCCATGTGCCTGGAATAGCAGGAACCAAAATATACAAAGTCTGACTTCCTTGGCTTCAATTCAAAAGGAAACGTAAACTGGATGCGGTGGTGCATGATGCAATCCAGAGGCTGGGGAGGCTGAGACAGGAGGCTCATGAGTTCAAAGCCAGCCTCCGAAACTTAGCAAGGTGCTAAGCAACTCAGTGAGACCCTGTGTCTAAATAAAATACAAAACAGGGCTGGGGATGTGGCTCAGTGGTGGTCAAGTGCCCCTGGGTTCAATCCCTGGTACCACAAAAAAAGGAAGTAGAATATTAACAAGTTACAGTCAGTTTAATAGTTCAATAAAACAAATCTCATGATAGGTAGCCATTTGTAGGGTAGAGATGGGAGATTTTGGACAGGATAGTCTGGAAGACCTAAGAAAGTAGCATTTGTTTGTTTGTTTTTTTCTTTTTTTTTAGAGTGGAAAGTGGAAGGCTTTCTTAAAGGATAGCAGAAAAGACTTCCCCCCAGAGGAAGAAGGGGACCTGAAAGGCGGAATCTTAGAAAGTAGCATTTATTCTGAGTCCTGAGTGGACCAGCAGAGTGCAGACATGTAAAGAGGAGGAAGAGCATCCTAGGCAGAGGGACAAGCAAGGACAAGGGCTTGGAGGAGGGAAGGAGCTCAGTGGGTTTGAGGAAGAAGGCCAAGGGGAGGTTGGTGTGAGAGATCTTGGTCTCCATCACTTTCAAAGCCCCCGGCGGCTCTCTATTAGTGATACTCAATCTCATTGTGGGTGCTGTTGATAGATAAATGAGCATGAATGATAGATACCAAGAATTCAGCCTCAGCAGAGCATGGTAACACAGCCTGCAATCCCAGCAGCTAGGAGGCTGGGGTAGAAGGATCCAAATTCAAAGACAGCCTCAGCCACTTAGTGAGGCTGGAAGCAACTTAGCAATACCCTGTCTCTAAATAACGTCTAAAAAAGGGCTGGGGATATAGCTCAGTGGTTAAGCATCCCTGGGTTTAATCCCCACTTCCCTCCCCCCATCTAAAAAAAAAAAAAATTTCAGCCTCTCTCAATCTCCAAGTCTATCTGCCAGAATGAAATTGTATCTCCTAATGAAGGCAGTAGCCACTGATTATCCTCACAGATGGGTCATAATTTTTCACACAAGTTGAAATATTTGAAGCTTCCAGACAGGCAACAAATCTTCTTTTTTCTTCAGTACTGGGGATTGAAACGAGGGCCTTGTACCTGCTACCACTGAGCCACACCCCCCTACCCTTTTTATTTTTTATTTTAGTTTAACTTCTCACTAAGTTACTGAGGTTGGCCTTGAATTGTGATCCTCTTGCCTCAGCCTCTGGAGTCGCTGGCATTTACAGGGCTTGGCTGGGGCTTGCACTGTGCCAAGTGAGTATTTCTAGTCTGAGGTCAGGACTGCATTTTACATGAGCTCATCAATCAATTCTGAGGTTGTACACTGACTGCACTTGGACAATTGTTTTCTACTCTCCCACAAGAATGAATTACATAACTAGTAATTAGTCAATAACCATGTAAACGTAATTGTATCACCAGACATTTGGGGTTTTGTTAGACTAGCACTTGTTAATGGTCTCTTTTCAATGAAATCTCTAAACTAATTGGATTTATTCTCTTATTGAAAATTGATAAATATATAAAAAAAGAAAATTGATAAATAAGCTAAATACCCAGGCAGTCCTGACCTACTCCCATCATTGTACTGGTTTTTTTATTATTATTATTATTTCTCCCAGTGTTTATGATCAAATTCAGGGCCTCTTCCATGCTAAGCAAGCCCTCTACAACTGAGCTACACTCCCAGCCTCTCACTGGAAATTTCTGAAACATACTATTGTTTATTTCTCTTCTGGAACCTTTGTATTTAAATGAAAATACACAGACAAGAGCACAAATGCCAGGCACAGTGGCCTACACCTATAATCCCAGCGACTCAGGAAGCTGACGCAGGATTGAGTTCACAGCCAGCCTCAGCAATTTAGCAAAGCTCTAAGCAACTTAGTGAGACCCTGTCTCTAAATGAAATATAAAAGGGACTAGGGATGTGGCTTAGTGGCTAAGCACCCCTGGGCTCAATCCCTGGTTCAAAAAAAAAAAAAAAGAGAACACAAACATGCTTGATAGTCATTATCTGTGATAATCCACAAAACAGAAAGATTAGGAACAAGTTTGAATAAAATGAAGAATATACACTCTGGGTGTTGTATGTGCAGAATCAGCCAATGAGAAAATCAGAAGCAGCAATGAAGAGCTAGACCAAACTGGCCCTACCGGGATCAAACTTTTGTTACTTTTTTCTCCCCCTTAGATCAGAAGCATAAATAAAAAATTATGCCATGGGCTTCAGTTGTGGCTCAGCGGCAGAGCACTTGCCTAGCAAGTGTGAGGAACCTAGCAAGGGTTCCATCCTCAGCACCACATAAAAATAAATAAATAAAGCTAAGGTATTGTGTCCAACTACAACTAAGAAGTAAAATTTTAAAAAAAATTATGCCATATCCGGGCTTCAACAGAAGTTAAACTGAAAATAATTTGTAAGTAACAAAGAAGGGGGTAGTAGCAGGGCTGGTGGAAGTGAGGGGGCCAAGAGAGAAGAGAAAGACAAACCCCAAAGTTTTACCAGCAGCTGAATGGCCCAGTCTGTTGTGAGCTGTCCATTTGATCACCTTATTAGGAAGGAAGGGAAACAATGGACCCAAAGATAGAAAATTTACTTTGGATACATCATTAAAAGAAATATACTCCATAGAATTTTACACACACTGCATGCAGTTACAATGTTCAGAAACATTCACTGAAGACAGGAGTGTAAGTAAAGATAACAAAATTTGCATAATGGTTGTGTTAAGGTGCTGAGAATAAAAGAGACTAAAAAACCAGGTGTGGGGAGGGGTGGAAAACAGGTGCAGCGGCACACACCTGTAATCCCAGTGACTCAGGAAGTTAAGGCAGGAGGATCACAAGTTTAAGGGCAGCTTGGGCAATTTAGTGAGATCCTGTCTCAAAATAAAAAAATAAAAGGGATGGGGAATAATAGCTCAGTGATAAAAGCGCCCTTGGGTTTCATCCCCAGTACCAAAAATAAATAAAATAAAATAAAATAAAAAAGTAAAAATGATGTCATTTTGGTCTGGGGTAGGCCCTAACCCAGCCCTAAGCTAATGACTAATGTCTTTATAAGAAGAGGGAAATTTATTTGGACCCACATAAAGGCTGAGGCAGACACTGCAGTGTCTCATCTCCAAGCCAAGGAATTCAAGGATTGCAGGCAACCACCAGAAGCCAGGGAAGGGAGGATTCCTTCCCAGGGGACTTCAGAGAGAGCATGAGAACCTGCCAACATCTCGATGTTGGACTGATCTCTTCTAGAATTGCAAGAGAATTTTTTTTTTCTCCCTGTTGTTTTAAACCACCCTGTTTGTGGGAATTTCTTACCACAGCCCTAGGATGCTAGTACAGGATAAAATGCATATTTAAGCTGGGGGCGGGGGAGGGGGGAACCGGACATGTGCTACCTGGATGAGGAAATATGAGGAATTTTAATAAAACACGTTGAAATGGTGACCGTCTTTGCTGGCACTACCCTCTTGTATGAAAATTGTCATATACCTTTGCAAGTTAGTCTCAGGTCTTACCACAACCAAACTAGTCACACTGTGGCCACAGTGAGCTTCCTAGAATCTGATCATCTGCTTCAAACATTCAGTGGTTCCTGCGGAGTCCCCACAATAATACCGAAATTCCCCCGGTGGCATCATGGTCAGCATAGTCACACTTCTTCCCCTTGGCCTCACTGCTGGGCCAACTCTTTATTTGGATATTAGGTCTCTATACTGATGCCCCTTCTGGCTGCTTAGCTTCCTTCCCAAGCAGTCCTGTCATCTGTCTCAATTTCCCTGGCACAACTTACTGCACCTGCCAGTCACTATCCCCGTAACAAAACATACAGGCTGTAGTCTTGCTGCTCAACCTTGTCCACAGACTAGAATCACCAGAGTTTGTAAAAGTTGCAGAATCTCACGTCCAGCCAGAGCTCCATCATCAGATGTGCTTTCTGACCAGGTGCTCAAGTGACTCTTATTTCACATGATATTTGTGAGTGTCTATCTTTCCATAGCCTAGCACAGCATCTGAACTGCAACAAAGATTTAATTGAGAAAAGCAGGAAATTCAGATGAATTTTCTGTTAATAAACATGCTACACAAGAAGAAGAAAAAAAAAGTCCCTTTTATTGGAACAAACAGAATCAGGTCTACAGCTTGTATGTTTCATCACATGCTTCCTCTAAATACTCCTTTATGCATCTCTCATATCCTCTTGTTCAGCTGTCAAATCCTATTTTCTTGTTGAAATATATGGATGACTGTTCTATTACTAATCATGTTTATTGCTGTCAGTTTAAACACACACACATATGTATCTACAGACACCTTTTTTTTTTTTTTTTTTGGTACTAGGGAATGAACTCAGGGGCACTCAACCACTGAGCCACATCCCCAGCCCTATTTTGTATTTTATTTAGAGACAGAGTCTCACTGAGTTGCTTAGCGCCTCGCAGTTGCTGAGACTGGCTTTGAACTCTCATCCTCCTGCCTCAGGCTCCGGAGCTGCTGCTGGGATTATAGGGGGGCACTACTGCACCCAGCATCTAATCTACAGACACCTTTTTAAACAAACACTCTAAATGACAACACAGATGACCAGATCTTCCAGATTTTTACTCTCTTTTTCTTTTCTTTCTTTCTTTTCTTGTACTGGAGATTGAACCCAGTGGCACGTAAACACTGTGCCACATCTACAGTCCTTTTAATTTTTTGAGAAAGGGTTTCCGCTAAGTTGCTGAGGCTGGCTGATTTAGACTTGCAATCCACCTGCCTCAGCCTCCTTAGCCACTGGAATTATAGGTATGCTTTCTCTGTCATTTTTGAACTTGGTCCATGAAAATGAATTATCTGGTAATTATTATTGTTATTATTATTATTTTGTGGTGCCGGGGATTGAACCCAGGGCCGTGTGTATGCAAGGCAAGGCAAGCACTCTACTAACTGAGCTTTATTCTCAGCCCTCTGGTAATATTTTTTAAAATAGTTACCCTCACCAGTCCTAATTTTTAAAAAACAAATTGTAGGGAATTATAATGCTTCATGATAAATTTTTTTTGGATCAGGCATTGATCCAGGGCATTTAACCACTGAGCCACATCCCCAGCCCATTTCACTTTTTGAGACAGGGTCTTGCTAAATTGCTAGGAGCCTCACTAAATTGCTGAGGCTGGTTTTGACTTTGCAGTCCTCCTAAGTCTGGGATTACAGGCATGTGCCACCCTGCCCAGCTCATGATAAATTTTTAATCATTATCTTGTTAGCTTCAGTGGCCATAATATCCCTATTTTTCTTACAAGTTCAACATTAAATAATTCACCAGTTTTCAAACTCTTCTTCTAATTCCCTTATTAAAATGTTAGTTCCAGAAAGAATTTATGGACCATTTTTTCCCCAATGAAAATACCCTCCATCAGCTGCTTTTGAGACACTTCTGAGACTCCCCTCCCCTCCCCTCCCCTCCCCTCCCCTCCTTCTTATTCCAAGCCAATTGAATTTGCAATTCTTTTAAAGGTAGAAATGCCTACAGTTTGTGTCCATATGGGTCAAAAACATTCTATAATGATAATGTTAGAGGACAGAACTGACACACCCTTTGTAGATAAACAGTGTTACAATTTGTTTTTCTCCTGTATGTGTGTATTCATTGCATTTCAGAATGCATGGTTTGCACAGAAGTTTACTAGTTTATGCAATTAAGAAATCAACTTTATTCTTATGAATTAAGGAAGTAGAAATGACCCTTCAGAGGGTCACAGAGGTTTTGAGTTAGGTTTAAGATAACAGATTTTAGGGCAGCATCTCCATTTGGCTTCCTGTCTCACATGTTGATATTCCCATCCTGAATTTGATCTGCTTTTGTCCCTAGCATTTACCATACTCGAAAACACCCAACATCAGCCTCAAAACAAAGTTGTTTAAACTCAAGAGTAGTTTTGTCCTATGCTTATAATATTGTCTATACCTTATGCAGGGTCAAGCAATAAATAAATATTTGCTGGTTTGTGTTGATTGAATGATTTAAGATAAATAAACAAGCTCAGATGCCTACTGGGGCCAGATAATGTAAATGAGAAAAGCAAACAGCAGGGAATGTTGGTGAACGGGAGCCTCCAGGTCCCTCTGAAGGGGGTGACTTCCACTTCTAGCCTACTCTGCACTTTTTGCAAAATGAAAGTGTCAGAGCTTCTGGTTTCCCTAGAGATGCCGGACATCTGAGTTTTTAATTCAGTCTTTCATTTTTTAAATTTGTTCAGTCATTCAATTTTTAGGTTGGGACTCTATTCAAACCTTTACTTGTGACATTTTGCAGAGCAACACTGTGAACCAAAGCAAACTCTTCTAGGAGGTCCACGCAGCTGTATGCAACCCACTTGGAAGCTCTGCATTCAATTAAGTTGATGTAGAAACACTCATTTTCTAAGAGGTTGTGATTGCTAGGAAGGCCTAGTTGGATAAGAGGTCTTGCTCCCTGTGTGATCAGGCAGGACATGACTCTCTGCCCATGTGAAGCTCGGGCATTTTTCTCAATATCTATAAACCTCAGTTTTTGCACCTGTTAAGTGGCCGCGATACTAAGAAGGACAGCTTTCAAGACTTGTTTGAGGGATAGAATGAGAAAAATGCAAGCCAAAGCTCTTAGTAGAACTGACCCTCTATTATATCTCTTAACTATTCCTAACTCTAGCACTCCTTTATACAATAATATTTAGGTACCAATCAAATACTGTGATAGCAATATCACGTTCCCAGGTATCTCATCCCTCCCTCTACAAAATATTTGAATGTTTTCTTATGATGATGACCCATTCTTTTTATCACCGAACATCCAGGAATATGCAATACCGACATATTCAAGGAGAACGTTGCACAGCTTTTAAAAATCATATTCCTACCCGGGGCAGAGAACCAGGCCCCTCCCACCACCTACCCGCACTCTCACCCCTTCCCAACGCACGCACCACGTGCGGGGTTCCAGTGTGCAGAATTCCCCAACACTCCCAATGCTTTATTTTGTTCTCGGACCTGATACTTTTTTCACCTGGCTTCGGGCACCTTTTCTACTGTTGGTGAAGTTTTCTTTTCACTTCCCCGGTACTATCCACGCTGAATTCTAAGTTTCCTTGTCCTAACCCTTCCCTGGGTTTGTTA
The DNA here is from genome assembly GCF_001458135.2 of Marmota marmota marmota. NCBI lineage: Eukaryota > Metazoa > Chordata > Mammalia > Rodentia > Sciuridae > Marmota > Marmota marmota. The sequence continues at coordinate 9,831,601 of NW_025999990.1, read as the reverse complement.
TTACATAAGTCTGTAATTGCCAATTTATGATAAGGAGGAGGCGCCTGGCCTCTCCCCAACCCCCAACTTTCCTCCTAGGAAACCCTGGAGTCTCTCGCCACTCCTAGCCCCCGTCGACAGCAGCCGTCTCTACCTGGGGTGTTCATAGATCCTCAAAACCGACCTTTTTCTCCCATCCCCTTTTTAAAGGAAGTAACTGTGGGGCCGAGCAGGGTCCCTCCGGCCCGGAGCCCAGCGCCCCCCGCTACGGGTCGGTGCCTATGCGGGTCCGGACAAGCTGCGCTCGGCAGCCCTTTTCCAGAATTGCGCGCGCTCCCGCAACGGCGGGGACGAGCAGAGGCGGGACGGGGGCGGGCCCGCGTCAAGTATCTTTACGTCACCGGGGAAGTCCCCAGATGACTAGCGAGTGGCCTCGGCGCGGGAGCTCTGAGGATCCCGGCACAGAGTGCCCTCAGGAACTCGGCGCGCCCGGTGTCCCTGTCCCGCTGGCCGGCCCGGCGTGCAGCTCGCGTCCTGCGGAAGCCTGAGCNNNGGCTGGGCGAAGAATGCCAGGGACTCCAAGGTCCGGCTATCTCAGCGCCCTGGCACGTGCCTTCGGGACGCCCCCAGGAAGTTCTTCTGGCGTTTCTTCCAAGAAAGCGGGACCCGCGAGGGAGGGAGCCCAGCCTTGGATTGGGATGCAGCCGCATCTTAGCCAGGCCAACCTGCTGCGTCCACTCTGGTTTTCCCTTTTCTCCACCTGGCCTTCCTCGGGGAAAAAAAGTGCAAGTGTAGGCGGCGCCCCAAAGGAGGTCATTGTCAAGACAAGCGAGGGCGGGAGAGAGCTCCCGGAGCCACCAGGCCTCCCACCGCCTCCCTAGGTGGCCCCTCTTCCCCTGGACCCCACCTCTGAGAGGATCTGTTCCCACCGTCTCCACCAGGCAGGAACAAAAACAGTGTTTAAGGTTGACACTGTCCCACTCAGGACTGACAGGGGATGGATGGAGGCCCTGCTAGGAATCAGAGCTAAGGAACTTAGGGGGTTAGTTAACGTTTTAACAATCGATATTGAAAGGAGTGGATTGGGGTGGGGGAGCAGGAAGGAGTTGACCCTCTTTCTGGGTACCCAAACCCCCTCCCTGTCTGGCCAAACACTTGCAGCCCCGTCCTGTTTGGATCGGCCCTCCCCTTCCCCACTTGTAAATCTTTATAAATTTTACTAAAGGCCGCAGTTACCTACTAAGGAGTTGTAACAAGGAGAACAATAAGGGTCGTCTTGCTATTACATCAGACAACTATAGGCCACCATTTTCATTAATTTTATGGCACCTGTGGGGCATTAAGAGGAAGTGATACAAATGTGACCATGGCGAAGTTCGCAGTCACCAGGTTGCTCTTTGCATCTTCCTTGAGATAGAAAAGTTTTCTCACCTTTTGTGGTGTTGACCGTGTTTCTGAAAAATCTAACTAATTCGTAGTAGACTAACCTAGTTCTCAGTAATAAGGGACGACAATAATTCTCTCTAGCCTAATTATATATTAATAAATTTATTGGTGTGTAACTGCAATACAAAAAAAAAAAAAATGTAGGAAATAGGCCTGGGAGTTTAACTCAGTGGTAGGAGTGTTAACCTAGTATGGAGAGGCCCTAGGTTAATCCCAGAATAGTTTTTTTTAAAAAGGGGGAAAAGTTTTTTTGTCCCCCACCCCCACCCAGTGAAAGGAATAATTTTTCCTCAATAGAGTTCAGGGCTTCCAAAATCATATGTTGAATGATATTTTTAGTGGACTGTATGTTAATATATCCCTCTTACTGGAAAGAATATGTGTTTTTAAATATTTCCAAAGTGTTTGAGCCTGGAGACCAAAAAATTGTATACTACATGATTTATTAGTTCTGGTTGGAGTTAGAGAAGATTTCACTCAGCTCTTGTAGAGAAATTAGTTGGAATGTAGATTTAAGAGTTTGCTTTAATATATATTTATATTTATTTATAATATATAATTATATTTATATTAATATACACACACATACACACATACATACAGTTCTCATTAATTTTGAATCTAAGTAGGGTCTTATTTACAAAACAGACTTTTAAATATAAAATCAGTTTTTTAAATTTAATTTTTTCATTTACTGGGGATTGAACCAAGAGGTGCTTTACCACTGAGCTACATTCCCAGCCCTTTAAATTTTTTTGAGTCAGGGTCTCATTAAATTACCCAGGCTGTCCCAGAGTTTAGGATTCTCTTGCCTCAGTCAGCCTCTGGGATTATAGATGTTTAACCTACCACCCTCCATTTCATTTTGAGACTGAGTCTTGCTAAATTACCCAGGCTGGCCTTGAATTTGCTGTCTGCTGCCTCAAGTCTCCTGGAGTCACTGGGATTGCAGGTGCGCCACACCTGGACAGATTTTAAAATTTATATTTATGATGATCTCCTCTCCATCCCCACCCCCCACACACTCTGGGGATTGAACCCAGGGACAGAGTACCATTGATTACATCCTCCAGCCCTTTTTATCTTTCAAGAGGAGGTCTTGCTAAATTGTATAGGCTTGCCTGGAATTTGCAATCCCCCTTCCTCACCCTCTGGAGTTGCAGGGATTATAGGTTTGGGTCACCTCTCATGATTTTTAATGCTCATCGTCATGATTTTGAAGGTGAAGAAGACCTTATGTTGCTCATTGAAATATTATAAAAAATTGGAAATACTAACTATGTTATTTTTATTGATGGCAGTTTAATTGGAAATTGTTACTAGAATTTTTTTATGAAAATAAGTTAATTACAGCACCTAAAATCTAAAAAGTTGTGAACATGTGTATTAAACTTATTTTCTACTTCATTCTTTCCAGTAAAGGCAATGAATTGTTACAGATTAGCTTGTAGGAAGACGTTGGTTTAGGTTAACAGGTAGATTTTAAATTATTTTAGCAAGTATGGGCAGAATTTTGGAATAAGATTTTTTGAAGTGTTTTATGAGAAAATGTCAAGGAGTTTTTAAAGGAGTGCATAATGAGCTATGAAATAATTAATATTTGAAAAACAAATGTATGTATAAAAATGCAAGTGTTTTGAATATGATATATTTTTTCTGGCCAACTTTAAATGAGAGACAAAAAGGATAACCACAGTTGGCTGCCAGAGCTGGGTAATGGTACTGTTTATAGTATTTGACGTTAAATTTCCAAATCTGAAAGTAAGATAACACTGTCTCATCCTGGATTTTTTTTTTTTAAGATTATAAAGTTAAGTATATTCTAAATTTTTTTGTTTGAGAACCACCGTATGTTAGTGTGTAGTGTGTGTGTGTGTGTGTATGTATGTTCTAAGTCTATCTCACATTTTGGGGGACACGTGCACATAAAGGAAATTGAAGAGAAATGCTTCTTGGGATGTACAACTTCTCACTTGTGTTAACTTTCTGGGTACCCTTTGGTCTAACAACTGTCAATGTTAATTTCATGTTTTGCTTTCCTTTTCAGAACTGGAAGTTGAGTGTGTTACTCAGCTCAGGAAAATTGAAAATAGACCGAATTCTCTGGGTTCTGTAGCAGAGGTCACACCTATGGAGATGCCTGGAAAGAAGGGGTGGAAGAATGAGCAGCTGACCCCAGTGACCCCAGCAGCCCCAGCATCAGCATTAACAGGTACCTGTCAGCTGGGGCCTTGGAGACTTGGGGCCTGGACCTCAAACTGTAAGATCCTCGGGGACCTCAGGGTCAGGATCCAGCCAGGTCTGCCCCTCTGAGCTGCCTTTGGGCTGCTTCTCTTTAGTTCTTCAGGGGGTTCTCCCAGGACAGCAAGGGAGGGAGCCTAGCTTAGTATTCCGACAGAGTTGTATTTTTTTTTTTAAACTTTAAATTTTTGGTACTGAGGATTTAGCCCAGGAGTGCTTTACCACTGAGCCACATTCCCAGCCCCTTTTATTTTTTATTTTGAGACAGGGTCTCACTAAGTTGCTGAGGCTGGTCTCTTATTATTTATTTATTTATTTATTTGGTACCAAGAATTGAACCCAGAGTCACTTAACCACTGAGCCATATATCCCTAGTTCTTTTTATTTTTTCTTTTTATTTTTTAGTGCTGGGTATTGAACTCAGGGATGCTTTAACCACTGAACCACATCCCCAGCCCTTTTTCATGATGCATTTAGAGATAGGGAATTGCTGACATTGGTTTTTGATCTTTTTGCCTCAACCTGCCGAGCTGCTGGGATTACAGGCTTATTTTTTGAGACAGGGTCTCAGTTGCTGAGGCTGGTCTTGAACTTGCAATCCTCCTGCCTCAGCCTCGCCAGTCGCTGGGATGACAGGTGGCTGCAGCTGTGTTTTAGTCGGGCCAGCAAGCTGCTTTCCCCTTCCCTCCACTCGCCCTTCTAAGGGGCCTCAGGGAAGACAAGTGCAAGCCCAAGCAGCAATGTCAGCCCAGAAGACTGTCACTGTCTTGAGCCAGGAGAGGGCTCTGGAAGCTACCTTCTCTCTCCTTTCATTTAGACTCCACCTCTGGAAACCTTTATCTTGCCACTGCCCCCACCCTAAGAAGAACAAAAGTAGTATTTAAGCTGGATACTGTCCCACCTGGACTGACTCCAGAGTTGAGGAGCCTAGGGGGTCTTCTCCTTAGTTAACATTTTAACCATTCATATTGAAAGGGGTGGGCATAGCAGGGGAGGAGGAGCTGGTCTCCAGTCTTATACATCCACCCCCTACCCCCATCTCCTTCACAGATTTTCAGGTCTGCCAGCCGCATCTCATCCCACCAGCCCCATCTCATCCCACCCCTTCTTGTAAATCTTATCAAAGGCAGCAATCACCTGCTGTAAAGGGTTGTAAAAAGGAGGGCTCTTAGGGCTAGAATTCCCAATGGGTCACGCTGCTATTATCATCAGACAATTGTAGGGCATGCAGAGGAAATGGGACATTGCAAATGTGACCATGGCTAAATTGGCAGCAGGCTGCTCTCTCTGGCCCTTTCTTGGGATGGAGAAGCTTTGTCCTTTTCTGTGATACTCAAAAGAGTTCTGACCATGTTTCTCAGACAACCTATCTATAACATGCTCTGGATTGACTTCTAATTCCTAAGAGCAAGAGACAGCAGAAAATGCCCCCTAAAAGACAGTAGTTCTGCAATAGCAATTTTTCTTTTAATATTTATTTTTTAGTTTTAGGTAGACACAATATCTTTATTTTTTTATATTTATATGGTGCTGAGGATTGAACCCAATGCTTCATGCATGCTAGGCGAGCACTCTGCCACTGAGCCACAACCCCAGCCTCTGTGATAGCAATTTTAAAATTAAAAAAGATAACAGAACTATTTCCATTTTATTTTCTTGTGAAAAAGATTATTTTTTTCTGGTAGATTGAGGACTTCCAAAGTTGTATATTGGATGATATTTTTCTTAATCCCCTTGCCTGGAAGGGAACCAAGGGCTCAAGTATGCCAGGCAAACATTCTACCACTGAGCTACATCCCCAGCCCTGGATGATAGTTTTTTAAAGAACTATATGTTAACATATCCCACTTACTGAAATGTAAATACTTCTCAACATTTGATTCTGTAGCCCATGAAGAATGGCATTTTGGAAGATTTATTAGGTCTCTTGGTAGGGGTTAAGAAAGATTTTACTTTTGTTCATTGAAATCTAGGTTTAAATATTTAGAGTATATTTACATTTTACTTTATTTTGAATTTATTTATTTATTTATTTATTTTTGAGACAAGGTCTTCCTAGTTACTTAGGGCCTGACTAAATTGCTGAGGCTGTCCTCAAACTTATGATCCTCCTGCCTCATCTCCTGAGTCTCTGGGATTATAGGAGTATGCCACTTACCCCACTCATGGTCATTGTCTTAGAAAGTATGAACCAAAATGAACAACAACAACAAAAAACCCCGATTTCTCTTTGAAATATTAAAAAATTGAAATTGTGAGCAGTTTAGATTTAATGTTAATTTTAGGTAGTAAAAAGTTTACTTGGAAGTTAGATTATATGTAATCATCATTTTTCTTTATTATAGCAGACTAATTACAGTGTCTCAATTCTAAAAAGTAATAAACATGTGAATTAAACTATTTTCTGCTTCACTTTTTGTAAAGGCAACAGACTGGTACAGATTGGATTTATAAGAAATTGATTTAGGCTGGGCACAGTGGCGAATGCCTGTAATCCCAGTGGCTCAGGAGGCTGAGGCAGGAGGATTATGAGTTCAAAACCAGCCTCAGCAATTTGGCAGGACCCTGTCTCTAAACAAAAAAAGAGCTGGGAATGTGGCTCAGTGGTTAAGTGCCCTGGGTTAAATCCCAAGTACCCCTCTCCCCCCTCAAAAAAAAAAAAAAAGGTTGGTTTAGATTAAATTTAGATTTTCAAATTATTTTAAAGTAGACTTAATATTAGAATAAGATTTTATGAGAAGAAAATATCAGTTTTTTTAGAGGAAAAGATTTCTAATGAAGTGGAATTTGAGCTATGAAATATTGCCATTTGAAAATAACACAGTATTTAGAATTTGACTTATGTTCTCTTTAAATGAGAAAAGAGGATGACATCACTTAAATTTGATGGAGGCTGACTAATGATACCATTTGTGGTATTTGATATGCAATATTTCTATATTTGAAAGAAAATACTTGTCTCATCCAGAATGCTTAAAAAAAAAAAAAAAAAAAGATTTCAGCTGGGCACCAGTGACATATGCTTGTAATTCCAGTGGGTAGGGAGACTGAAACAAGAAGATCACAAGTTCGAAATGATAAAGGATAGTTGTCTGTATTCTCACCTTAAACAATTTTTGTGAGTTGAAGTGGGTCAGTGTCTACATGCACATTCCAAGTTGTTACTCTCACATTAGGAAAACAGAAGCATAATGCAAAAAACAAAACAAACAAACAAAAAAGTAGATGTATAAAGGCATGAATTGGCATGAACATACTCTATATACAAAGATATGAAAAATTGTACTCTATATGTGTAATAAGAATTGTAGGGCTGGGGTTGTGGCTCAGGGGTAGAGCGCTCGCCTAGCATGCATGAGGCACTGGGTTCGATCCTCAGCACCATGTAAATGTAAAATAAAGATGTTGTGTCCACCTAAAACTTAAGAATAAATATTTTTAAAAAATATATGATGCATTCTGCTGTCGTATTTAAAAAAAATAAAATCAATAAAACTAAAAAGAGAAAAAAAAGAAAAGAAAACAGCCACAGATAAAGCTAAAATTTAAGAACTGTTTCCTGGGGTGGGTGCTCAGTTTGTCACCTGAATGGTCCTGTTAACTCTTGATAGTTTACAGTCCAGACTATGGTTAGTGTTAATTTTGATTTCCTTTCCTTTTCAGAGGTGGAACTTGAGTCTGGCATTCAACTCAGGAGATTTGGAGACAAAGTAAATTTCCGTCAGAAACTTCTGAATTTGATTTCCAAACTCTTCAGTTTAGTAACCTGACTGCTTCAAAAGCCTTTGGGTGAAGGGAGTACTTTAAAAAGGAGGTATCCCCAGTAGGTCTAATTTCATCAGAGGAGAGACTGCATTATAATTGAAAGGAATGTGAAAGAGCATTCACTTCCTTTTGGAAGTCTTTGGAAAGGGAAAACATAACAAGTCAAAAGATGAATTTCTGTAGGAGGCTTCCCAGAAATCATTCTTTGGGACGTGAGACCTTTGTGGAACCATGTTTTATTTTAAAACATGAATAGAAGAGCTTTAAAAATAGGGAAGTTATTGTTAATGCATTTCTTTTTTTGCTTAGAGATTATTCTAGTATTTTTGTTGAATGTTGCTGCCCAGCCTGGTATAACAAGAGTTGACAAATGATCATATTGGGCAGTGGGGAAGAAGTAGCTCTGTGTTTTTGCTTTTTCAGTTTGTTTTATACATTTAATTATGGTAAAAGAAAACATTTCGTTCTGATAACACTGGATGTTATTTAAAAATTATCATTTAAGAAAAAGTAAAGTTCACAGGGAACATTGATTGCATAGGTCACTACAAAATGTAACATAGTTTAATTTTTTTTTTTTTTTTCAATTCAGACTGTATTGTTTCTGTTCAGGTGACCTGTAAGTGTGTTCCTGTGAGCATTAACTGCGAGTGTGAAAAACTAGAAAGTAACTTTGAAAACATTTGATTATATAGTGTCAGTAAAACTCTAGCCAATTGAATATTAAATGATTAAAGAGTTTGGTGATTTCATATGACCAAGGATAATAAAAAAGGAACCAAATGTCCTCTCCCTCACCCCCCCAGTACTGGGATTGAATTCATGGTCTCTCATCACTGAGCCCTGTTTTTCATTTTATTCTTGAGATGAATCTTGCTAAGTTGCTGAGACTGACTTCTAACTTGGCAGTACCTCTGGCTCAGCCTCATGAATTTCTGGGACTGACTTTTTAATTGGTAGAATTAAAACTTAGTAAATCAAATATTCACAGAAAGTTTCTAAAAAATTGAAGATGCCCTTCTCACAGTAGTTAGCGTGTGCATCCTGCAAAAAGTGATCTTTTAAAAGATATTAGGACATTTTCATAATTGGGATATTATCAAAAAAGAAGAGGAACAGATATTTCTCATTCAAAATAAAAATTTCATACAGATATGAAGAGATATCTATATATATGGATATCTGTATAATTTACATTAGAGTAATATGAAGGCTCTTTGAAGAGTTTCGTCAGTGTTTTTTATATGAGCTGTAGACATGAAACTAAGTATTCAATAGCAAAACAAACAATCCTATTAAACTTGGTCAAGGGATTTGAAGAGACATGTCTCAAAGGAAGACATACAAATGTTCAACAGATAGAAGATTCCGAGTGGATGCTCCAGTGGTGCAACCGGTTAACACATTGGTACTTATACAGCAGAAGAGTCTGAGAAATGCAAATGAAAACCACAAGAACCTTATACCTGCTAGATTGGTTATTTTCAAAAAGTTGAAAGATAACAAGTGCAGGAGACATGTGGAGGGGAAAAGGAAACTTGATCTACCTTTTCTGGTTTTGTAAGTTAGTACAGCCATTTTGGAAAACAGTATGAAAATTCCTTAAGAAACAGAACTATAGTATGATCCAGCAACCCCACTACTGGGGTATATATCCAAAGAAATTGAAGTCAGTATGCTGAGGGGCTACGCACACTCCTGGGTTTGCTGCAGTGTTATTTACAACAGGCAAGACATGGAAACAGCCTGTGTCCAAGAGATGACTGAAGTAGTATGTAAACACAATGAGTATTATTGAGCCTTAACAAAGGAGATGCTACCATTTGTTAAAGTGAATGCGGTGAATCTAGAGGACATGCACAGAGATTAAATGCCCTTTGATCTCATTTAATTTGATCAAAATCAAATTCTGACCTGAGGATGGTGATTACCAGATAACCTGAATTTGGTTGGAGAAGTGGGGGTGGGGTGGGGAAAAGACTACAAAGTTGGAAATGAGTTCTGATGTTCTGTTGTGTCATTAAATAGTTAATGTACATTTCAAAACAACTAAAGGAATTTTGTGTGTTCTTACCACGTGGAAAGGATAAATATTCTGATTTTATCATTCTACAATGTATCTATATATTAAACACATTTTATATACAATTTATCAATTAAAAATAAAACTAAAAAATTAAAAAAGGGAATGATGCTGTGATTAAATTTGTCAGAAATTTTATTTATCTTACCTATTTATAATTATTTTCCATTTGGTTTGAAAACATGTATTTCATTTTTGTGGTGAGGCAAGGGTTCCTTAATTACTTGAGTTCTTAGAGTGAGAATAGCAATGTAGACTGTAGTAACCTTAGATGCAAAATTGTCTCAGCATCTGTCTTCAGTTTTAAGGCTTGTTTATCACAAAAATTCGTGTTTTTTTTTTTTTTTTTTTTTTTTTTTGCCTAGAGGCAAATGTTCTGCCATGTGGGTATTTAAGGTCTGTAACTATTTATATGTACATATGAAAGTTGATACTGTGTCAATAAACAATTAAAATTGAATCACCATTCTTCTTTGTGCATTTATTTTATATTTTTTCAACGTGTGAGCTACTAAGTGTTCATTGTCAATCCAAAATATTTAAACGGCCTGACTTCCAGCAGCCGGCTTCACCTGGAGGCACACCGCCTCTCTGCAGCTTTGTGGTAGGAATAGAGACTAAGGTGCATTTGGTTTCTTCTCTGCCGTCGAGGGGCTTGCGCTTTCATTGAGGGGAAACAGTAAAAGGACCTTAATGCCAGGCATAGCTCTGGAGGGATCCTGATCACGGTCTGATGAGGGGTCTAATGACCGCACCGTGCACACTGCCTCGGTCGGACCCGGACCCCTCTGCCTGGCGAGTGGAGCCGCCGTGCAGTTTCGGTCCTGGTGACCACGCTTCTCCTGTGCCCAGCGCGAGCGCAGCAAGGATTGCTTCATCAGGAGCTGGTCATGCAGAAGTAGGTGCAGCTCGGCGGCCGTCCTGTTCCGAGTGTGAGAACTGGAAGATACCGCTGGTTTGTAGCTCAGATCTAGGAGCCGCATCTTTACTCCACCCCTGCCTGCCCTCCGAAGTCGTTGGCAGACGTCGTGGAATGTAAATTGCTTCCCTTTGATGAAGTGGGGAGGGTTGTGTAGTGCGGGAGGAGGAGGGGAGGGAGCGTTTGGCTTCAGAAAGGGTGGGGCAATCTGCCTGATTGCATTTGAGGCATATTGCGAGAGTAGTAGCCTCTCCGCATAAACAGAACTGTTTTGCTAAAATACAGGAGTTAACACATGAAGACTTAGGCATGGATTTCACAGACTTATTTTTTATTTTTGCGATAGAGGGGATTGAACCCTGGGGCGCTGTACACTGAGCCCCAGCCCCAGCCCTTTTATTTTGAGACAGGGTTTGGTAAAATTGCTGAGGCTGGCCTCAAACTTGCAATCCTCCTGCTTCAGCCTCCAGGCGTGGTTGGGTATATAGCCTTGTGTGCCAGCTAGCATTCATATTTTAATAACAACCTCTTCTGTATACTTGAAAAGTTATGTGTGTATCTACTCAGAATTAGTTGTTCTTAAGTTGAAAGATCCTTCTGCAGTGATTTGGGGTCTAGCCTTCCTCCTAATGACTGCAACGTCTTCTCCCCCAATCCTTGGGCAGGCACAGCAAAAATGGTGAGAATCTTGTTCTCCTTCTAAACCCTTTGTCAGAGGGAGCAAAGCATCAGGAAGATAAAAGACACCCTAAAAACAGTGAAGACTGGGAGCCATGTCATGCAAAAAGCATTATTGTACTTTGGAATCCTGAAGCTGGACTTTTAATACAAAGCCATTGGTGAGCTATGTGACATTGGCAATGAGTAACTCTGAATCAGAGTTTCTCTGAAATCAAGAGACCCAGATCATCCTTCAGGTCCTTTGTAGTTTGAGTCAGAAAGTGGTACATGGCAAAGGAGTCTGAATCCCCACTCCCCCATGAGCCCCTGCTCCTGTTCTCAGTTCAGATAGCATAAGAAGGAAGAGTGCAAAAAGAAGGAGAGTGAGGTATGAAAAGGAAAAAAAAAATCATTTTCTGGATTCTTCTCCCAATGTGCATACTCTTTTCTTTTTCTTTAGTGCTGGGGCATCAAACTCAGGGCTCAGCAAGTGCTCTACCACTGACCTACTACCTGACCTAGAGACATTGATTCTAAATTTGCATTGAGTGGGGACTGCTTGGATTCGTAGGTGTTTTCTTGCAAGTGAGAATTTCTCGGTGAACTTGGCAGTGGGCAGTGGTGATACCAGGAGAGCTACTTATAGGTGGCTGAAAATAGATGGGGGTCACCTGACAGGACACACCCTACTGTGTAATCAGTTGAATATTCTCTAGTAATATGTCACAGTTAAAGAGCCAAACCTTTGTCAATACAACTCAGGCACTAACTTTAGGTTCCCTTTTAAAGGCTTTCAGAAATCACTTTGACAAATTCAAAGTGAAGTTCTTTTATGGTCTTTTCCCCAAATATGCTATTCTTCAAAACCCCAGAGAAAAGAGGAAGTTGACAAGAGCACTATAGATCCTTTACTAACCAATTTATTATTGGCATGTTCTAGTCCCCCCAACCTATGGATACAGTGTATTCTATGCTCTCTGTGATTGAAAACTACACAGTGCAAGGAACCTGGGCTTGGGATTGGATTGAGCAATAGAATAGAATAGAATAGAGAGTAGAAGAGTATACAATGTGCAAATAGCCCCTTCATAATTCTTGTGGTTTAGGAAGAAGCTTCTATTCTTTTCATCATGCTCTCTCACTATGATCTCAAATAAAGCTTATGAGTTTTGCCCATTTCCAACCCCATATCTTCACTCAGCTGTTTTCAAAACCACAAGGTTTGTCTTTTCACAATTGTCATTGCTTCTGACTTTGGAATCAGACTGTCATGTTGCCACGTACTCTCTGTGTGACTCTGGATAAATGCTTGATCTCTGTTTTCTTTTTTAATATTTATTTTTTAAGTCGTAGGTGGACTTGATATCTTTATTTCATTTTTATGTGGTGCTGAGCTTTGAACCCAGTGCCTCACGTGTGCTAGGCGAGCGTTCTACTACTGAGCCACAACCCCAGACCTGATCTCTGTTTTCTTATAAAATGTTAACTGTATCTATTTCAAGCCATCATGAAAATCCAATGAGATGAGAATGTGTATCGCGTCCAACTAATAGTCTGTGTCCAGAAAACGTCAGCCAGCTTTACCTTGAAGATGGAGGAAGGTGGAGATTAGCTTTCTTATAAAGCAAAGGAGGATCTCGCCCAGCAAATACAATTAGGCTAAAATGAAACACTTCAAAGGATTTTGATAGGGTGGTGATGAAGCTGGAGGGGAAGTGGCAGTTTTCCCTTTATGAGGACGTCTGCTTTTAATTTGTAAACTCTTAGTAATGCCAAACCCTTTATTTTTATCCTGTGTATAACATTTAAATGACCAAAGACCTTTGCAGGTATGCACATAAAAATCCCGGGGTCTGGATTTACATAATACCTCCTCAAGAAAAGGGAGAAAGGCACTGTCTGGTAAATTTGGATTTGAGTAAGGCTAGATTTGCATAGAAGAACAGTTTTTCAGCAGAGACTTTTGAAGTCCTCCCCCTCCCCCTCCTTGGCCCCCCACCAGAAAAGACTGTGAGAATTTGTTAATTTGGAGTACAAAGGTTACATCCAAACTGCTTTTGGTTTTTGGCCTTGGGAACCATTGTTGTATTGCTCTGCAGGGTGTTGCCACTGCTTCTTTATGTTTGTATTCATAAAAACAAAACTTTCACAAGATAAATGCTACTTACTGATCACCTGTGATGTGCCAGTTACTTTAGAATCTTAGTTTTATTATTTTAGTTGTCCTCAAAACACTCATATTGAAAAGGTATGGCTAATTATCTTTCTCATTTAGACATTTTTTTTTTTTTGAACTTGGGATTGAACTCAGAGGTGCTTTACCACTGAACTACATCCTCAACCCTCTTTATTTTGTATTTTGAGTCAGGGTTCCACTAAGTTGCTGGGGCTGGCCTGGAACTTCTCGTGATCTTCCTGCCTCATCATTAGGATTACAGGAATGTGCCACCACACTGGCATTGTTCTCGCTTGAGGAAGGTGCCTCAGAGAATCTGCAATTTTACCAAAGTCAATTTGCAAATGAGCAAAACAAACAGGATTTTAATGCGGGCTTCTCTGTGCTCAAAATTGTCTTCTCTACTTATTACAAAACATCCGCCTCCCACCCGTTGTGGAGTAGGAGGAAAGGTTCCTCACCCAGAGAGAGGCTGGTTTGTTTGTCACCCAGCACCTCATTAAATGCAGCCAAGTTTTATATCCCTAGGTTTTCTGAGGGTGGAAAGCTGATTATTAAGTTTAGCTGATACATGAAAAAAGATCAATCAACGTAGCACCCAGAGGCTGGGATTGTGGCTCATAGGAAGAGCACTCGCCTAGCCTGCCTGAGGCACTGGGTTCGATTCTCAGCACCATGTAAAAATAAAAGAGCCAGGCGTGATGGCGCATGCCTGTAACCCCAGCGGTTTGGGAGGCTGAGACAGTTCAAAGCCAGCCTCAGCAACGGTGAGGCACTAAGCAACTCAGTGAGACTCTGTCTGTAAATAAAATACAAAATAGGGCTGGTGATGTGGCTCAGAGGTCAAGTACCCCTGAGTTCAATACCTGGTACAAAAACAAACAAACAAATAAATAAATGTATTGTGTCCATTTACAACTAAAAATATATATATT
>NW_025999990.1:9773852-9817374 GCF_001458135.2 Marmota marmota marmota | reverse complement strand
TATATATATATATATATATTTTAAATGTAGCACTCATTCACATTCTTCCAGTAAAGGGAGCCTTTCCAGTCTCCAGCCATCAAAGGGACCTAGAGGGAACCCATTGACCCCTCTAGTATGCCTGTAATCCCAGAGAACAGGGAAACTGAGGCAGGAGGATTGCATGTTCGAGGCCAGCCTCAGCAATTTAGCAAGATCGTGTCTCAAAATAAAGAATAAAAAAGGCTGGGAATGTAGCTCAGTGGCAAAGTACCCGTGGGTTCAATTCCCAGTACTGCTAAATAAGTAAATAAAATAAGGAGTCCTCCTTATTTTAGGTTATTCCTCTCACATTATTCCATTCTAAGAAACCAGAGTGAGCCAGCCAGGGAAGGTAATGCCTCTTCCCATTCCTGGGAGGGATTTGTGGTGGAGGAGGAGAGAATTAATTCTGAAAGATACACTGCCCACTGGCTGGCTTTTATCAGCTAAAGCCAAAAGTACACCTACTGAGACAGACTTGTTGGAGCTATTTGTAAGTGACAAAGAGAGGGATTGAAGGGCCCAGTCAGTCACAACAGTCATTTTGTGACCTTATCGCTGCCTTAGCAAATCTGCCTGATTCCATGAAGTCCAGGCAGAAGTTAGGAAGGGAGAAAAACTTGTTGCCACTATTAGAAAACAAGCAAACAACATCAACAACAGCAAAACCCCAAAATATATATTAAAAAAAAACAACAATAGAGTTCATCTAAATCAACCAGTCCAAGCTGATGAGTCATCATGCACAAGTGTTGAGGGAGGGGCAAGGATCAACAGGTGGTTGAATTATGAAATCCTCTGGTTTTACAAAGGTTACTTTTTAGTAAGGGATTTCCAGATGCTCTGTCTTCCAGAAACATACCCATTTATCAGTTTGTCAGAAAAACACCCCCTTGGGCTGGAGATGTAGCTCAGTGGTTGAGTGCCCCTGTGTTTAAGCCCCAGTTTCAGAAAACAAACAACAACAAAACCCACAAATCCCCAAACCAAATCAAACCAAAACTCCCCACAAAAACCCAAACAAAACAAAACCTCACACACATGCACACACACACACACACACACAAAGACAAAAAACAACCCGATTTTCTATCTGACAAAAGATGACATGCTACACAAAATAGCACTGGCCACAGAAATGAGAAAGACTCCTTTTGTATACTTTACTAATGTCACATTAAAAAGAAGAGATTTCTGAGAACTATCCAATCATGACTAAAACGTTAGCTTTCTATATGAAGTTATAAAAAGATGTAAGGAAGTCGGCTAATTCTTTACAGATGAGTCCTTAGCAGCTGTGGGACCAGTGACCTCCCATGGGGCCTTGGAAAGTACCCAGCCGGGATGATGCATCTTTAAATTAACTTAAATGAGGAAGAAGGGCAGTAGCAAGGCATGTGTGTACACTACTGCAAACCACACCAATGTTAGAATTGGATGGCTAGATTAAGAAGTGTATGTACCTGTTTAGAAACATACTCTGTTTTGATTTTTCACCCCCATTATTTTACAGTTACACGGGAATTCTCTTGAAAAATATTCCAAGTGGGTCATATATTTGAGCCCTTGGCTCTATGGCAGCATTTTATTGTTTGATCTCTAAAGAATCTGGAAAGTTCTTTGGTCCTGGTCTCATAGGATGACCTTGGTTTTAAAATTGAAAGTCCCGTGTTCTGAACATGCTCTCAGTTACAGGGAAATCACAGTTGCTGGCCTCTTGGATGGTTGTAAAGTGATTTCACATGTGTTTTTCAGTAGATTTTTTTTTTAATTCTGAAAATCTTCATCTAAATAAACTTTACCCCATTTCTCTTTTTTTCCCCACTGTGTTTTTTTTTTTTTTTTTTTGGTGGGGGATATAGGAGATTGTACTTAGGAACAGTTGACCACTGAGCCACATCCCCAGCCCTATTTTGTATTTTATTTAGAGACAGGGTCTCACTCACTTTTGCTGAGGCTGGCTTTGAACTCACGATCTTCCTGTCTCTGCCTCCTGAGCTGCTGGGATTTCAGGCGTGTGCTCAGTGCCTGGCTTTTTCCACTTTGACTCATTGGTGAGAAAGGGATAATTTCTTAGCACTGTTCCTACCCCAAGGTTTATAGGGCCTGGCAGTTAGTGAGTTCCCAGTAAAAGGTTGCTGAAAAAACCACTTGGGAAGATGACAGAGTTTCTAAAATCCAAATGTTGTCGTGGTTGTTCTGGGATTATTGGGTTCCTACTGAGCGAAGAGATGAAGAAAGCGACCTTCTCACGCAAGGCCTTGACGGTGGAGGGAAACCAATGAGCACAGCCAGAGGAAACAGCTGGAGATGGTCCAGAAGAACAGTTACCAACCAAGGGGGTGTTGACTGGAAGTAAGAATCAGGTCAGGTAGGGTCCTGTCTGTTTTGTTTCAAAAATAAAGAAACATGTTGCTTTCTCTATCACCTAAGTTATTTCCTGATCACAATCACCAGTGACTCAGAAGTCTTGGCAAGAAAAGCTACCAAGTTATCACTGGTACTGTTTCTCAGCACTGGTTTTCCTGGTTGACTTCCTCAAATGTACTTTATTTTTATCATCTTGCAATCTACCGTCCATCTCCATTTGTTCCCCATAGTTACTGCTTTCTTAAAGGTCAGTCACTGGTGGTCTCATTGCCACATCCCAAGGCCTTTATGTGTGTGTGTGTGTGTTTTATTGCATCATGTTTACCCTCTAAGCATCACCACTCTTTCAAACTTATGTAATTAGCACATGACTCCATGTGTACCAGTCCTCTTACTCTTCTTAGCAAGTTCCTCTTCCCTTTGGTTCTTTAAATGTCAGTTGCACCAGGTTCTGCTTTCAACCATGCTATTCAGGAGAAATGACCTCATGTGTCCTGCCTCTTTAAGCTAATTGATTCCCATTTTGCGTCTCCATCTGGCCTGTCTCCCTGCTAGATTTCTTCTATTTCTTTCTAGGTTTTGTTTATACTTTTCATCAGTTTTGGATTTCTTCCTTTCTCTCTCTCTCTCTCTCACTCTCTCTCTTTCTCTGCAGCCAAAACACTATTACCCTTGAAGGCCTGTGTCAAAATCCATTTCCTCTGAGAAGTCTTTTCAGATTGCTCTCATCAGAAACGACATTCTATCTTTTATAGTTCTATAGCACATATTATGAAGATCCAGCACTTAATGTGTTTTACGCCTGCCTATTCAACTGGATATAAGTTTCTGCAGGCATAACATACATATAACTTATTTATTTATTTTTACTCCCTGCTTCACTTGGCAAAAAGGCTTTCATTCACTTATTCACTCATCCATCCATTCACTCATTCATTCATCCATAAAGTAAACTTTGACTATATGTGACAAGAATTATTTGACATTAGAGATAAAAAGAGAATAATCAGGGCTAGGGTTGTGGCTCAGTGATAGAGCGCTTGCCTAGCATGTCTGAGGCACTGGGTTCGATCCTCAGCATCACATAAAAATAAAATAAAGGTATTGTGTCCACCTACAACTAAAACAAATATTTTTAAAAAAGAATAATCAAGAAGAGATACTATATTTTGAAAGGTCTCAAAGTCTGGTGATGTTACCCACTCAAAAAAAAAGATAATTACAACAAAGTGTTTAAGTACAGTGTTTGGAGGCAAGTTTGGAGGCAAACCCAAAGCATGGGGGAGCTGTGAAGAGGCTCACTGTGTGTGAGTGTGTGTGTGTGTGTGTGTGTGTGTGCGTGTAGGTATTGATGCCTTCCTGACATAGATGCTCCCTGAGATGATTGATTAGTTTTATGTTACTGTACCAAGTTTCTCCTAAATTTAATAGCTTACAACAACATGCATTGGTTATCCATAGTTTCTGTGAGTCAGGATTCCAGCCATGGGTTACCTGGATCTTCTGCTTCAGAGTCTTTCAATAAGGCTGCAATCAAGGTGTTGGCTGGGCAGTGTCTCACCTGAAAGGTTCTGATGGAGAAGGATCCATGCCCAAGCTTTTCTGTGGTTGTTGGGAAGACTCAGTTCCTATAATATCATGGGCCTGAGGCCTCAGTTCCTAAATGGCAGTTGGATAGAGGCCACCCTCGATTTCTTGCCACCTGAGCCTCTTTAGCTTGCTTCATAAAAGCAAGCATTCAAAAGACAGAAAGAGAAAGGAAGAGGGGCAGAGAGAGAGAGAAAAGACAGAAATCATAGTCTTTTATAACCTGATCACGCGAGGGCTGCCATCTGATCACTCTCACTGTGTTCTACTTGGTAGAAACAAGTGACTAACCCAATCCATGCTCAAGGATGGGAATTCTAGAAATTGAGAATTATGGAGGTCCATTTTTGAAAGCTTTCCACCACCTTGATGAATCTCAAGGAATGAGAAATTAATTAGTTCATTTTTCTCAGCAACCAGTGTGAGCAAATGCACCAGAGAAGGGCACACATGGGAGATGTCTTGGTGCTGCTGGACCTTAAAGTTTCAGGCAGGACAGGAATTACTGGAGGCTGGCAAGATGAGTGGGTATGTACGGCTTGTCGTGTTGACTTTATCTTGTAGGATTGTTGTGCTAGTGTCAGTCAAGAGTAACTGTAAATCTTCCTGTCTCACTCTAATGCCTATGGAGAATGGATTTGAGGGGGACAATTCTAAAATCTGGAAAACCAAAGAGATTCTTGCTTTTGTTTTGGCCATGCTGGGGATCAAACCCAGAGCCTCTCACACGCTAGGCAAGTGCTGCACCACTGAGCCTCACCCCCAGCCCTCCAGAGAGATTTTTTTGTAGAAAGATGATGGTATCAGTGTTGGCAGTTGTTGGTGGGGTGGGGGAGGGTAAGTTTGAGATACAAATGAGGTAATATTGGTTGACTTTTATTTACTATATCTGTGAACTCTCAGGGAGGAACATCTAGCAGATAACGTGCATGTATAACTATGAAGCTCAGGAAGGGACTTAGCCCAAAGTTTGGGATTCATGAACGTCAGTGGAAATTACAGGTAACAGAATTGGTTGGAGAGGGCTGGGGATGTGGCTCAAGCGGTAGCGCGCTCGCCTGGCATGCGTGCGGCCCGGGTTCGATCCTCAGCACCACATACAAACAAAGATGTTGTGTCCGCCGAGAACTAAAAAATAAATATTAAAAATTCTCTCTCTCTCTCTCCCTCTCTCACTCTATCTTTAAAAAAAAAAAAAAAAGAATTGGTTGGAGAATGAGATGAAAATCGAACCCAGGGAACCCAAAGACTTGAGATATGTGTAGAGAAAGAAAGACCTGTAAAAGGGAATAAGAAAGAGCAATCAGAAATGGCCCAGAGAATATCCTGTGTCTCTCAAGGTAAAGGAGAAAAGGTCCTGTTAACAGGGTCAGATGCAATAGGAATCCATTGAGACAAGGGAGGGGAAGATTTGAAGTTCATTGGACCAGACAGAGGGAAACGAAGGTAAAGGAGGCAGGGTGGGAATAGCAAAGATAGTAGAATGAATCAGACATATTTTTCCTATCCTTATATATGAATACATGACCAATGTAACTCCACATCACACACAACCACAATAATGGGATCCTAATTGGAACAAGTTATACTTATTCTATGTATGTATAATGTGTCAAACTATACTCTACTGTCATGTATACCTAGAAAGAGCAAATTTAAAAAATTTAAAAAAATGAAACTAGTGGATGATTAAAAAAGAGAGAGATAAATACCGAGTATCATGTGAATACCCACACAGTCCTTCATTCACTCAAGCCTTCATTCAGAGGCTGCCTCATGCCAGGCCCCAAGGTAGGTGCTGAGATAGGCACCTGCTGGAAGAAGGCATGTATTTTGCTCACCCCTGCAGGAGTTATAAGGCAGCTGGGGAGATGGCCTTTAGAAACAGTTATAGGTGCCCGAAGGAAATAGAGTGCTGTGAGTGAAAGTGGGCAGGGAACAAAACATGAAAAGCAGAGTTGGAGACAGATTTAGGGAGGTCCCATCAAGGAAATCTCTCCACCAGGCTTACGGCCTTCCTCTGTGGCTCCTGCATCCCAGCATGGTGGTTAGATCTGTGGAATGTTTAGGAAGTGGATTAGTTTCCAAAGGCAGCCATACAAACTACCATAAGATAGGGAGCTTAAAACAACAGGAATCTCTCCGCTCACGTTCTGGAGACCAGAGTCTGAGATCAAGGCGACAGTAGGGCCAGGCTCCCTCTGACCCTCCACCTCCTCCAGCTTCAGCCGGCAGTGCTTGGCATTCCTGGGTTTATAGACACATCACTTCAGTCTCTGCTTCTGTTGTCACACGGCCATCTCTCCTTCATATGTCACGTCCTTTTCTTATAAGGACTTCACTCAAAGGATTAGGATTCATCCTAATAACCCCACAATAACTTGATTATTCCTACACCGTATTTCCAATTAAGGTCAAATTCACAAGTATTGGGGGTTAGGACTTTAATATATCTTTTTTTGGGGACGATTTAACCCATAATAGGAGTTCTTTGGGATAATTAGACTGCACTAGGGACAGTTTCAGTAGACTGATGAATCTTAGTAGTGTTATGTAATCTGAGATCTGCTCAGGAAATGCGTTTGGTAAGATACACAGTAATAGCTACCTTTCTCCTTACTTGTGTTTAGAGAAAACTGTTTCTGCCTGGAGCTCACCACTCAGAGAGGAGAAAGAACACTGGCCTGCTTTATTTATTTATTTATTTATTTATTTTTTGTTAGCTCCTGATCCTTATTAATTAGCTGCTCCCAGCCTCACTCAGGATTTGCCTGAAGAAAAGACTGATGAGGCAGGGTGACATTAGGCTGTCAGTGTCTCCCCCGAAATTGCTTATAAAAAGTTTTGTTTTGTTGTAATTTACTTTTTTCTTCAGAAAGGCTTTGTATTGTCAAGGAAGTGTGTGACTCAGTAATATTTAAGAGCCACTGGCCTGGAAGACCAACCTATAGTTGCACATTAGAATCACCTCAGAGTTTGAAAATGCCTCATCTCTGCCTCAGAGATTCTTACTCAGTTGGTTTGACGTTGGCCTTGAGCATCAGTATTTTTTAAGCTCCCCAGGAGATCATGGTGTGCAGCTGGCTAGGAACCCAGCAGGCACTCAAGTTCTGCTTCTGATGGATGCCCCTTTGGCTGAATAACATGGCGTATCCATGAAAGCCATCATCAGGGCCACAGGCGAGGGCTTGTCAGCCCCATGCTATTACGATTGAAGACACTTCCAGCTGACATTTGGAGACACCCCCTTTGGCTTCTGGTGGACCTTTATGTGCTCTGGGGTGGGTGACTGGCTCCTGAGGGGTCTCTTTTCCCTGTCCTAGACCACTGTGCATTCAGGAAGGATCAGCTGGACAGAGGGTGTAGGAAGAAGGACCAGGATGGGGAGGCAAATGAGTTTCCCAAGGGTGCTTAGGGATGCCAAAGGGAAAGGGGGTGCCAAGGAAGAGGTGCTGAGGATGGGGCCCTCTAATGCAAATCTGAAGAGTGCGCCCATCCCTGAGGATGGGCATAGTTGCCTTCGCAGCATGACTCAGGTTCATTTTTAGGAAGTGTTTTGTCTTTTTTTTTTAATGACTCAGTGAAGGGGATGGAGGGACTGGGTAAGTCCATAGGACTGAAAAACATTTTAGTTACATTTGTCAGAGATGGAAATAGCACCATTGTTTAACTGACTAGCATGAAGGTAACCTAATGACTCACAGGGCACCTCTGCTTTTCTCCGCAGACTGATGTAGAAGCCAGGTGTCTTTCTGACACCAATACACAAGCCCAGGCTTGGAGGGACCCAGACGAGATGGTCATGTCACAGCTGATTGCCCAGATGCCCAAACACACATGGCCTCCCACTTGCCATTTATCTGTCTACAGACAGGAAAGCTGGATGTGGGTGTGCAGTGGGTCCGGTCAGGGACATGGCCCCGTGGGACTTAAAATTGGCCTGCCAGCAGCTGGGGATGACTCAACTGCGTTCCTCTGCCAACTTCGCAGGCCTGGCAGGGTGGGGTCCAGTGCAGTTGAGCAGAAGAGACCTCCCCAGTGTTTCTATTTTAAGCTACAGGGTCTCTAACCGGTTTGGTAGGAAATAAAGTGTTGGGAGATTAAATAGTTTCTGGTTCTTGTTTTAATAACAGTTTACACTTTCTGATGAGTTGATGGGCCAGCTCCCGGACTAAGTGCCTTGTGACTAGGATTTCAGTCCATCCGACTGACAGTTCTGAGGGTTAAGGAGGATTATCCCTGTTTCTTTTCTTCCCCCCTTCCCTTTCTTCCTCTTCCCATTTTAACAAGGTGGGAAATTAAAGGTTGGGAGATGTGGAAGCTGCTCAAAAGCAGGGCACTAAAAGCAGAGATAGGGATAGAGCTCACATTGGTCTGGGTCTAGAGCCTGGTCCTTAAGCTTCCCAACACAGCTGCCCATGGGGACTTCATTCAGCGAGCATGTGTTGAGGGCCCACAATATGCCAGGTGCTGGGCTCCAAGAGAATACAATGCTAGGACACGTGGCTCATGTTATCGTGGGGTCAAAGCCTCTAGAATTACTCAGATAAATTGGAAAATGTTCCTGTTGGTCTCAGTCCTCTCCCTCCCCAGTGCTGGAATTGTGACAGGTTTATGTAGTCTGAGATACTTTTTTTTTTTTTTTCAGTTATAAAGTGAAGATAACCAGACTGTTGTGAATCCAGATAAGAGAAAGGATAGGGACAGGGTGTTGAAGAGTGGCAGGTGCTGCCAAAGCAAAACTTCATTTGCCTTTCTGGATTTTAGCAGAATGGGTTCTAGAGCAATGTAGGCCATGACACCTCTTTTTCTGGACATCTTGTATCCTGTCACTCTATCAGCAAATCCTTGCAACTTTACCTTTCCAGTGTGGGTGGAATATGACCCTTGTCGTTCAATCACAGCCACCATCGTCCCTCACCTGGATTGGATATCAGCCTCCCACCTGGCCCCCTGCTCTGCCCTGACCTCAGGCTTTGTGCAAACACCAATTCATCAGAGGAATCTTCTCTGAGTCCTAAAGAAATTGTACCCTCTTCATCACTCACTGAACCCCAGCCCTACTTTATTCTAACTCACCACTTGACACATAGATTTGCTGCCTGATCTCTCCCTCTAAAATGTGGGTCCCCAAGGCCAGGAACCTTGGCACTCCCATGCATTGCTGTACTCCAAGGATCAAGAACCTGGCAGATGACATGGGCTACCCCACTCTTGATTTTCTGCAGTTCATTCTCAACCCAGTCTGCCCTTCTAAAATTAAATTTTTAATATGAAAACATTCAAAATACAGACAATGGTGGGGAAAAAAGAGGAGAAATCATCTATAATGGCAGTCACAGAAAAAAAATCACTGTTAACACATTTTAAAACATTCTGATATATTAACATAATTTCAAGAGTATTTTAATTACATAGATTAACTAACCCTCATTTCATCTCATATGTTTTGAATTTTTACATTTTCCTTGAAACAGCTGAACACTGGTATGACCCTAATTGGGGGTCTATCCTTTTCATCATGAATTTGTTTAGTATCATCAGCCAAACCTCAGCCAGGTTTTTTTTGGGGATGTCAGGGATTGAACTTAGGGGCACTCAACCACTGAGGCACATCCCCAGCCCTCTTTTGCATCTTATTTAGAGACAGGGTCTCACTGAGTTGCTTAGTGCCTCACTTTTTGCTGAGGCTGCCTTTGAACTTGTGACCCTCCTGTCTCAGCCTTCCAAGCCGTTCGGATTTCAGGCATGCACCACCTGTGCCAGGCGTAGCCAGATTTTTAAAAAATATATATTTATTTTTTATTTGTAGTTGGACACAATATCTTTATTTTATTTATTTATTTTTATGTGGTGCTGAGGATCAAACCCAGGGCCTCACGCGTGGTAGGCAAGTGCTGTACCGCTGAGCCACAACCCCAGCCCCGTAGCCAGATATTTTGAGAATGACAGATGTGGAGGAAGCCCACCATACACTGTGGACTTCTCACTGTGTGTATGATGCTGAAAAACGCATCACACCTTATCCGCATACTCATTCATTCATAAGACCCTTACCCAGCCCTGGCCTCGAACCGTCTATCCAGTTCCCTCACCCAGTTAGGGCCTTGAGCAGCACAGGTCAATCATTCTCACCATTGTGCCGACTCTAGGGCTGTGGTGCAGAAGCCTAGAGTGGTAATGGGGAGGGAGGTTGGCTCAGCTCATGGATGGTGGGTAGCTTTTCTGAGAAAGCCAAGGAGTCAATATTTTGAGTGGAGAAAGCCTTAGACTCAGAAACAGGAGAACCAGGTTCTTGTTCAAATGTTGCAATTAACTTGCTGTTAGGCTTGGATGAGACCCACCACACACCCCCGCAAGGCCTATGTGTGAAAGCTTGGTCTCCAGGTGGTAGTGGTGGGAGACATTGTGGACCTTTAAGAGATGGGGCCTAGTGGGTGGTCCTTAGGTTATTGTGGGAGCCAGTCTCTTGGTCTCTCTTTGCTTCCTGAAGTGAGCAGTTGTGCCAACACATGTTCCCCACCATTGTCTTCTTATACCCTGGCCAGAGGCCCAAGGCCATGAGGCCACCCAATCTTAGACTTGAATCTCCACAACCATGAACTAAATAAATTTTTTTTTCTTCATAAGTTGCCTCAGGTATTTTGTTGTAGTATAATAATACAAACCTGATTAATACACTTTCTGAGAGACCTTGGAAAGTCACTCTCCACCAGATGCCAATTTCTACCTGTAGAAAATGTCAGGGTAGCTGTGGGGTATAACTCCTTGACTCCCATTAATAATTCACATCTTTGCTAATTTTCTTATGATTTGCCACTTTCTATAAATTGAATGCAGGAGAAAACTAAACCGAACCTCCTGCCTATGGACCAACCCAATCAGTCCAACCACTAAACTCTTGTTTCAGTGACATTTCCCGCCCCTGGTCATATTCCCTGGTATTCCAGGGGTGAAAAATTGCTCTTAGTACTGCTTTGTTTGCTCATGTCAATCTCTGACGAGTTCTGAATTGAAGGATAATATCTTGATCTTTTACTGAGGTTTCCATCTGCAGAGAAGGGTAAAAATCTTTTTGTGTGTGTGCTGGAGATTGAACCCAGTGCCTCATGAATGTCACATTACCTACTGAGATACTTCGCCAGCCCTGAGGAGGGTAAAACTCTTGAGGATTTGACCTACCCTAATAATACTCTGAGCTAGGGTAAAATATTAATAGTTATCTGGTGGCTTACTGATGTGTCAAATGCAAAATGTCTTTAAGTGATGAGAGCTTTTAGAATATTCTGTTCTTGAAGCTTAATCAGTGACTGTCAGCTGTATGTCATATTTTCCATGCTTTAAACATACCACAAGGGGCTAGGGTTGTGGCTCAGAGGTAGAGTGCTCGCCTAGCATGCATGAGGGCACTGGCTTGGATCCTCAGCACCACATAAAAGAATAAAATAAAGATATTGTGTCCACCTATATCTAAAAGATAAATATTAAAAAAATAACTAAATAAACATACCACGAGGTAACTGGGCGTGTAGCTCAGTGGTAGAGTGCATGCTTAGCACCCATGAGGCCCTGGATTCATTCTCTAGCAAAACAAAACAAAGCAAAGCAAAAAGAGAACCATAAGGTTAACTTTTCAACATTCTATGAAATAGGGAAATGAACCACTCTGGACTGGGTAATATTTAATTCTATGTCAAATGTATTATTTCTAAGCCTTGCTCTATGTGACCTTGTTATCTAAACAGCAGAATCCTTCTCCACAGCTTTAGCTCTGACCCGAACACCCCAGATGACATATGCCTTTGGAATGCCACCAAACATGACCATCCTTTGTAAGAGGACACCAGTGCCTGCCTGGTGACCATAAGTTTTGTTTGTCTCTGAGGGGAGTTTCATTTCACCTGATAGCGGGCAACCTCTCTGTCAAGTACAGTATGACCATATCATCCCATCTGATTCTCTGCCAAGGATTCCCACAGGAGGACAGATGATTGCCTTTGGCTAGGAATGTTTCTCAGATAACATGCAGTATTTTGATTGTTTCCTCCTTCAACCAAACATACGCCAGGTGACATTTTTCCAGCTCTTTATTTTGATAGTGTGGCAGGATGATGCTCTGATACATTAACTGAGTTTTTGGTGTGTGTGATGTTCCCTGTAACTTCATGAACCTCCTGCTGTTGCGCAGATAGAAACCAAGCTCTGTTGCCTCCAGGGAGAACTGACACAGCAGAATCAGAGAAACAGGAATCAAAACTTTTGGTTCTTAGTTTCAAAAGCCAACAGTCAGATGTAAGATGTGAAAGATTTGAAAGAGGAGGTGATCAAGCCGACTCAGTTTTACCACCACTGAACATTAAATAATGTTGTCCAAGACCCAGAAGACTTGAAAAAGGGGAAGTTCAGTGTGACTCTGGGGACATGTGGACCAGGTGGTCTGTTGGAACAAGCACTGTTAGTTCCCAACCCCAGGAAGCTGGGCGGGACCCTCTGTGGGCCACTCCAGACTGCAGGCTCTGTTCAGCCCCTTTGGGGGAGGTTGCCGCAGGCAACACTTGCTGGAAACCCAAATCTCCACTCAGCATCTTCTCACTGCTCCTGGGGGGTTCCCCTTAGCAACCTAGCCTGTGCCACCAGGTGCCTTTGGTGCCTTTATGATTCTTTTTTGTTCCTCCTTAGTTTAACAAAAAAGAATATTGGGTGCTGCAGGCCTCTTTTCTAGTAGCTACGCAGAGACAGACCTAGGAGAGATCATAGAGCCCTGAGGGACTGGGGCTTGATCACTTTACCAAATAGCTACAAAGGAAATAATTCAGATGTGTTCATTCTGTAATCCTTTCAGGCACATATAAGAATCATAACTGTTTAGTCCACTTAAAGAAAGCTTGATTCAAATTATTCATACCACTCAACATTAATTAAGGTGACAATTCATTACAGAACCTAACATGCATGGTCAATTTCACCTAATCAGTCTCAGAAGATGAGACTCGAGCATCATGGCTCTTTATCTGTATTCTCTTCTTATCTCCTGAAGCTACTATATTAAACCTGATTAATTACACGAATGGAGTAGGGAAGGATCTTCTTTCACTTGAATTTATTCAGAATTCTAGAAACCATCTCAAAATGTAAATGGCTTCATAAAATTTAAAAGTTCATTTCCTGCTGGTGAAAAGGCCAATACTGATACTTCCAGTGAGAGGCTTTCTACCCTGCTCTCTCCCAAGGGGCCGTTTGGGACCCACAGTCCTTTCATCCTGAGGCTCCACCATATTCTGGCATCAAGGTCACTGTTAGGCATTTAATTTTTGTCTTCCCTAAATTGATATGTTGAAACCTAACCTGCAGTACGTCAGAAGCTGACTGTTTGGAGACAGTTCCTTTAAAGATGTGCTTAAGTCAAAATTTAGCTTTAGGATGCCCCTAACCCAAACTTTCTGGTGTCTTCCTAAGAAGAAGAGGAAATCTGGACATACAAAAGGATGCCCGGGATGTGGGTATACCAAGGAAAGACCATGCAAGGACACAGAGAGAAGGCAGCCATCTGCCAGCCAGGGAGGAGGAGGCCTCAGGAGAAACCAACCTGCTGACACCTTGATCTTGGACTTCACACCTGCAGAACTGTGAGAAAAGAAAGTTCCATCATTTAAGCCTCCCAGTATATGGTATGTTGCTGTGACAACCATAGCAATAAAGTCACCTTGTACATTTTTTATCCAAACAACAGATGAAGGGACAGGGAATCTCATCTGGGAGCTTTTATATCTCCTTTCCTAATATGTCCCCTGACCCAGAATCTAGTCTGTGGTACAAGTGGTGATAGTTTCACAAGTGTCCAGTCATAATTATTTTTCAAGTTATTTGTGTATATTTCTAACACTTTGATATAGATGATGCAAAATCAAAAACAACCCTCCTCCCAAACCCCCAAAACAAATAAAAACCGTACTCTGGCACATCAAAAATTTAGTAGACAGGTTAGTTATCCCTTTTTCATTATATTAGGAATACTAGATTAGAGAGTCAGGAGGGGGAAAACAATCCTTTTACTTTATTTCAGGTAAATCTGTGGTTTGACATTTGTGCAGTACTTTTATATGTATTAATATAATTATATATATGCATATAAATTATATATGTATAATTTCATGTTTGCATTTTAATTAAACAATGATTAATAGAACTGTTTTCATAAAAATAAATGATGCACACTTATAAATTATTTTGTTTTATAATTGTTAGTAGTACTATTAGGTACGGAGTATTGAACTGAGAGTCACTTTATCACTGAGCTACATTCTCAATCCTTTTATTTTTTTATTTTATATTTTCAGCACTAGGGATTAAACTCAGGGGCACTTAACCACTGAGCCACATCCCCAACCCTATTTTGTATTTTATTTAGAGACAGGGTCTCACTGAGTTGCTTAGTGCCTCACCGTTGCTGAGGCTGGCTTTGAACTCAAGGTCCTCCTGTCTCAGCCTCCCAAGCTGCTAGGATTACGTGCTGGCCTGGCTCTTTCTTGTTATTAAAGTACGTTAAATGGTTTTTAGAAGAGACTTAGGTTTTTTGGTTTTTTTTTTGGTAGTGCTGGGGATTGAATATACGAGTGCATTCGAGTGAGGCAAGCACTCTACTGACTGAGCTATATCCCCAGTCTTATATTTTTTATAAGACTTCTCTGAAAATAACCAACTGCATTTCTTTAACCTAATCACATTTTTTCTTACAATTTTTCAAAATTCATGTTTTACTATATGCATACATGTGCATGCATTTTCTTAATCCTTTTTTTCTTGCAAAAGAGGACAACAATAAAGATGATTGGAAATACGTAGTTGATCAAAAGCTTTTTCCATATTTTTGTGTTTCTATTGGGGGCTGCCATATCTTTTGGAGAGTGAGGTCTGAACTATGGTTTCCATTGATGTGTGAGACACTTGCTGTCACTGAATCCTGTTCAGAAGTGTACAATCTGGGGTGTAGCAGTTAAGTTCAAACTTCATAGCTAGGCATGCTACTTAACCCTTCCGTGGCTTGGTTTGCCCACTCAGGGGTTTGCCTACTAGGTGTGGTCACAGAACTAACCTCATAGGATTGCTGGGTGGTGCAAAGAGGTAACACATGGAAGGAACTTCAGGCTATGCCTGGTACACAATAAGTGCTATTTCAGTGTTTGCTATTATTGTTATTAATTCCTAGCAAAATATTATCCTCTTCCATGCACATACAGCTGCCCATGTTTTTCTATTTTAGCATCATAGTTTTCAGTAATGGTAGAAACTCTTGCAAAGAAAGGTAATATGTTAAAGAAAAAAATAATTGGGCCTGGGTTTGTGGCTCAGGGTTAGAATGCTTGCCTATCATGTATGAGGCATTGGGTTTGATCCTCAGCAATGCATTATGAAAAAACATTTAAAAAATTATTATAAAAAACCAAAACAAAACAAAAATGGATAGATGCACAAGAGGCCAAAATGAGAAAATGAGCACCTGTCTTGGGATTCACAATTCCAGGCACACTTCCTAACAGATGCCCCAGAATTGTATTCCTTCAGGAAGGACACTTAAAACCAGTGTCACATCGCCCCTACCCATCCCCTTGCCCAGTACTGCAGACCTGCCGAATGGGAAAGACTGGGCATGCTGTCAGAGCATGAGGATTGTTTTGACCAGAGAAAGGAAGCTACAATTGGCAAGAGAGACCAAGCTTAATCTCCAAGCTGATAAATCTGGAAGCCAAGACTTGCCAACTGTGCGTGGGAGTGTCTATGACTCTGGTGCTCAGGCTGAGTCAGTGTAAAGCTTGTTTCTGGAGAGAGGTGACTGCGACTGGGGGCAGAGCAGACAAAGCTCTTTACCTGTGAGCCTTTTTTCCTTGACTTTCCACAAGCTTTTTTCCCCTAATGTTGAGGATAGAACCCAGGGACTCCTGTATTCCAGGCCTGGGGCTACACCCCATTCCTCGACAAGGAATTCTCTCTTTTTATGTTTTTTTTTAGTAGTGGGGATTTATCCCAGGGGTCCTCTACCACTGAGTTACACCCTCAGCTTCCCATAGGAATTCTTCCCCACCTCCCCCCTTTTTTTCTGGTACTGGGGATTTAACCCAGGAATTCTCTATCACTGAGCTACACCCCTCAGACTTTTTTAAAAAAATTATTTTTAGATAGTGTCTTGATAAATTGCCCAGGCTGGCCTTGAACCTGCAATCCTTTTGCTTCAGCCTTCTGAGTTGCTGGGATTACAAGTGTGCACCACCACACCCAGCTCCGTGGTATCTTTAATTTTGGTAAACTGAATCCTGCGTTGTAGTCCCTGAAAGTATTACTCTTCATAATTTGTTATTTATATGTTTCTTCATCTCCACGGTCAACTTCATAGAGGCACAATATTTAATTTTACTTTCAGCTAACAGTTATCAATACTGCATTTCTTTGCCCTATGATTGTTCTCCAGATGACTCTGATGTTTATTTACCCAACCTAATAAGGCTATGAATCCTTTTTGTAACTGTTTTTAGGAATAAATAATATTTCTATATGCATGCACCTATAATCAAACCATGGGGATTGCTTCAATAACTGATGATCTATCATGATAGAAATGTGAACAGCAATTTAATTAATCATTTTACTAATGGTTCTTCCCTACTATATCAACAGTCTCCATTTCCTGTTTCTTTCTTTCCTTCTTTTTAAAAAATATTTTTTAGTTGTAGATGGATACAATACCTTTATTTATTTCTGAATGCTGAGGATGGAACCCAGGGCCTCACACTTGCCAAGCGAGCGCTCTACCGCTGAGCCACAACCCCAGCCCTTCTTCCTTTTTTCCTTCTTCCCTACTTTCTTTTTTTCTTTTCTTCCCTCTGCTAGGAATGGACCCCGGGGCATCACACAGGCTAAGGAGACACTCTACCCCTGAGCTACACCCCCAGGCTGTTCCCTGTTTTGCCCTTACAGATACAGAGTATTGCTTCTTCTGAGTGTTAAGAATTATTACAGCCCTCCTTACCCAGAGACCTCATTTAAGGAGTGAAGTTTCTCCTATTAATATGTAGGTTTGTAGCTGGATTATTACCTGCTGCTTCTCTTTGTCTCAGCCCAAATCCCATCTTCTGACAGTCTTGATTTCTTTTTACCTTAGAAATAAATTCCCTGTTCATAAGTATGTTTTCTGAAACGACAAACCAACATCCCCTTGGTAATGGGCTCCTTATTAATTAGCTTTCTGAAGCTGTGATAAAATACTTCAGAAAATCAACTTAGAGGAAGAGAGATTTCTTTTTGTTCACAGTTTCAGAGGGTTCAGTCGCTGGCTTCTCGGCCCCATGGCTGAGGTCCTGTGGTCAATAAGAACATCATGGCAGGAGCATGTGGCAGAGCAGAGCTGATCACCTTATGGCAGTGGGCATGCAGAGGGGGAGGGAGAGAAAGACAGAGGGAGGAAGAATAAGGAAGGACTGGGGACAAGACATGCCCCCACTCACCTGCTTCCTCCAACTGGTTGCCATTTTCTGCAGTTTCCAGCACATTCAATTATGAAGCCATCACTGGATTAATCCATTGATGTGATCAGAGACCTCATGATCCAGTCACTTCCCCCAAAGCCCCACCTCTGAACGTTGCTGCAGTGGGGGCCAAACATTCTACAAATCAACCTTTGGGGAACATTCCAGAGTCAGACCATAGCAAGTCCCCTTGATGTTAAATAGGGGGAAATAAGACACAGGGACCAGGCAAGGCCCTTGACTTACACTGCTTTGCAGCCACAATGGAAACTAGAGATTATTGGCTTAGTCTGGCCATTAAGCTACATAGTCATAAAAGCATAGATACTTGTCCATTAGTGAGATTTATCCTGAAGCACAGTCAAGTTTAGTCTAATACCTGATTTGATGTTTTGATTTTTCTATGCTGTGGTCTGATCTTGTAAATGTTGAGTTGGTAATTGCTACTTGTTTACCTAGATGACCATAGTATTCGAGAAAGCTTTGGAGAGGTGAGGGAATTATATAAACTATGCTGCTGAATTACATGAACTGAGACCTTGCCTATGAAGCAAATACCTGTGGTTCTAGGAAGTACAGGGTAGCTTTCATGGCGATCAGTAGTACATTTAAACTTATGGCCAGCCAACATAGGATATGCATTAGACTGACGAGCAAGGATTTTAGAATTCGAGAGTCGGGGTCTCATATATACATTTTTCTTAATGGCAACTCCCATAGGTCGCCATTAAATATTGCAAATTGAGAGAAAAGAAGAAGAAAGAGGTCTGACTTTTGGACGATACTACTGTGATTTGGTGTCTTTAAGCATTTGGGGAATGTGCTAGTTAGTGATTGTCATGAGAGACAGATGGCCTCTTAGGTCACCAATTCTATAGACTCTGTGAAACAGTATAGGGTGGGTAGTCAAAATATAGGCATCAAGAAGCAAAGCGGATAACAGGGCTACTATAGAATTCTACCCAACATTTTACTGGATTAGCCATTGTCTTCTCTCTGTAAAGCCCACAGTTCCAACTATTGAGGAGTTTTCTTCCATAACATCCATAGAAAACCAATAATTTATGTCAGAACAGGGAGATGGGAGTTGTGATTTTAAGATCTAAGGTTCTAGCTTTTTATACTTTTTCATATCTTGTTAGATACAAGCATGTCATGTTCATTTGCAATTTTGTGATTTTTTTTAAAAAAGGTCCTAAAAAATTTAACAAGTAGAACCCCAGAAAACACGTATTTGCATCCCTACTTGTCAACACAGTGTGGGGAGAAATGCGTGGAGGAAACATCCTCTTGATGCAATGATGCTGCCCAACTCAGAACTTGTCAATATAAAAGTGATACTTAGCGCTCAGGTTTTTCTGTCATTTCTGGACATCATTGAGTCACAACATGTCACTGTGGTTCAACATGAAGAAGGAATTGAAACAAGGGAAATTTTTACTGTTAAGAAATATAATAAGAAATAGTGCTTGCTTTAATTTATGATTTTGATGCTTTCTGATCACATGAATTCTACACAATTTATAGGGACATAATCACAAGGATTTCCTTTTCCCTTTCTTTGGCTCAGCTTTTGGGGCAATCACCACTGTGACTATCAGGATACCATAAGTGTTTAATAGAGAGACAGATGCCTTGACATGGACTCAGTATTCACAATATTCACCAAGGATAGCGGGCACTGTGGGTCAGTCACTCCTCACTAGGGAACATGGGTTCTTTCAATTTTTATAGATTTGAGTTATGTAGTTAATAAAACTATGTAGGTTTTATATGTTATATGTTGTGTGTCAAATTTTCATAGTTCATTATTGAGGTTTATAGTAATTGATATTAAAATAGAAGTAATCTAGATATTAAGCACAAAAATCTTTTATTTTTTTTAGTTGTAGATGGACACACAATATCTTTATTTATTTTAATATGGTGCTGAGAATAGAACCCAGTGCCTCATGCATTCGAGGCAAGCACTTTACCACTGAGCTACAGCCCCAGCCCCAAGCACAAAAATTTTGATGAATAAAAAAGTCACCCAGAGGAGAAAATTCAACAGCTACTCAAAGGCAGATTTTACATATCTTGTTTTAGGTAGCCTAGTATTACCTGAGTGTGTGTGTAGTGTGTGTGTACATGGATATTTGAGTGTGGGTATTAATTATAGACTCAGTGGCTTAAGCAACGGACACTTGTTTTATCACAGTTCTAGGGGCCAGAAGTTTGACAGCAAGTTGTTGACAGGGTTGGTATCTTTTTTTTGTGTGTGTGATAGGGGGTATCAGGGTTTGAATCAGGGGCACTTAACCACTGAACCACATCCCCAGCCCTATTTTGTATTTTATTTAGAGACAGGGTCTCACTGAGTTGCTTAGCACCTTGCTTTTGCTGAGGCTGGCTTTGAACTTTTGCTCCTCTTGCCTCAGCCTCCTGAGCCACTGGGATTATAGGTGTGAGCCACTGCACCTGGCAGGATTGGGGTCTTCTGGGCCTTTCTCCTCGACTTGTGGATGGTGGTCTTCTCCCCATGTCTCTATTTAGTCTTTCCTTTGTATATATCTATGTCTGAATATTTTCTTATAAGGACAGCAGTCATATTGGCTTAGGATGAACCCTGATGACCTCATTTTTATTTTATCATCTCTTTAAAAGCCCTATTTCAAGTACACAGTTTCTGAAGTATTGGGGGTTAGGGCTTCAACACGTGCATTTGAAGGTGACAAAATTCATCTTATAAAATTGCGTAGATGGCTTTAACAGCATAATTTGTGAGTTATAAATTTTACTTATCTTGAGTTTGATGAGTCTTGGTAATTGTACTTGACCTTGCCAACCTCACTGCAATCCCATTTTAGAACTACATATTGTTGTCAATCTCAAAGATCAGAATAATATCATCAGTATATCAGAAGACAACCCAATTGTTAAATTCTCAAATTACTTACTAAAATTTATACTTTAATAATAGGTTAAAACTACTCCCAATTGGCTTCAAATTTTTCATTATCCAATTTTAATAATCAATCACATTTCATTATTAATTCATCATTTTTGTACACAGCATTCTGCCTATTTTTTAAAAAAATATATATATATATATATTTTAGTTGTATATGGACACAATGCCTTTACTTTATTTTTATGTGGTGCTGAGGATTGAACCCAGTACCTCACACATGCTAGGAAGGCTCTACCACTGAGCTACAACTCAAGCTACCCAATTTATTTTTTAATAAGGATTAAGGCACAGGCCTCAAATAAGCTACCTAGAAAGGAAAAAGTATTGTAAGCTTTTATATGTGGGGCCTCACTTTTTTTTTTTTTTTTTTTTTTTGGTACCAGGGATTGAATGAACCCAGGGGTGTTTAACCACTGGGCCACATCCCCAGCCCTTTTTTATATTTTTATTTAGAGACAGAGTCTTACTGAGTTGCTTAGTGCCTTGCCAATTTTCTGAGGCTGGTTTTGAACTCACAATCCTCCTGCCTCAGCCTCCTGAGCCCCTGGGATTATAGGTGTGTGCCACCACACCTGGCTACATCTAATTTTGAGAATGAGATTGATAGAATAGAGAGATTACTGCACCAAGATTTGGAAGACCTGGGCTTAGTCTGAGCTCCATATTTTCTAATATGAACCTCAATCTTTTTGACGAAATAAGACCTTGCTTATCATGCAAAATAAGTTTTATATAAAATTAGATAGAGTAAAAATTCTTTTTGTTTCTTTGTGGTGCTGGGGATTGAAGCAAAATTCTTAAAAATTATAAATTATAGTATAAATGTAAGGTAGCATTGATTTTTGAAGAAAAATAAATGGGGCTCCTGATTACATATAATTAAAGAGACTCTTTGGAGCTGTCAATGGTTTACTCAGTTACTAAGAAAGCAGTTATCTTTACAGAAACTCAAAATTGTATGTGATCTAAGTATTAATATACCAAAAGCACAATGGCTCCAAAGCAGAAAGAAAGATTAGAACATATGCTGTTAAAAAGTCAAGTTCAATCCATGAATAGGAGCCCCGTGTTGTAACCCTTAAGTATCTCATTAGATTGCCCTTAACTTCTTCAGGAAAGCTCTTGTCAGTATGAAGCCTTCTTTGTTTTGCTCACAGTGTTCTTCCTCAAAGAGTTGGGTATTATTTGAAAAGTGAGGGTATGAAAAAGGAAGTCACTCCCACCACTGTGTTCTACTATCTGTCTGAATTCAGATCATCTGGACTTCAGCCCAGATATCCTGGTGCTAAAGTGACACTCTGGTCATAATTGAAATCAGTGTAATTGGTCGTATGTTATGTTAGAGTAAATTGATTGATCATTACAGAAAGCTTCTTCAACACCTGTAACTTTAATTGAGGTCATTAGTCCTTGGAGCCATGCAGCAGCACTGAGGAACGCCCTTTTTTGTAAAGGAAGAGGCTTCTTGAGGGGGGTGAACATGTGCAGGATGGGTATGAACAGGTGGGATGATGCGCAGCCAGATATTTTAGGCAAGGATGTTATTCCCACAAAACTATCTGTGCTGGGTCTGGGGTTGCAGCTCAGTGGTAGAGCACTTACCTAGCACGTGTGAAGCATTGGGTTCAATCATCAGTACCACATAAAAATAAATAAATAAAAGAAAGGTATTGTGTCCATCTATAACTTTATTTATTTATTTTTATTGTTGGTTGTTGTATCTACAACTTTAAAAACAAAAACAACAACAAAATACTATCTGTGCTTACTTATCTTTTATATAGGAGTTCACTGAAGGATGTCAAGGTAAACCCCTGGCTTGCAGAAAATGATCCAGCATTTGCAACTTCAAGTAAAGTACAACACCAGTTAATTATATTTAGAACATATGACTGGCAATTCTTAGACTGAGTCACCCAGACTTCTAAAGAAGAACACTCTTTCAAATGAATTTGGTTTTCTCAAATGGAAACCACCATGGGTGCGTTGAACCACATGTGGAAAGGAATGAGATAACAGAACACTGTCAGTTTCCCCAGGACATTGATTTTCTTTCTTTCTTTCTTTTCTTTTCTTTTTTTTTTTTTTTTTTTGGTGTTAGGGATAAACCCCATTCTGCCACTGGGCTATGTCCCCAGCCCTCTCAAGAGGCTGATTTTAAATACTCTTCTTACAAACAGGTACATCTCAATATGCTTGTTTTTCCTTCACTGAAACTGAAGTTTGACCTGCAGATTCCAGTGTCTCTACATACATAATGCTTTCAGGAAGGATATTAACAGGAGCTGGGGTGAAGGGAGTATATCTTAGCCAAGGCTAAGACACAGAAGTAAGAGAAGGTCCAGATACATGTTCTGCATTAGACAGGCGTCTCAAGGCAGGAGAACCATGTCTGTCCTGCTGAAGCCCACGCTGTGCTCTCCAGGCAGAGTAGGAGGGCAGGTTTGTTTGAGATGCAATCTTGAGGGTTCATGAGGTTACACTCAGTAAAAAATCAAATTGGGGCAGTCCTAGAGTCTCTGCCCAGCATGAATGATGCCTTGGTGAGATCCCTCAGCACTGGGAGAGGGAATTAACCTTAACTGGAACTTCAGAAACTGGAGGTTCCAAGAAGGGTATAGCCTTTGAGTATCTGCTACCAAAACACCTCCGTGAAATGACCCAGGCCCATGGTTTTAATCTGGGACTCTCTTGCCCTCATTCCTTATGTTCTTTTAAAACAATAATGAATAAAACACCTGGCTTAAATTTCCAAGCCTAAATTTCCATCATCATTCATTCTTTTGAGCAAAATGTTTCCAGGATAGCCATCTCAAAATTATTCCCTGATTAGTGAGACATTAAAAATCATAAAGGCTCTTGCTTCTAAGGAGATTTGCAGACAGTGTTAAGTGGTCAGATTTAAGCCCAAGAGAGCAACGAGGACTTCCGGGCTTGTTAATGATTACTCTCAAAGGTGTTTCTTGTAAGCACTGGCAATAGATACCAGAACTCACTTTATTCCTTTTCTCTGGCTGTAGAGAAAATAGAGTTGCACTTTATTGCTCAGTCAGAAGCTTTCTGTGTTTCTACAGTTTTCAGACAGTTTCCACAATTTCACTTCATTCCAAGGAATCAGTCTTTCCCCAGGTGGAAGATAATTCCTGTTTAGCAGAGGACTGAGCCTGTCTTTCCCTTTGTGGATGACAACCTGTGAGCCATGGCTGCTGTTAGAGGGCTTTCAGGACATCCCTGTGGATGGAAAGAATCACCGCAGGGAATAGGACACCGCCTTAAAGA
The DNA here is from genome assembly GCF_001458135.2 of Marmota marmota marmota. Taxonomy (NCBI): domain Eukaryota; kingdom Metazoa; phylum Chordata; class Mammalia; order Rodentia; family Sciuridae; genus Marmota; species Marmota marmota. Next base: position 9,793,647 of record NW_025999990.1, on the reverse strand, counting down.
ATGGCCCTCCAGAAAGACAGACCCAGGGGAAGAAGAAAAAGGTAAGAAAATTGAATCTGCCTAGCACTTCTCTATGTAACTTAAACAAAAGTCAAGAGGTTAAAACAAAACTTCGCTTCGAGCTTTTAAAAAAAGAAAGTGAAAGAAGGCAATAACACTAGTAGCTTTCAAAGCTTTACCCTTTTTTTCCTACTTTCTCTAATTTCTGATCTGTCACCATGTTTCACAGTAGAGAAGGTCATTCTGTTGTTTTGCTCTATCTTGTCATTCAGCATCCAAAAACCTGATTCTATTGTCATTCTCTAGGGTGAGGGGGTTGTGAACCCTAGAACAGGTTTGCATAATAAAAGGCTGGCTGAGAAACAGCTACAAGTTTCAGAGGTTCAGCCCAAGGCTGGCCAATTTCATTGCTCTGGGCCCAATATGAGGCGGAATATCATAGCGGAGGAGTGTGGCAGAGGTAAGATGTTCTGATCATGGTGGCCTGGAAGCAGAGAGCCCACTGATCAATTTTAAAAGAAACACATTAAGCAGCAAGTTTTCCAAATCAAATTGGTAGTTTGTGCACATCAAAAACTTACATATTAAAGAGTCGGACACATTTCTGAATATTACTTGTCAAAGTCTAGTGATAAGATTTCACCCAATAAATACTTATTATTGATAAATATATCCCCAGGCCCTTCTTAATTTTTAGAAATATAAAAATGAGTCAGATGTAGTCTTTGCCAAGAAGAGAAATGAAATAATAAAGGACATTTGAGTAATCTTTAAAAAAGCATTCTTTTGAAAATATGTCACTGTAGAGCAAACCCAAAGTTGGTTTATGAATAAGATCTTAAGCCTTAGATATATTTAAGACTTTTAGTGTCCTCATACTGAAACATTAAGACATCTATCCATCTATATTGGTATTCAATGTAACAGTCAACATTAAGTTGTTAATGTATAGCACTCTGATGTCAACTCTATTAAAAGAGCTCATCTTTATCAATGAAAACATGAAATATTTTTGTATTTTAGTGGTAGCTGAAAAACATTTTTTTAAATTTTTTTTTGGTACTGGGTTTGAACTCAGGTGCACTAGGCCACTGGGCCACATCCCCAGCCCTATTTTGTACTTTATTTAGACACAGGGTCTCACTGAATTGCTTAGTGCCTCATTGTTGCTGAGGCTGGCTTTGAACTTGGGATTCTTCTGCCTCAGCCTCCTGAGCCACTGGGATTATAGTCATGAGCCACTGTTCCTGGCTCTAAACTAACTTTTAAGAAGCTTATTATGACTCATTGATTCAAGTTGATCTATAAAAATGAGCACTGATTAAATGTTCAGGTGGTTTGGAATGAAACTTGGTGAGAGATAACATCTTGTACAATAATTGGTTTTCAGTGAATACCATACCTGAGTCTCCTTTGTAAATATTTACTTGTTCAAATAAAAGATAAATAAAAAAAATTACTCATTCTTGTACTAAGAACAAGGAAGTCATGAACATAAATCATTTGGTGGCACGGCAATGACAGACTTCAACTTCTGACGTCAATCCTGGATGTTTATGTTAGGCCGCAGAAACCCCAGAGTGTCAATGAATCTGCTGCCTGACAAACTCTGGACTTCATTTGCAGGACCAAATAGTCCACTCTAGATGTAGAAATCGAGCCCAGGGAAGTGAAGGCAGTCATTAATATTTGAGATCAAGAACATGCCCAGAGAAATGATTAGAATTCTTGAGTCCTTACAAGCTGTTATGGCCCCTAGGTCTGGTTTTCCCCTAAATTAGATCATAGAACATAATTTTGACTGGAAGAGAAATCTTATTCTTTAAATTTTATCCTCTACCTCAAAAATGCACACAAATCATTTTTTATAATATCAAAGTACCATGTGCCAAAAGGAAAATGTTTAAAAAATTTTTCCCAAATACTAATCTTATTGGATTTAAGGTACAATGCAATCACTAGCTCTAGAGCTAAAATGTTTTGTATTTAAAAGTGAAGTTAAATAGTTTTTAGTTCCTGTTCAGGCTACAAAGGCTCTTACTAGTAATTTAGAGTGTGTCCTAAAAGACTACCAAGTCTCACACTTTAGCCAAGTCACTCTAATAAGAGTAGGAATTTTAAAAATAAAAAAGTACCTATATAATTTAGCTGAGACTTCCAGAAAACACACAATCATCTTTTGTAATTAATGGTGAGTGATTAATTAACAAGTTTCCAAAATGTTTTTCAAGGAATTGTTTCAGAATGTTCTCAAGTCAGAAGTCTAAAACCCTTCTGTGATGCTGCTTGTCCCCTACTTTGATGACAGAGTGGAGATGCTGAGCTGAGAACAGTCATTTCAGTCCTTTACTGTTTACTTCCTTTACTGTTTTTAAGAAACACGGTATATACGTGTAATTCAGAATGAACATATTAACTTTTACAATGAGTCATAGAGAACTTACTTTGAAAATTTCTGCTGTCTAAAAAAAGTGCATTTGACTTTTAACCCACTGTATTCTGATGGTTCTGATTTTGCCTGTGCTAAAATTACTTTCACATTTCTTGGGCGTTAAAACATGGGCCTCCTAGACAAATTCATTGGTGTCCAGAGGTCCAGAGGTTCAGAGATACCGTGTCATGGAAAGGAGGACAGACTTATTTCTAAAAAAATAATGGGAGGGGCTGGGGATATAGCTCAGTTGGTAGAGTGCTTGTCTCACATGCACAAGGCCCTGAGTTCAATACCCAGAACCAACCCCCCCCAAACAACAACAACAAAATAATAATAATGGGAGCTGAGTATAGTGGTGTAGGCCTGTAATCCTAGTCACTCCAGTGGCCCAGGCAGGAGGATTGCAAGTTCAAGGCCAGCCTCAACAACTTATCGAAGCCCTAAGCAACTCAGCGAGACCCTGTCTCTAAATAAAATATAAAAATGGGCTGGGGATGTGGCTCAGTGGTTAAGCATTCCTGGGTTCAATCCCCAGTCTCCCCTCAAAAAGGGAAGAGGTACAGTTCCAATGTTGAAATACTGGCACTTGTAAGATATTTCAATGGTTTATGGGAATAGCAGGGCAGAAGCCTTTATCCCAAACATTTTGTGCATTCCAGTTCTGTTTTTCTATTCTAATATTTAATTTTTTAAAATAGTGAACTGTTTAAAAAACCTGGAGAAGGAACACCTTTATCCATTTAAGAAATATGTGTGTAGAGTCTACTCCTTGCCAGTCAGTGATCTCCACGTTTGGGAAACATCAGCGAACAACACAGGCAAAATTTCTGGCTTTATGGAGAAAATGTTCTAGCAGAAAAGACAGGCAACAAAGAATTACTGAAGTCTCTAATAGACTGCAGGACCCTGTGCACAGACAAGGGGTGGGGTTTAGCTGCTCTTTGAAAGTGGGCAGGAAGACAGAACACGTGAGTCTAGTCGCCTGGCGGCTGGGAGATGTGGTGGGGTGGCCAGGGAGCTCTGATGGCATCAGTCTTCTCTGGGGGTAAAAGGAAAGGTGGTCAGTGGAAAGTGAAGAGGGGTAAGAGGTGTTAGAGAAACTCAAGGTGTGAAAATTTTCTTTAGTACAGGAAATGATGCAGCTCTCATAAATATCCACTGAGACTAAAGGGACATTTTGCCACATTTTGTTTAGTTTTTTTTTTTTTAAATAAAGAGCTACATAAATAGTCAAAGTAACTCTCCACTCATCATTTACCCCTCTCCCCTCCACAACACTGGTGTACACTCTCTTGAGGTGGGAGTACATGACAGCTCCAATTGGATTTGAGCTAGGCACAGTGGTATACACCTATAATCCAGTGACTTGGGAGGCTGAGGCAGGAGGATTGCAAGTTCCAAGCCAGCCTCAGTAATTTAGTGAGGCCTTAAGCCACTTAGGGAGACCCTGTCTCAAAATAAGAAATAAAAAGAGCTGAGTATGTGGCTCAGTGGTTAAATGCCCCTGGGTTCAATCCCTGGGCCTAAAAATAAATAGGATTTGAAACTGCTTATATCTCTGAGAAATTGAATTTAATAGATTCCCACTGGTGCTTTAATTGCTTTTTTTTTAAAAAAAGGTAAAACATACAGAATGTAGTATGATCATTAATCATTTGTAAGTGTATGAGTGCATTGCGTACATTCAATGTCATGTAACCATCATCGCTGCCAATGCTCAGAATTTCATCATCTCCTAACAAATGCTGCACCCATGAGACTATAACTAGGCTTCCCTCACCAATCCTTGGCAACCTCTTCTACTTTTGGTCTCCATGAATTTGCTTACTTCAATAAATGGAATCAAGCAATCTTTTTGTCCTTCTTGTTCTCTAGCTTTTTAAATTCAGCGTAACATTTTCCAGGTCTGTTTATGTTGCTGAATACATAGCCATTTTATTCCTTTTTTGATGGCAGGATGATATTTGTCCCAGTCTTTAAGGATCATAAAAACTTACAATGGTCACAGCATAGGTACAGGGGTGCTAAGGACTCCAAACACATGGTGACATCCTCTTTTTCTTCAATATTTTCCATTGTCCCTAAGCACAAAATCATTCTGTGTGAATTCTTTTTGAGGCGTTTCGTTAGCATCATCTGTAAGCCACACCGAACATCATATGCTAAGGCAGGATCACGCTCAGGAAGACAAGAGCCTGGAAGGCTGCCAGCCTCCCCGCTCTGAGGCTGTTGTTGTCTCTTCCCATACAAATGGTCTCTGCTGGGCCGAGCAGGGCAGGTGCAGAGGGAAACGCAACTGGATATCAAGGCAGCTGCTGCTTGTGACCGGAAATAGGGCCTGCCATAGCAGGGGGTGGAGAAGAAACATCTTGGGTAATGTATTCCATAATTTCCCTCCTTGGGAGGAAATGGCCTTAAAAATGGCAGAGAACAAGAATGGCAATGATTGCATTTTGCAGAGCTTTGGCATTCTGTGCTGTGGTGACTTCTTAAAGTTTGAAAGACTTGGATTCTGTAATAACAAAATTTAAAGTCTGGTCTTTTTTTTTTTTTTTGTGCTAAGTATAGGTCATTGCCCAAGTATACTGTTTCTGTAAGTCTTTATTTAGTTTTTGTAACTCTTCTATGAATTCGGAATATCGTGTTCATTATTCTCATCTTCTGAATGAGCAAACTGAGGATTGGCAAAGGTGACGACATCAGTAGCAGAACCACGGCTCAAGCCCAGAATTTTGAAATGACAGTGACCTTTTTCATGGTCACTGCACTGATTCAGTTTATCAAGAAGAGGTTCAAGACAGAAGGGCGACTGGAAACCATCTTGTTCAACGTCTTGTCTTACAAATCTGGAGACAGGCCCCGAGTGCGCTCCACCCTGCTGGGCTTGGGCTGGTTAATTGCAGGGCAAGAGCTGGCATGGTGTCTCCAGTGACAGAAGACCCACGTGCCTCCCTGCGAGACTGTTGTGGTTTCTTGAAGACTGCTTTATATCCAATGGCTTTGCAAAGAAAATTTCTCTGGAGCAACAATAAAACAAAAAACCCCACCACCAAATAAATAAATAAATAAACACAAAGAGCATGCTGGGAGGTGAGACAATCATATAATCATACCTTTTCTAGAGAGTGGAAGAGTGGCTTGATATTTCAAGGCATTTGTTCATTTTGCAACTATATTCAATCAGAAGAACTTTCATTACCCCCCACCCCGGAGTTCCTTGTCTTCTCCCACCTCCTGCCTCTCCTGGTTCTCGAGGCTGCCTGTTGGTAGTGAAACCTCCCATCCTACAGGAAATGCCTGGGTTTGGATAATGGACTTATCTCATTTGAAAAACCCAGAGAGCTTCTTGGACCTGCTAGAGATAAAGCAGAATCCCAAAGCAAGAACTAAAGTAAATAACCCTTAGTTCTGTGGTTGCATGTGAGAATCAGAGCTGTTGTTTGAATTTGGGTACTAAGAGCAGTACCCAGGTATCCTTAGTTATTTTTTTCCATATTTAGTATTACTGTTCAGTGCTTTAATTATTTATTTTTCCTTTTGGTACCAGGGATTGAACCCAGGGGTGCTTAACCACATCCCCAGCCCTTTTCTGTATTTATTTGGAGTCAGTGTATCACTGAGTTGCTTAGGGCCTTGCTAAGTTGCTGAGGCTGACTTTGAACTCTCAATCCTCCTGCCTCAGACTCCTGGGTTGCTAGGATTACAGGCATGCACCACCATGCCTGGCTTGCCATCCAGTGCATTTTAAATTTATTTTTAGTCTCCAGTTGGCTTTGTTAGTTCCCCTGTAGCTGCTGCTGTATTTGGGGGCCTTGAGGTGGTTGGTGGTGGGCAAGGATGTGGCACTCGGCATCTCCTTAGGGCTGACTGGATTCGTGCTCAAATTCTGGTGGTCAAGGCACTTTCAATAATTCACTGTGATATTCAAGAGGCCCTGTTTTACTGAGAAGACACACTGGAGTGGAGCGTCAGATACTGGGGTGGCTGATTTTGCTGTTGCAAAGTAACAGCAGAAGCTCCAAGAGCTGGTCTTGCAGGAGAGTGTGGCTGGAACCAGACAAGGTCTTGCAACTCACAGTGAGAAAGACGGCAGAGCTCCTCCTGACTCGGCGAGAGGCACAGCCCTCGAGAAAACATGCCTGGGCATGGGCAGCCGTGGTGCTTTCATCCCCAGAGCAGAAAACCTTTTGTCGCAAAACCTCAGTTCACAGGAAGTCACGTCATCCAGACTCTCCATGGGCCAGCGAGTCTTGTCACCGCTCACGCTTCTCAGATAATTGCACTTAATGTTCCTGCTGTTACAAAAACGGTGCCCAATTTGTGTCTGCTTCCAGAAAGTAGAAGACATCATTTAATATAGATTTCTGCATGTATTTACTTGCAGATTTCCTTTGACCATTCTTATAATTAATATCCCTTTACCTTAATCACATTCTCTATTTTTATCTTACAGCATTTGTATACAGTGCATTTCCATAAATGGCTTCAAGTTCCTTTTAAAACAACAGAACAAAACAAAAGAAGAAGAAGAAGAAGAAGAAGAAGAAGAAGAAGAAGAAGAAGAAGAAGAAGAAGAAGAAGAAGAAGAAGAAGAAGCCGCCACCAGGCATCATGGTGCATGCCTAGAACCTCAGTGACTCCAGAGGCTGAGGCAGGAGGATGGCAAGTTTGAGGCCAGCCTCAGCAACTTAGCAAACTTAGCAAGACCCTAAGCAACGCAGGGCCTGTCTCAATGTAAAAAATAAAAAGCACCGAGAGTGTGTTTTAGTAGTAAAGTGTTTCCAAGATAAATTTTCAAGTACCCCCCCAAAAATAATAATAATAATAATAATAATAATAATAATAATAATACATATTTCTGCCAAACATGGCCTTCTTAAGAGGCCTACAAGAGATTTTTTTTTTTGTGGTGATGCTGCAAATGGAACCCAGGGCCTCATATGTGGTCGGTAGGCACTCTACCACTGAACTGTATCCCCGTCATTTGTTTATTTCTGATTGCTGATTCCTGTTATCTATGGGTCACTATGAGTTCACGTAGCCTTGTATAACACCACTACTATCTTGTCCTGTTGCATCTGAAACCCAACCCTTTTTTTTTTTTTTTTTTGCAAGAATATGTCCTCTTTGTCTCTTCTCTATCTCAGCCCCATCTAGCTACTGCCTCTGGTTAGAAGGCTTGAGGAATGTCTTATTCTTATTTTATCTCCATATCTTTGAAAGGTATCTTCTTGTAAATGTATCTTTTTAAAATGCATCTTCTAAATATTCTGGAAGCTATCCTTGTTTATTTATTTTTCTCTGGTGCTAATTTTGCTCAGCTCTTCTTTATTTCTCTATCAGCCAATGACAATAGGTTCTTTCTCTTTTATTTAATTTTTATCTATCTATCTATCTATCTATCTATCTATCTATCTATCTATCTATCTATCCATCCATCCATCCATACCTGGGATTAAACTCAGGGGCACTTGACCACTGGGCCACATCCCCAGCCCTGTTTTGTATTTTATTTAGAGACAGGGTCTCACTGAGTTGCTCAGCACCTTGCAGTTGCTGAGGCTGGCTTTGAACTTGGGATCCTCCTGCCTTAGCCTCCTGAGCCACTGGGATTACAGGTGTGTGCCACCACGTCCGGCTAATTTTATTTATTTATGAAACAGGGTCTCTCTTTGTTGTTCTTGGTGGGACCTGGACTCTGGATCCTACTGCCTCTGCTTCCTGAGTAGTTTGGATCACAGGTGTGCACCACTGTGCCTGGTTTTCTGTTTTAAAAGGGACAATGTTAATGAACAATTTGTAGCTTTTAGTATAGTTACAGTTGTGCAGTCATCACTACTATCTGATTTCAGAACCTGTTCATACTCATTGAGAAACCTCACACTCATTATTGGTCATTGGGCTTCCCTCTTGCCCAGCTCCTAGAAACCATTAATCTGCTTTCTGTCCCTCTAGATCTGCCTGTTGTAGGTGTTCTGTTACCTAGTTACACATGGTCTCTGGTGACTAGCTTTCTTCACTTAGCATGTTTCCAAGGTTCATCCGTTCATCGTGTGTAGTATGCATCCTTACTTCATTCCTTTTTATGTTCAAACAATATTTCATCATCTATACCACATTTGTTTATCTAGTCAACACTTGATGGACAGTGAGGATTGTTTTCTTATTAATAAATTCTCCTGCCACCTTGACTTTCTCGCTCCAATGCATCATCTGCACTAGGTTCAGAAATATCTTCTTGAATGGTGCTGACCTCAGAAGGCTACCAAGGTTCCAACTGCAGAAAGACGTCTCCTCTCCACCTCATTTTAGGCCTGTTGTGTCCTTCCACAGATTCCCTGTGTGGATGAGCTCCAGGGCCACGCTCCATCCCCAGCTTGGGCCTCTGCTCTGACTGGATACCCTCCTCCTTCCAAATGATGACCTCCTTCTGGCATTCCCTTGGAAACCTTCCCCAAGGCCTGCAGAGAGAAGAGGATGCCTCAGCACTTTCTACATTCTCCTTTGTTAGAATACTTAACAATCCCAGCCAGGCACAGCGGCTGTCATCCCAGCAACTGGGGAGGGTGCGGCAGGTGGAGTTGCAAGTTTAAGGCCAGTGAAAGCAATTTAGTGAGGCCTTCAGCAACTTAGGGAGACCTGTCAAAAAAAAAAAAAAAAAAGGCCAGGGATGTAACTTAGTGCTAAAGCACCCCTGAGTTCAATCCCCTGAAAACAACAGCAAGAAAAATCTTACAATACTGGATGACAATCATTTACCCTTAATTTCCTCTCGCAGAGTGGAAATTAAGGGTAAATTAATTAATTCTTACCTTTCCCTTCTCTATGCCTTTGCCGTGACTGACTCAAAGGTTGTCCCCACGGTGATCAGTTCATTAACATGCCCACCTTTGCTTAGCCGGACTTTGAAACTGTTATGGAATAATTTAATGTTCCTGTTGCTCAAATTTTCCACTTGGGAATGAAGCCATGATTTTCAGACTGGTGCTCACCCTTCCCTAGGAAAGAACTATCTGATACTGTGACTGGGGCCCTCACCCTGCAGAGGGCTACAGCCCTTCACATACATTGTCTTCTTAGCATCTCACTGTGTCCCTGCACCTGGCAAGGATTGCTGTCTGTATTGAAAACAATTTGAATGTTTTACAAATACTCATATTTCTCTTCTTAGCAACCCTGAGGGGTGTGTTTGGGGAAACTCTGTCAGGTAGGTACTATTATTATAATATCCATTTTACAGATGAGGAAACCGAGGCACTGGGCATTGAAATAAATTGCATCAAATTCTACAGAACTTAGTCTGGCCGAGCGGCTGTACTTTTAAACACTATGTAAATTTTCTCTTTGAAATAAGAGCAAAATAAAGACAAGACCTATTCACTTTGTTATAATATTCTGCTACAAATATATATATATATGTGTGTGTGTGTGTGTGTGTGTGTGTGTGTGTGTGTTTGAGGGGTGGGTGGGTGGGTGATACTCGGGTTGGAACCCAGGACCACTTTACCACTGGGGCTATATCCCCAGCCCTTTTTACTTTTTATTTTTGAGACAGGGTCTACTAAGTTGCCCAGGCTAGCCTTGAACTTTCCATCCTCCTGGCTCAGCCTCCAGAGTGTCTGATTACAGGTGTGGGCCACCACACCCACATACCATCATACTTTGGAAGATGACATTTTTGAGGGGTATCTGGGTTTCTGATCCTAAAAGAGAGGGGATTTTAATTAACTGTAACCATCTGTAGAGAATTCCATCTTCCTGTAACCCAACTTGTCTATGGCTGAGCTTGTTAGACTAATTGTTAGACTATTTCCCTTTTCTTATTCAGTCACAACGATTAGAAAACACATTTGACCAAAAAACGAATATCCATCAAGCCTCTTTGAGTGCTACTACCCTTGTTTTGCTCAGATAACAAAGTCACTTTCAAGACCTTAAGTAAACAAACAGCATCTCAAATGACTCCACACTCACTGCGGGGGTGGGGGGGGTGGGGAGGTGGGGGTGGGGGGTGGGGAAGGGGGGAGGGGAAATGGTCTTGAATGTGAAGAAAAGCAAAGATTAGATTAGATCTTGCAGTCCTAGAGAGTCAAGCATAAAAGGGATTTAAAAAAGCATCTTATTTAAAGAATTGAAAATAAATACAAAGTTATGGTGCTATCTGTAATGACTGTAATTATATAGAAGTTTCATGTATTCGTGAATAATTCCCAGTTACCTTTCATGAGATGTTGGAAAAATGTATCCTATCTTTTATTTGCCTCTGTAAAGGCTTTAGCTTCCTGAATCAGATTCAGCACTCTGGATGTTAGCTTCACTGATGATCAAATGACAATTTTTTCATAGAATCTGAATTGATCCAAACCAAATGATATAAGTATAACGAAGAATATGAAAGAAAACCTTTTTCTACATAAAGATACATTACGCCCCCCCCCCCCACCACCTTGTAGCAACCTTAAAGCCATATATTAAAAACTGCATGCCTCGCTGGGCACAGTGGCACATGCCTGTAATCCCAGCCACTGGGGAGGCTGAGGTCAGGCCAGCCTCAGCAACTTAGTGAGGCCCTGTCTCAAAATAAAAAGAGTCTGGCGGTGTAATTCAGTGGTAAAGCGCCCCTGGGTTCAATCTCCAGTACCAGGAAAAAAACAAATTGAATATAATCTTTCCTTGGCTTGACAGCTTTGTTTCAGGAAAAAGTCAAATGACCCTTGAGAGTAATATCTGTTTATTTCTCCTTCTCTTCCTTCTCCTCCTTCTTTTTTGATTGGAAAAGTTAAAAGAGAGAAAAGAAAGAAAAAAAGGGAAACCAATTTAACAAGGAACAGCACATACAGAAAAAATTGACCTTTTGTCATTTCTCTTATAAAATTAATAATACGACTGCTAGTGTTGAAATCCCCTTGAACTCCTCTCAGTCCCATTTCCCTTCATTCTTCCCCGGAGGCCACCCATGTGATGGTTTATTATGTTGGTGCATGCTTTTAATTTTGCTATAAACATTCTTTATGAATAGCATACAAGTACTGTTTGGGCATGTTTGCAAGTTTATAGAAATGGCATTGCATCTTGTCATGGTCAGATTGAATACTTGATCTCTGGGGAAAGGAGAGGATGGAATTTCCTTAAATTACAACCCCTTGTTCGGGAGACTGTTCTCTTGAGTAAATTTTAATCATTGGAGCAATCCAAGCAGCAAATCTGTATTGCAGAGGAGAATTCTGAGATGAACACTTTTGCCTTGGTGACTTTATGAAGTTCTGCTAGAAAATGACACTGGCTTGTGGTTATCTCTTACCTAACGGGAAAGCTTGCTTTCAAAACATTTCTGACATGAGATTATTCTGGAAACTGACTTCTGTTGCTATCAAAATCTTCAGGTCACCAGCATGAATAAATAGATACATGCTATGTCTTAAATCCTGGGATACAGGATGTTATTATATGTAGTCAGTTTTAACTATTCAAGTATAGGTTTCTTATGTAGTGTGACAAATGTTCTGTAAATAACATACAAAATGCAAATTAGTCACAGTAGTTATGAATTTATCTTTTTTTTAACATGGAAAAAATTAGTGGTGGTCAAAAACACACAGGAATTAAAAATTCTTCAAAGATATGTAGTATGTGTGTGTGTGTGTGTGTGTGTGTGTGTGTGTGTGTGTATATATNGTGTATATGTATATGTGTATATATATATATATATATATATATATATATATCTTATTTTTCAGTTGTAGTTGGATACAATACCTTTATTTTATTTATTTATTTTTATGTGGTGCTGAGGATGGAACCCAACACCCGCATGTGCTAGGTGAGCGCTCTACTGCTGAGCCACAACCTCAGCCCCTATATTTGGATTTTAATGAAGACTCCAAGAGTACTATGAAAAAGCGTTGAGTACCCGAGGAATTAGAATGTAATATCTTTTCCCATTAAGTTGATTTTAATGGTGGTTGGTGTTCATAAATCTAGTAGTCTACTGCCACCTTGTGACTAAAATACCCAACTACGTTGTGTTAGATTAAGGAGTAAAAACTATTCATTCAGTTTCCAACATTCATTGTACCTGGATTGAGAGCTTCTACTCATGGAGTGGTCATCTGTCCCAGTTTTCCTGGGACTGGGGGCCTCCCTGGACCAGAGATCTACATTAAGCCAGGAGAGCCTTGGTCAAACAAGGACCTGTTGTCACCTTACCTACTAGATAGGGCAGCATCTAGGCACTCAAGGGACACAATGAATAAGTTGTACAAGGTCAGGGTACTCACAGAATGTGTGTTATTGTCGGGGAGACAATCTATAAATAATCACGTGAAACACCAGCTAGCCTTGGGGCATGCAGGGGACTATAAAGTAGGTTAACAGGAAGTGAGTCAGGGCTATTTAGGGTAGAATGCTGGTTATGTGGGAGGTGGCATCAAAGCTGAGAGAGGAATGGTATGCAAGAGCAGGTCTTTTTTAAAAAAAATATTTTGTTAGTTGTTGATGGAACTTTATTTATTTATATGCAGCGCTGAGCATGGAACCCAGTGCTTCACACGTGCTAGGCAAGTGCTCTAACACTGAGCCACGACCCGAGCCCTAAGAGTGGGTTTTATGATTCTGGGACAAAAATACAAAATAAAAGTACTTCACATTGAAAAACAGATCTAAGCTCATATAAATACATAAATAGATTTATTTTTCTTTTCTAGGCAAGTAAGTAGTCTTATGTTTGTACTTTTTAGGCTGAGATCACAGAAACCCAATAATTAACCTCTATGGCTAAAGGGGGAGAGGCAGGAGGACCTGTTCCTTTCTCTCTTTTTTTGTTTTATTTTCCTGTTTAGATGAGCTAGAGAGGCTGGGAGGCCAACGAGGCCTAGTCCATGTGACTTATGTCACAGTTTAGTCATGTTGATTCCCATCTGGCCCTCCACTGAGACCAGAGGAGGCTGGCCTCTCCTTGGCAGTCCCCTTCCTGTGGTGAGAGTCGGCAGCCCCTTCTGGGGTGAACGGGCAAAGACCTAAAAGGGACTTTTCTCTCTCAATCCCTCCAGAATGTGCATCAGCCACCAAAGGAGCACCAAGGGGATGAGATGCGTGGATGCTTTTTTCTAGTCTGGAATCAGCGCATGGTGTGGCCGCGGTGTAAAGAAGCTGCCTGGAAAACACCAGCTTTGTTTTAAGCAAAATATTTGGTTTATTGTATAATTTATAAAGAGTTAAACTTTTGGAGGATTCTATGAATTTTGATAAGTATATAACTGTGTAACCAAATTACAGAGAAGTGCCATCACCCCCCAAATGCTATTATCTGACCCTTTGCATATTTAATCTTTTTTATTTATTTTATTTTTTTAATATTTATTTTATTTTTTAGTTTTCGGCAGACACAACATCTTTGTATGTGGTGCTGAGGATCGAACCCAGGCCACACGCATGCCAGGCGAGCACGCTACCGCTTGAGCCACATCCCCAGCCCATCTTTTTTATTTTTTGGACTGGGGATTGAACCCAGAGGCCTGGGATTACAGGCGTGCAACAAGATGCCCAGCTACGTATGGAATCTTAAAGGAGATTGTATTTGTATTTATTCTGAGGCCCTTGATTTACATGAAGTGGGTGAATGTGAAGAAGAAAAAAATCCGTCTTAGAAAGATAAACCAGTCATGGTCTAATACCAGTAGAAGAAATCCTTTTTCCTATGAGCTGCCCAGTACTCTACAGCCCCCTGCAGTGCCACCACAGATGTTTCCTGTGTCCAGCAACATTAGGGCTGCTCTTTGATTTAACTTCTTGCTTACTCCATAGGACTTCAGCTGTCTTTTTTATGTTTCTTCCATTCTTCCTCATAAAATGGCTATTAGTTCCCTCATTATTTTTACTGTTGTTTTAAATGACTACACCACCTTTTAAAACACGGTATCTAGAACAAGATACAAGACCCCAGAGGCTGATACGGTTGCTGTTGACCTAGTATGCACAAGTTTTCCTCCTTCTGGATCCTAACACCTTTTCTTTTCTGTTTGTGTGTTTTGGTGCTAGGGATTGAACCCAGGGACTCCCCACGGTAAGCACATGCTCTACCTCTGAGCCACACCCCCAGCATGGCTGTTTCCTTTTCTTAGCTCATAGTTCACTGTTTCCTGACAATGAGTAAGTATTCTGGTTAAGCAAATTAAAAACATCTAACACACGGCTGCCAATTCATTCATTCAGTCCTCTTCGGTACATGTGTCACTGGGATTTTGTATCCAAGTAGAGACTCTTATATTTAGCCTTATAATGGTTTTGGTATGAAATCTGGCTCCCATTCCAGTCTGTTCAGATGGTCCAGACCCTAGTTGGTGACATTATGCCTGTGTCTCCTTTCTAGATTTTTCCACCCAAGGAGGGAAATCAGCCAGCAGCTCTCACTCAATCTCCAGCACTACAGAAAATAAATTAATAAATAACTCTCTTCCTTACCTTACACTATATACAAAAATATTCAAATATTGACATTCATATTAGAAAGAAAGAATTAAAGTTGTCTCTGCTTGTAGATGACAGAATCTTATACACAGAAAACCCTAAAGATGCCACTAACAAAACTGTCAGAACTAATAAACTAATTCAGTAAAGTTGCAAATACAAAATCAGCATATGAAAACCAGTTGCTTCTATATACTATCAATGAATTATCTAAAAAAGAAATTAAGGCTGGGTGTAGTGATACACTCCTGTAATCCCAGTGGCTCGGGAGGCTGAGACAGGCAGATCGAGAGTTCAAAGCCAGCCTCAGCAATGGTGAGGCACTTAGTAACTCAGTGAGACCCTGTCTCTAAATAAAATATTTAAAAAGTGCTTATTGTAGCTTTCTAATAAGTTTTAAAATTCAAAAGTGTAAATTCTGTTTGCTTTTGCATAGTTGTTTTTGCTATTCTGGGTCATCTGAATTTCCATATAAACTTTAGGTCTGTTTGCTATTTATTTTTTCCCAGTACTGGGAGTCTACCTCTGAGCTACACCTCCAGTATTTTCTTAAATTTTATTTTGAGGGCAGGGGATATAGCTCAGTTGGTAGAGTGCTTGCCTTGCATGCACAAGGCTCTGGGTTCAATCCCCAGCATCAAAAAAAAAAAAAAAATTATTTTGAGATAGGGTCTTGCTAAGTTGCTGAGGCTGGCCTCGAAATTGGGATCCTCCTGCCTCAGATTTCTGATTTGCTGGCATTATAGGCATGCATGAAGGCACCTAGCTGTTGCTGATTTAAAAAAAAAAAAAAAAACAACTTGCGGGGATTATGATTGTGATAGCATTGCATATATAAATCAACTGGAAGAAAATTGACATCTCAACAAGAACAAGAGAGAACCAGTACCTGTAGCCCCTGGAAACCACACATTTCCTTTCTGTCTTTATATATATATTTGATTATTCTAGATAGTTTACATATCTGGGATGATATAATAATATATGACCCTTTGTGTTTGGCTTTTGTCACCCAGCCTAATGTTTTCAAAATTCATGCCCGATATAGTGTGTGTCAATACTTCATTCCTTTTTTATGGTTGAATGACATTGAATTGCATATAAATAATATTAATATGTAATAATATAATACTGTGTGTAATAATATTATATTGCAAGTAAGTAAAATGTTAATTAAAAAATTCATTTAGCAGGTCGTGGACACTTGGGTTGTTTCCCATTTTGGCTCTTGTGAAAGGCACGACCATGAGAATTAGTTACAAGTTCTTGTGTGAACACCTCTGAAAGGTTTTTTTGGGTATATACCCAGGAGTGAATTTCTCAGTCATGTGATAATTCAATATTCAAGTGTTTTTTAGGATAGCCTGTTTTCCACAGTGGCTGATTCTTTTGTGGTTGTTGGGAAGTTATTTTACGTCAGATCTAGAGTGATACTTACTCCAGAGCTACTTTCATCTCACTTTTAAGGTATGGCCTTTCTGAGATTTCCACTGAGGCTGGCTTCAGTGGAAATTGGCTTCTGTATCCAAGAAGGTCCCTCTCCCCATATTCTGGTTGGAGAGTCAAATAATTCCTGTTACAGGATGAGCTTTGGAAATTGTTCATCTTTCAGTTCTCTAGCAACTGCTTTTTCCCTTGGTAGTTGTTATGGGGTGACCTTGTGATGTTTTATTTTGTGGATGTGTAGATTGGAATTGAGCCAAGGACTGAAGTCGCTCTCTGTTCCTTGTCTTGAGCAGCAGAGTTCTCGGCACAGTTGGGGCGGCCCATGAACCACAGGATTGGAAAGGGGAAGTGAAGGAGCAGCAAGCTGTTCTCAGCGGAGCTGCCCTGCCCTGCCCTCTGCTGGCTCCCGGTGGGCGTGCCGTAGCCTGGCCCCGCGGCTCCAGCTCCCAAGCCCCGGGAAGTGTGTTCAGCTTTGCTATCAAGGTGCCAGTGTCACTTGAAACGATCTTCCACGCTGAAGTTGGGGCTGTGAGAGGCTGAGGTGGGTTTCAGCCTGTCAGCCATGTCCCTTCTCAGCCTAGCAGTTTCTGTTTTTTTTTCCTTACTCTTTCCCACTCACATCCATCTTTCCCACACCAAATCCCAGAAACTCCCATCAGGTCAACTGCTGTAATAAATCTCATGCAAGGGGCTGGGGGATGTGGCTCAAGCGGTAGCGCGCTCGCCTGGCATGCGTGCGGCCCAGGTTCGATCCTCAGCACCACATACAAACAAAGATGTTGTGTCCGCCGATAACTAAAAAATAAAATATGAAGAAAAAAAATAATAAATCTCATGCTGTGTACATCACTCCCGTGGGGTGGGGTGGGGTGTGCTTCTCTGATTGAACGCTCAGGATCACCAGGTGTGGCAGCATTTTTGCACTCATGCATTTGTAAGGAGTCTCGCTGCAAAATAAATAAATAAAATAAAATAATAAAATAAAATAAAATTATGGTTTTTCTGTAGAAATTAAGATGCATTTATACTATTCACACACCAAACAAGTATTGCTTAGGTTCGCTAAGTATCTATAGCAAATTCTCTCAGTAGTTCGAGAGTCCATAAATACACCTTTTTCATTTTTCTTTTCTTTTACTGTTGTCTTAAAACTTTTATTTTTCAATACTGGGGATTGAATCCAAGAGTACTCTATCTTTGAGCTACATCCCCAGCTCTTTTTTGAATTTTATTTTGAGATACAGACTTGTTAAGTAGCCCAGACTGGCCTTGAACTTGCTATCCTCCTACCTCAGTCTCCAGAGTAGCTAGGTTTATAAGTGTGCACCACTGTGTCCACAGGGCATAGCAGCCTATTTTCTTAAATATAATGTCATTCCAAAAGAATAGTGTTATACACACAGCAATTATTATTATTATTATTATTTAGAGAGAGAGTGAGAGAATTTTTAATATTTATTTTTTAGTTCTCGGTGGACACAGCATCTTTGTGCTGAGGATAGAACCCGGGCCCCACGCGAGCGCGCTACCCCTTGAGCCACATCCCCAGCCCACCAATTATTTTTACATAAGAACATATTGCTGATGTAAATTAAGTGACAATTTACACTTCAGCCGCAGAAACATGTAAGAATAACTTACTATTGATGGACAGCAGATGGCGCCAGACACCAGTCACAAATTAGCCCATCTTTATTTTTTTTTAAACTGCTGACTGGATTTTGTTAAGTTTGATAGCATCTTTCTTATTGCTTTGAGGAACAGAATACTGGCTTAGATTAATTTTTTTGTTCAATTATCATTTTAAAAATAGCATTTAAAATGTTTACACTCTTAAAAAGTGCTATTTATTTTGAGGGGTATTTTCTTAAGATTTTGATCACACTGTATTTGTGGAAATTCTATAAATAAAGGTACTCTTAGAGGTAATTATTTTATGTGATAAAGAAAAATTATGTATTTGTGAAGTCTGACATGTTTTTGACTGATAGCAGTAATAAATTGGCTGTGATTTGGGTATTAATTGAGACAGATTTTATTAAACACCTTTTAAAAACGTTTTTATTTTTTAGTACTATTCCTGTGAACTCTGAATATGTGACTGCTGTGCCTGATGTTATGAATGTTTATGCAGATCGAATATCAACACAATAATTTGCCTCACAGGTGATAGTTTATTTCGTGGCAACAACTCAGAAGAAGGAGTTTCTAACTAAATGCCAGCCTTTGGCAATTGAACAGAACCAATCTAGTAACTACTTTGATTTAACATTTTGGCATTTCAGTGTGGAAAATGCTAGATTATTAACATTTTCAAGTTTTTAAAATGTATTTTGAACAGCATTTTGGGTTACCTATGAATTATATTTGGAACAGTGATATTTTGAACACCTTTAAAATAGGTGACTTCTTTATAGGTGAGCTTAATTCTTAGCTCTGCACACCAAGGATATATTTACATTTTGGGGAAAGTTAAAATTCCACCAAATTAGTTATTCTGCCTTTATATGTAACCATTTGACTCCTTTCCATCTGTTACGATATTTGTATCAAGGTATCCGGTCTTTACCTACCTTTAGGTAAGTATTTATTTTATTACTGTTCGTTAGGATCCTAAAAGAAGACAGACAGACAAACCATCACCAAGGGGTTTATAGTTTGTTTCTTAGTACATCTTCTCATTTTTAGCATATGGGAATTCCCTTTGGTATGTAACTGAAGTTTCTGGAAAATTGAAGCTTCCTTCTTAGCTAGATACATAAACTTTAAAAAAAAAATCTCTATCACTCAAAAATTCCTGTTATATCTTCTTATTTTTAAAGTATACTAAATATTTAATAATATCAGGGTGTTTCACTTATTTCCACTTTAATTATCATACAATATCTGTGCATATTTGGGGGGAACAGTAGTGATAGTTACATCCCCTGCCCTTTTTAAATTTATTGCATTTTGAGTCAGGGTCTCACTAAGCTGCCCAGGTTGGTCTCAAACTTAAAATCTTCCTGCCTCAGCCTCTCCAAGTAGCTGGTATCAGGGTGGCTCTGCTGCATCTGGCCCCAATCTCTCAATCTTAATGGGCTTCTCTAGGTCCCTGTCAACTGTACTTAATACCTTGCATTTTAACCTGTTTTCATGTTTCCCCACTGGACTGTGAGTTACTAAATGACATTTTCATTTGTTAGTATCCCTAACAATGATCACAAAGCCTATTATATAAGGACTTAGTGAAGTTTGGCTAAATCACTAAGTAGTTAAGCTATTATATCTTCAACTTCTCTATAGTGGGGAAAGAGTGTCCTGTGATGTGGGACAGTGCTATGGTGGTATGGCTTGGGAGTCCCCCAAGGGTCTCTGTGTTAAGACTTGTCTCCAGGGCAGTGCTATTGGGAGGTGGTGGAACCTTTAAGAGGTGTGGCCTCATGAGAATCCTTAGGTTATTGGGGGTGG
>NW_025999990.1:9768982-9772926 GCF_001458135.2 Marmota marmota marmota | reverse complement strand
TATATATATATATATATATTTTTGTAATGAATTCCACTATTGTCATGTATGTAAGAAAAAAAAGAAATAATTTCTTTATGTAGGGAAAAAAATTCATGAGGTTACAGCTTCATTAAAGGGTTTCTTTCCAAGCACGATAACGGGATGACGTCCTTGTTGTACCCCTTTCAGTTGTTGCTGAGACCCCTGGACGCACCTGCTAGGCGGGATCTGGCCACTAGGTGGAGCACTTGACCTAAGGGGCCAGCGGCTTTCCAAACCCCAGGTGGACATCCAGTTTAGACCCAGCTGGGCGGAGTGGCGCATCTGTGGTCCCAGCTACCAGGAGGCTGAGGCCTGAGGATCTCTGGAACCCTGGCGTTTGAGTCCAGCTGGGCAACATGGTGAGACCCTGTCTCGTTCAAATAAAACTTTGGCACAGTGGAAGAGCCTCCCAGATTGTGGAATGACCACTTTCTCATGTGTAATAAGACCACGCTTGGGATTTATACTGTGTTGTGGTTTGGATTTAGAAATGATCCCCCAAAAGCTCATGTATTAGGTGAGGCATCAGTGTTCAGAGAAGAAATGATCAGATTATGAGAGCTGTAACTTAATCAGATCATAATTCATTTGGTGGATCAGTAATTTGAATGGTTTACTGGGTGGTAACTGTACCTGTCCTCCGCCCCTGTGGGCTTGTTCTTTCTCTCTCCTGTTTCCCACCTTCCAGGAGCTGACAGCTTTCCTCTGCCACTCTTCTGCCATGATGTGCCTCCTCAGTTCAGACCCAGAGCAATGGAATCTTATGACCATGAATTAGACCTTTTCCTCCTCTAAATTGTTCTCCTTGGGTATTTTGTTCACGGTGATGACAAGTTGATTGACACATAATGTCTATTAATTCACTCAGAACCTTCATATTGCATCTAAACCACGCCTATGCAGGAAGTAAAAGCAGAGAAATGGAGAATTATTTCTCTTGTCTTTGGTTGATGATAAGGGTGCCTAGTGGGCACTCTGTCAATCATATGGAAAAATTTGGGATGATTTCAAAACTAGACGTCAGTTTAATAAAATAAAAGTAGGGCTGTCAAAGTAGGTCTGTCATTGAAATAAACAAACTTGAAACGAAATTCTATGATGGAGTGTTATCTAAGTTTTTTTTTCATCTTGCAATTACATGTTCTTTTTTATTATAAAATGTTCATTTCCAGAATTATAGCTTTGTAATTTAATATGGTGCTTCTGATATTTGAGTTTTATTTTTGAAAAATTGTTCTTTGTAAAATAGAAACTGAAAACAAAGGGAAGGGAAGGAAAAAAATACCAAGAAATAAAAGAACCCCAAAACAGTACATGTGAGACCCACGGTGAAAATGATGAAGTTCAAGACCTCTAAAAATATTTAAAGTAGGTGACAACTAGTGATGAGTTTGGCTGGGTTGAGGGTAAAAGGGATATTTTGTACTTGTTCTGGTCAGTTTTCCTTTGGGCAATGTTTTTCTTAGGATTCAGAATTCTCACTTTGTATGACGAATACATGAAGGCCACATTTGGTAATGTAGGCTGGTTACAGAAGAGCCTCTCTTTATTGATTGAGGGGAAGTGGTCTCAGATATTTGAGTCTTCTCCAAGGCCATGATTTTAAATCCTTAAGACAGTTTGTTTTGGAAGTGTCTTTAGCATGTTGAAGAATACAGAAGGAGTCTATAAAAGAGCTCCCCTCCTGAAGGGACTTAGTTGTGCAGTTATTTAAACATTCAAATTAAATAAAAAAATACAAAAGATAATGGATTATCACTGCAAAGCAACAGCTTTTGGATTCAGCATTCCTTGGTTTGCCAGCTTTTCTGTTAGTTACTGTGTCTCAGGGAAGTAACTGCTGAGCAAGAGCAGTTTCCTCATCTGTATAATGGAGATTTCAGTGACACCAAATGGAGGCAGTGAGAGTAAATCATGTAAATAAAGTTAATCACTTATTCCACTGTGAGTTAACAGAACATGGGGGTACAGACAGTGTGCTAGGATTTTACAGGGATGGTGCTTAGGCTGTGGTGGTATGGGAAGGGTTTCAGTTATTAGTAGAAGTTTGAAAGGAGTGGAATAAGAAAAGAGCAATTCTAATTATAGGGAACCATGTGAACAAAATATTGGAGCATCATTTATCTAGTGACAATAACAATGTAACCATGGCCAAAGGAGGTGTGTTTAGGGAGTAGAGCAACTTGAACCCATGCAATATATAAGACAGTTGGAATACTTCAGGGGCTGTGACTTGGGCAGAATGATAGAATCAAAATGGCCTTCTAGATGGTGTTGTGTAGGAAAACTGGGATGGAATTCATGTTCAACCCTATACATCTGTTTTCTTTATCTACAGTTTTGCTTTTGAAGAATGTTATATAAGTGAAATCCTACAGTATTAGAAATCTGGCTTCGTTCACTTCTTTATTCATATTGTTGTATCTTCCATTTTAGTGCTGAGCAGATTTAATTGTTGGATATACCACAATGGGCTTATCTGTTTGCCAGGTGAAAACATCTGGATTGTTTTCAGGTTCTGGCAATTATGAATAAACCTTTACTCATGTGAAGGTTTTTGCATGAATATGTAATCTTCTTTTCTTGTAGGCAGATGCCTTGAAATGGAATTGCTAGGTCATTATGGTATGTTAAATTTTATAAGAAATGGCCAAATTATTTCCCAAGACATTTTGAATCCCATTGGTGATATACGAGAATGGATCTGCCTGTCATTTTATGTGTTTTAAAAATGAACTTTACTTTTTGGATCACTTTGGATGCCTGAAGCTTTGTTCTTTTTGCTCAAGATTTGTTTAGCTATTCTGGGTCTTTTGTGGTTCCATACCATCCCCTCGTGGACCTCCCTTCATCTGTTATATTCTTTGTCCTACACCATCAACTTTCATTTATATGTAGTCTTACGTCTGCCTTGCAATATGTTTCAGAACAATTCTCAACCTTTTTGGTTTTAAAGCTTATGGTTGGTTCTAATCAACAACAGACTCTGGGGGTTCTTATGTAATTGACCTGGGTGGAGAGCAGGTGTCTTAGGCACTCCCACATGCTCCCTCCCCCTGGCCAGCCCCTCACCTGGTTAACTCCTGTTTATCCTTCTGGAACCCCCTGAATGTCACTTCCTTCCTTCTTGAAGCCCTTGATGAAATCAGTTGCTCTCATGGCTCCTTGTTCCCTTCAGAGCCTTTATCATATCTCTATCTTGGGGTTTCATGCCCTCAGCACCACTGACATTTAGGGCTGGATATAACTTTGTTGTCGGGGACTGTCCTGTACCCTCTAGAATCTATTTGCAGCATCCCTGGCCTATGTTCTCTAAATGCCACGAGAACTTCTTCCCAAAGTTTGACAAACAGAAATGTCTCCAGATATCACCAAGTGTCCCCTAGAGGGAAGCCCTTCCCTCATCCACAGGAACTACTGCCCTGACTCATTGGTTATTTCATATATAGTCTGTCTCCTTCCCTTTACTCTAAACTTCAGAAGAGCTTTTCTCTTCTAGATTCCCCAAGACATGCCTTGGTGCTTATCCAGATGCCAGGCAAATATCTGTGGAATACATGAAAGAGTGAGGGGATGGAGCTGGGATTTCATAGCTCAGATGAGAGCAGAGACTAAGCATTTGAGGTGTATTTGAGAGTGAAAATTAATTCATTCTCCACCTGTTCATTTATATACAGTCTGCTTTTATGTTGCAAAGGGCAGAGTTGAGTAGTAGACAGAGAACCACATAGTCAGGAAGCTTTAAATATTTACTATTTGACTCTTTACAAAAAAAGTTTGTCAGTTTCTTTATAGAGAATATATTCAGTATGTAAATCCTAAGCAAACTATTAAGAAAGCATCTGAAATAGCTTGGTTTATTTGCAAAACATATATATATATATATATATATATATATATATATATATATATATATATAT
>NW_025999990.1:9713286-9768746 GCF_001458135.2 Marmota marmota marmota | reverse complement strand
ATATATATATATATATATATATATATATATATATATATATATGTATGTTTTTGCACCGCTACATCGCCATGAACACATATGTGTATGAAATTTGCATGCACAAGACACACAAACGTGTACGTTGCAGAGAAAGTCTTTCCTGAAGAATATTTTGTCCTATTACTGCATTGATTACTTGGGGATTTAAGTGCATCCCACTCCTGTTTTCTTAGAAGGTCAGAACTTACATTAAAAATATTTTTATTTTTATTTTTTTTGTACTGGGGATTGAATCCAGGGGCGCTTAACCCCTGAGTCACATGCCCAGCCCTTTTTATATTTTATTTTGAGACAGGGTCTCACTAAGTTGCTTAAGGCCTCACTAAGTTGCTGAGGATGACTTTGAACATGGAGTTCTCCTGCCTCAGCCTCCTGAGCTGCTGGGATTACAGGAATGTGCACCATGCCCGGCTCAATCTTTTTTTGTCTGTACATAATAATTATGCAGAGTGGTGGGTTTCATCATGGCACATTCATACATACACAAAACTGTACTTTGTTCAACTTTACTCTGCAGTACCTCCCTTCCTCCCTCCCACTGATGCCTTCCTTCTTTCTCCCTTCTGCTTTCATGGTGTTCCGTTTTTCCTCAAATTATTTTTCCCTCTAGCTTCTGCATATGAGGAAAAACATAATGACACTTTTATGGGTTTGAGTTATTTTGTTAAAATATTTCAATCTTATAGTTTTCTACATTTTGTTGAGAACAAGGGAAGATTAAGAAAAGGGAGACCGTTTCAATCATGTATGTGAAAACCTTTTTTCATAGCCCCCATCTTGCTGAAATCCATGGATCTGTTTATTTTTGGCTTCTGACAAAGTGTACAAATTCTTGCTTGGAGACTGAGAGTAGCTCTCATAGTTTATTGACTCAGTCAACAAGCATCAGGGAATCTTCTGAGCCCTGGGCCCTGCAGATGCAGGAGGGCACAAAGTGCATGATTTGCTTGCAGCTACCAGTTTGAGAGAGGTGGAGCAGTTACCTAAGAGACAGCCTCATTTGTGCTAAAGTAAAGTGACTGTGGGAGTGAAGGGAAAGTCCAACTAAGGCTGCCTGGCCGAACAAAAAGAAGTAGACTCTGTACATTAAACTTTGCTCCTGTTTATTACACACCAACTTAGAAACTGGGGCACCAGCATCCACTGATTAGGAAAAAATTTACTCCCAAATTTGAAAGTAGCATCAAATATAAGAATCATGGTTAATTGTTTTCCTCAAATCCTCTCCTCCTAGGGGTTAAGCTCTGGTTCAGCCTTGAACACCCAGGTGCCCAGGAGGAGAATATGGGATTCAGGGGAATTGATGGGAATTGATGGGTTTGGCACCTGCATTTACATAGTGTCACCGTGTCTCCAGCACTGGTGTCAGGTTTCTTTTAATAAGTGCCCATTAGGCTTTAGCCCACGGAGCTGCCATCTTTTCCTAGACATGGGCAAGGCGTAGAAAAGGTCTGAAGCAGAGTCCTGAAACATGGCTGCATATTCGAATTACCTGAGAGTTGTAAGTCCTAATGTGCAGGCTGCTCCCAGACCATGCCAGGATGTCTGAGGGCAGGACCCAGACAGCTGCAGTTTTGAAGCTCCTCAGTTAATTCCCATGTGCAGCAGTGTTTGAAATGACTGCTTCAAGTCAGTGGGTCACAATTAGCCAGAGGACTTTTGAAGAACAGACCACATTTGGTGCACCAGGGGAGCTGGAGAATTTGCATTTCTAACAAGATCCCAGGTGATGCTAATGTTGTGCTGGCCTGGGGACCATTTAGAAGTAGTGCTTTAAGCAATGAATAGGATTGGTTGTTGGAGAATAATGGTTCTTATTTCCTCATTAAATCTGTTCACTGTGTTTTGACGAACAGGAGTGGAGATCTCAGTCTGGAGATGTCACTAGTGTGACATGCTTTGAAGACATCTTGGAATAACACACAGCGCATATTCAGAATGCTCTTGTACTCTCTGGGGAAACATGCTATTTTTCTGGATTTCTCTCTCTTTCCTCCCTTCTTCTTTCTTTTTATTTCTTTCTTTTGAAAGGCTCGAGATGAAGATTTTAAAATAATAAAGGACACCTAAGGGAATCAGGTACAATCAAAATGATTTTCATTCTGGAGAAAACCTGACATTTGAAAATACAGATTTTGCAAAAAGCAATTTATTTATTTTTTATTTTATATTTATTTTTTAGTTTTCGGTGGACACAACATCTTTATTTGTATGTGGTGCTGAGGATCGAACCCAGTGCTGTGCACATGCCAGGCGAGCGCGCTACAGCTTGAGCCACATCCCCAGCCCTACAAAAAGCAATTTAAAATGATATAGATAGTTCTTTTTTTTACTTTAAAAAATTTATTTATTTGTTTGTTCTGATTTGTTATATATGACAGCAGAATGCACTTCTATTCACAGTACACAAATGGAGCACATTTTTTCAGTGTTCTGGTTGTATACAAAGTACAGTCACACCATTTGTGTTTTCATACATGTACCTAGGGTAATGATGTCCATCTCATTCCACCATCTTTCCTATACCCATGCCCACTCCTTTCCCTCTCTCCCCTTTGCCCTATCCAAAGGTCCTCCGTTCCTCCCATGCTCCCCTGACACCCCCCCCCCCCTATTATGGTTCAGCGTCCACTTATCAGAGAAAACATTTGGCCTTTAGTTTTTTGGGATTGGCTTACTTCATTTAGCATGATATTCTCCAACTTCATTCATTTACCTGCAAATGCCATGATTTTTATTCTCTTTTAATGGTGAGTAATATTCCATTGTGTATATATATCACAGTTTCTTTATCCATTCATGTATTTTTCTGATGGAATAGTCTTATAATCATATAGAAAAACCTTGTAGCTAATAGTCCAAAGAACTACTCCACAAGGATAGTAGTGAATCGAAAACTAATATTAAACAGAACATAAATAAATATGTTTGAACTGTGCATATTGACACCAGCAAATAGGATCATGCCCAGAGCACCCCTATCTCCTTCATCCCACCCCCTGTTTTAAAACAGATGCCCAGGTTTTTACAGCCTATTCTAAATGCCCTTTCAGAAGCTTTGTGTTCAACAGAGGAAATAATCTTCTCACTGGCCATGTACACTTAGCAGGTCTCTTTATAAACCCCATTTAATGACTAACATTTCCCTAATAGCTGTGGAATCCCAGGAAGCAAATTGCAATGCATGTCACATTCACTAACGGAGAACTATAGGTGTTGGGGGTTAGATTCTAATATGTGCTTTAGAGGGAAAGGTAAATCAGTTAGTGTTTATAGAAATAAGTGGGTGAGCGGGTGCATCGACTGAGTTTTGAGTCCATGTCCTCTGAAAAACAGTTTTTTTTTTAATAAAGAAAGGACTTAATTATTTTAGAATAATTTTAGACCAACAAAATCAAGAGGAAGATTTAGAGATTTTCATCTACCCCCAGATACCTTACGCATACATGGTCTCTCACATTATTAACATCCCCCACCACAGTGGTGCATTTTTTTTTTTTTACCACCCATGAACCTACACTGACACCTCATCATCAAACCCTTAGTCCAGAGTTTGCATTAGGGTTCACTCTTCGTGTTGTGACTTCTAGGGGTTCAGACAAACGAGTGTGACATGTATAGATCATTGTGGTACCAGGATATTTTCACTGTGCTCAATACCCTCTGTGTTCTGCCTATTCATCCCTTTTCCCCTCAATTCCCAGCAACTGCTACTCTTTTTACTGTCTCTATAGTTTTATTTTGTTCAGAATATTGTATGGTTGGGATCCTACAGGGTGTAGCCATTTCAGATGGGCTTTATTTGCTTAGTAACGCACTGTGTTTCTTCCATGTCTTTTTATTGCTTGATAGCTCATTTATTTTTTATACTGAATAATATTGCACTGTCTAAATGTGCTTCCTTTTCATTTTCAAATCCCCTCACTTCACTTTCTTTATGAAATCCAAGAATACTACATCATTCCTTGCTGTATGCAGTCATACTTTTATGATATAAAGTGATCCAGAATTTGTAGAGGGAAACTTGTTTAAGAAGGAGGAAACACAATGGGGCAGGAAAATAGGCCTTGGAGTTGCCTCTGAGCAGCTTTGTGGCCTTGGCACGTGAATGGATGTGAGTTCACGAGGCCACGTGGCTACTAAGTGGGAGTTACAGAGAAGTGGTTCCTGCTACCAAGCAGATTCTCCGTCTGTGTCGATGGTGGTTCTGTCACTGCTCATTCCTTGAAGTGTTTATTTCATTTAGTAAATATTTCCTTAGAGCCTTTTCTCTGCATGTTTGGGAATGCAGAGTGTGTAAGGCTGTGACAGTGTAAGAGAAAGAGCTACTCTGACACTCTAACTATAACACGATTGGGCCTGCCTAAGAGGGAGTGGATGGGTACAGTGTTTCCTGGGGGCAATTAGCCCCTGACCAAGTTGAGGAGGTGGGAGGAGCCACTTCGTGGGTTTTCTCAGAGATCATGACTTGGTGTTACTTTCCATCTGATGTCTAAAGATAGTTCTTTCTTACATTTTTGTCTAATTTCTCATTTGTAAAGATATTTATTGTGGGCTGGGGATGTGGCTCAAATGGTAGCACGCTCGCCTGGCATGCATGCGGCCCGGGTTCGATCCTCAGCACCACATACAAACAAAGATGTTGTGTCCGCCGAGAACTAAAATAAATGAATATTAAAAAAAAAAAAAGAGTAAAAAACATATTTTTTTTAAAAGAAAGATATTTATTGTGGTATTGTTTAATTTTTTATTTGTTTGCAACGTGGGGGTAACCATGGAGTCTCTGAATGCCCAGAAAAAGTATTTTAAGTACTTCAACTTAATTTTTGAACTATTAACATTTTTTCCCTGTGGTATATTCTCCAAACTATATAAGTTGGGGTATTTTACAAATAGATCTTGGAGATTGTGAGACTCACACAGATTATTCCATTTGCTTGAAGTTAGAAGGTGACTCACTCCTGGGCAGTGCCGGTCACCTGGATTCACAGTTCAAGTGCACATAATACATATGCTTCTCAGGGACCAGGTAGTCTCTGTTTTGCTCCTTTAATAACATCCCTTTGGGGCTGGGGTTGTGGCTCAGTGGTAGAGTGCTTGCCTAGCATGCATGAGGCACTGGGTTTGATCCTCGGCACCACATAAAAATAAAATAAAGATATTGTGTCCACCTAAAACTTAAGAATAAATATTAAAAAAATCTCTTAGCAGAATGCTCCCCTTCTATAATTATTTAATTAACGGATATTTGATAGATCTTGGTAGGTTCTGATCTTCATAAAGTCAGCAGTTTATGCTGCAATTTAAATGATGCCTGCCATTTTTACTTATTTAACATATGCTGGGAAGAAAAGTTTAAAAATGCTTAATTAAAGAGAATCATTAACATTCTTAGACTGGTTGAAAAATTTATTATAACATTAGCAAAGCCATAGTCAGTGGGAAAAGAGTAAGTTCAATAACTATTTATTGAGCACTGACCGTGTTCCATATATTTTTTGCTGGGCTTGAGATGGATCTGTGAACATCAGTAGCAACAGCAACAATGAACACAAAGGTCCTCCCTGAGAATCCCAGGAAAGGCTTCTCTATTTATAGAAATGAACAGTAGATATAATAAGTTATGTGACATTAATAAGGAAAGCCCATGTTATTTTATAAAGTGGTTCATGAGAGTGACATTCTATGGAAAAGGTCCTGGGGATGGGAAGGCCTGGGATGGTGAGAAGGTTGCAGTTTTAAATAGGGCCATCAGAGTAAGTGGCCCTCATTGAGGAGGTGAGGGAATTAACCATGCTCAGTCATAGTGTTCCCAACACCCAGGCTGTGCTGGGAGTGTGCCCCTAGCACTCCAGGAAAGGCTGGAGAGGGAACATGGGAGAGGGGAGAAAGAAGGAGGCTGGGCAGGAACAAGTAGAGAGATCACATCTGGTGTGGAAACTGAAAAAAATAATCAGTTGAAACTTCTATCACAGAGTTGTCACCAGTAGGTAAGTAAGTACTGTTTTCTGCTTGTAGTTTTCTATAGCAAATACTTAGTTTCACTATCACAAGTCAACCATCCTTAGAATTATTAATTCAGATTTTGAATAACAAGGGGAGGACCCTTGACCTTCTTATTAAATAGGCATACTTAGAAGCCTAACTTTACAATAACTAGGTTGAGTATAAGCATTGATTGAAAATAAAAACTGTGGAAATTGTCATACAAATATTTTCAAACTGTCTTTCTTACCTAATTAAACAAGTGTTAATGACTCAACTCATCTTTGTATTTTCAAAAGTATATGATGGCTTTTAATAACTTTTTAAAGATTTTTATTAATTTCTATGTAACATATAAACTTCCAATAAAAATCTCACCATGTCAGAATTAAAGAATTTAGGGCTTGCAGACATTTATTTTTATATTTCCTGACTTCTCAGCAAACATGAAGGAGGGTGCAGAAAAAGATAAGTCAAATGAAAGGCTAAGGACACAAGAAATAGAAGCCACCATTCCTGATATAAAGAAGACAAAATGTATCATTTGTAACAAGAAAGTACACAGAGTACATAGCTCTTTTAAAAAAGACAGATATTTGAATTTTCAGCAGTGTGACATGGAGTTTATGCAAATGAGCTCTCTTATAAATACTTATAATAGTGAAGATGAGCGCAGAAGACTGTAATCACCAGTACTTAAAACAAAAATGGAAATCAAAAGAATAGCAAGGAGCAGCTGCAGCTGTTGGAGCCTGCGTACCCAGTGGCCAAGGTGTGATCACAGGTGCACATGAACAAAAACAGCTAGAACTGAGGTCATACGTGCATCTCTGAGCTCACCATGTTGCCCTGGCTTGTTGAACTCAAAACCTCCCTCCATTTTCCTTGAGCAGTGATGGGAAGTCTGCTACTACCCAGAGTTTGGATGGGGAAAAAAGTCAGTCAGGAGAAATTTGGTCCCTCTTTGATGTAAACATAATGCTCTTTTCATAACACAAGGTACAGGAAACCCTGGTATATTCAGTCACTACTGAAGACAAACTCAAATAAAAAACCTTTCTACAATGTATACATGTATTGAAAATTCATATTGTATCTCATAAAATGGATAACTGTTACTTGCCAATTAAAAGTAAAATTAAAAAATCAAGTTAAGAAATCAGTCAATGCCACAAACTTGAATGTTAACTCTGTAAGAGTTGTAATAATTTGATTTGATCAAAAAATTGAAAATTATAAAAAAAGAAAAAGATGTCAAGTGAAACAAAATATTATGAAAAAGAACAAGAGAAATTAGAAAATAGTTAAAGTCCTAGAAATGAAAAATAGAATCACCACAATTAAATGTTCTTTAGTTGAACAAATAGCAAACAGATAGAGTTTTGTGCTAGTGGATATATTTGAAGAAACTATTCAAAATACACCATAAGGAATAGTGAAGAGATAAACAAGCAGAAACAGAGCACAGAGGGTAGAATGTGCACAATGTCTGTGGGGTTGGGCATCTGGCCAACACAATAGAGAATCAGTTGTCCTGGTTTGTCACAGTGTATTAGCTTCCTGTTGCTGCTGTAATGAAGTACCAGTTTTATTGGTTTATTTGTTCATCATTGTATTAACATTCCACTGTCTTAATACTGTAATAAATCTTGTTAGTTGGTGGTATAGAAACTCCAAATTCATTCTTCAAATTTGTGTTGGTTATTCCAAGTTTTTTTTCCACTTCCATATAAAAATTGGAACTAGCTTATTGATTTCAACAAAACACCTGGTGGAGATTGGGATAGCAATATATAAGTAGATTTGGGGAGAATCAACATCTTAAGAATTTAAGTCTTTTAATTCATGGACATGATATATACCATATTTATTTAGGTATTCTCTAATATTTCTCAGTAAAGCTTTTTATGTTTCAGAATGTCAGTACAGCATGGTTCAACAGCTTGCTCCTATATATGTGATTTTTTTGGTACTTTATATATGGGGTTGACTTATATTCCTTTTTTGCTAATTTATATATATAATATATGTCAGTATATTACATATATACATTTATATATTGAACTTGTGTCTAGCAGTCTTAGAAATTCACTTCTTAATCTTGATAGTTTGAATTGTTTTGGCATTTCTATGTATGTATGTGTGTTCTGTCATCTGTGAGTAATATCATGATTACTTATTTTGAAACATTATTTATGCATTATTTTTACCTTATTGCATTGGCTAGAAACTCCTATATTATTTTTATTTGAGATGCACATTTCTGTGTTGTCCCTGGCCCTTAGGAAGAGAACTTTCAGTATTTTTCTCCATTATGTATGTTGTTGTCAACAGGCTTTTCATACATACCAGATCAAAATTCCTTCCTAGTTTTCATTTGCTAAGAATTATTTTTTAAACCTGAAAGAATGTTGAGTTGATCAAATGTCTTTTACATGTTTTTTTCTCATTTATTCTGTTAATGTGTTAGAAATAACCCACAGATTGACAATAGTATGATAATTAAGGAAATCAGAATGTGGACTATATAATTAAATCAATCTTAAATTTCTTCATTATTATAAAGTAATTCTAATTATGTAGGAGCATGTCTTATAATTTAGGACATTAGAGAGGCCTATAAATTTTGTCTAAAAATTTTCCTTTAAAGGATTCTTCAAAAATAGTGTTGAAATACATAAAAACACAAGTAAAATGTATCTGTTTATCATCTTCTATCTACAAATGTAGCAAACTGCTGATAGTTGGTGAATCTATACTGTTACTATAGGTTTGAATTCTTCCAAATAAAAAAGTTTGGGGAAAGAAAAATAAGGAGGATTTGTATATTAATTTAATGTTGAATTCTTTGCCCAAATGACTGCATTTTCCATTGCCAGTGTAATATTTATAAAGCCATTTATATATTAAACCCAAGAAAATCTCAATAAATGTTAAAACTTAAATTAAAAAGATAATTATTTTACCATAGGAAATGAACTATAGCTAAATTTAATCACAATGTTTAACTAAAAATCCAATCATTTTTGGATTAAAGTTTACATGAAAAATCTAATTATTATTTAGAAATTAGCAGCAAAGACAACCATATCACAACATATCAATTCTGCACAAATCAATAGATAAAGAATCACATCTTAAATATTCTATTTTTATATAAGAAAGAATAAATAACAAACTTGTTAAAAATATTCTATGACAACCACATTACCTTTTAGCTTTGGTTACTTTCGATTGAGATTTTCCTAAGTATTTCTATTCTACAAGATATTTATACATTCTGTAGACATTATGTTTTTCAATTTTTTAACATTATGAATAATGCAGAGCAAGAATATTGGTTGATGTGTACTTTATGTATTACCTAGAATACATAAAGAACGTTTATAGTTCAACAACATAGACAAACAACCCAATTAAAAAATGGACAAAGGACTTCAGCAAATATTTCTTCCAAAGAAGATATGCAAATGACCAAACATTTGATAAGATGCAGACTATCATAAGTCACAAGGGAAATGCAGATCAAAACCACAATAATATGCCACTTAACACTCACAAGGTTGGCTATAAAAATTATAATTTTTAAAAGGAAATAATAAGCTAGGCATATGACTGTAGTTCCAACTGTTTGGGAGGCTCAGGTGGGAGGACTGCTTATGCCCAGGAGTTCAAGGCCAGCCTGGGCAACACAGCAAGATCCCATCTCAAAACCCAAAATAAGGAGTGTTGGTGAGGAATGTGAGAAGCTGGAACCCTCATTCACTGGGTGGGAATGTGAAGTGGTACAGTCACTGTGGATACGGCTGGCATTTCTTTAATAAGCTAGAATTATCACATGACCTAGCAGTTCCATTTCCAGGTATATTCCCCAAAGAATTGAAGGCAGGTGTTCAAACAAAGGTTGTACATGATGTTTACAGCAGCATTATTTACAATAGCCAAAAGGTGAAAATAACCCAAATGTCCATCAACAAACCAATAAATAACAACAGTAAAAGAACACGTAAGGGGATATTATTCATGTGGTATGATTCCATTTACATAAAATATCCAGAATAGGCAAATCTGTAGAGACAGAAAATAAATTGGTGGTGCTTTGTGGTTGGGAGAAAGTGCAAAGGACAATACCCAAAGGGTGTAAGTTTCTTTATAAGTTAACAAAAATGTTCTAAAATTGTGACGATGGTTGCACATACCTGTCACTATACTAAAAACCACTGAATTGTATGCTTTAAGTGGGTGAATTATATGGTGTATAAATTAAATCTCGATAAAGCTATTTTAAAAAGCAAAAAAAAATGGTTGAAAATTAATTAGAAATAAAAAGGTCAAAATGTAGAAAAAATTTCTGATAATCTAAGTGAAGTTCAGCATTAAAGAATTGCAAATGAAATTATTTCCAGGAATGAATCATGCTCATGCAAAAAATAGTTTCTGGGATATTTACTGCACCAATGTTCATAATAATGAAAAGTGGAAACAATTTAAGTATTTAATAATGGAATATTTTGGAACACCGGCTCAGATCTTCTGAAGGTTGTTGAATAATACACAAAGA
This sequence comes from Marmota marmota marmota, assembly GCF_001458135.2. Taxonomy (NCBI): domain Eukaryota; kingdom Metazoa; phylum Chordata; class Mammalia; order Rodentia; family Sciuridae; genus Marmota; species Marmota marmota. The sequence goes on along the minus strand of NW_025999990.1, from coordinate 9,758,161 downwards.
AATTTTAGGAATCATGTCTTACCTCTGAGAAATTTACTTTTCTTTGCTGAACTGTCTTCTATTAGGCATTAGCTCAGTTCCTTATCAGAGGTAGGCTTGAAGCTCAGTGTATAAACATTTTATTTTGGGGAGAGAAACATTGAATGGAGAAAAGGTCATAAAAATATTCCTTTTAAAATAAATTAAAATGTAAATGTTGAAGATAGGAATTGAATATGATTTGCTAATCACAGTCATTAATTCCTCTGTTTGAACTGAGCTATTACCCAATATTAGATGCAGGACAGGAGGAGTATTATATATTGCTACACAGGTGACCCTCAGCTAGCTTATGTGATTGCTGTTCTAGTTTAATAATAATAATAATAATAATCATCATAATAATAATAAGCCTATAACAAATACATTATGTATTAGGTTTGAGTCTATTTCTTAGCAGTTCTAGGTGACTAAGAGCACTATCTTGGCCAAATGTAAATACAAAAGTTTCAGTGACAAATACTATTGATGAGAAAGTTATACACAGTAGCACAATTTTAGAAAAGGTCATAAAGAGCTCTCCTAGGAAATAAAAGAAATGATCCAGAACAAATCATCCTGTTTGGCTTACCCTCAATAGAACCCAGTTACAATTGTCATTAAGTTCAGCAATGAAAGGCCCCCCCCCCCCCAATAAAATCACAAAGCCTGATGTTCATGAGAGACAAGCTGTTCTTTCATTCAGTATTGTTTATTGATCTTCTACTGTGTGGTGCTGGTGAATCACAGAATCCTCTCCTCCTTTAACTGGTAGTATCCCTCACTGTGCCTTCATCCAGCCTCCTCCCCTTCACTCACAATAGCCCTGGACCTGTACATTGTGGTGCTTTCCCTGCCCATCAGCACTAGCATAGTTGGTTAGAGTAGCCGGCCTCTTGGTGAGTTGACTCCATCCCCCAACCACACAGGGAGATTTAGAGGTAGATAAGGACCTGAAACTTGACCAATGAGAATCCTCAGATTTAATGGTCTACCACTTGGAGAGAGAGGGAATCATCATTCAAGACTCTGGATCTAGCTGTGCGTGGAGCCAGAGGCACTATTGATTTCTCAATCCTGTATTCTTTTTTTTTTTTTTTTTTTGGTATCAGGGATTGAACTCAGGAGCCCTCGACCTTTGAGGCACATCCCCAGCCCTGTTTTCTATTTTATTTAGGGACAGGGTCTCACTGAGTTGCTTAGTGCCTCACTTTTTGCTGAGGCTGACTTTGAACTTGTGCTTCTCCTGGCTCAGCCTCCCCAGCCCCTGGGATATTATAGGCATGGGCCACTGAGCCTGGCTTTAATCCTGTATTCTGTTTTTTTTTTTTAGTTGTAGGTAAAAATAAATGCCTTTATTTTTTTATGTGGTGCTGAGGATCGAACCCAGTGCCTCACCCATGCTAGGCGAGCACTCTATCACTGAGCCACAACCCCAGTCCCCTCAATTTATAATCTGGGTTCCATTGGGTTTCTGTCACTTGAAACAGAAAGATTGCTGACAAGTAATTCATCATGAGTCAGGCACTGTTTTAGATAGTTTCTAGAGAAATAATGATAAACAAGACTCGGAATTTACTGATGCAGCTTTTTGATAGGTGTCTATGGGTCAGATGCCCTAGGTATTGTAGTTAGACCACAATATGGGAAGACCATAGTCTGGAATGAAGGTTCTTTTTTCTTGGCAGTACTGGGATGGAGCCCAGGGCCTCCTGCCTGCTAAGTGAGCCCTCTGCCACAAAGCTACATCCCCAGCCTCCCATGGAGATCCTTCATGATGTCGATTCCTCCCCAGTTCACTTGGACTGCTGAATCTGAATTGGTGAGGTAAGTCTCCACTCAATACATGCTTCCTTTGCCTGTTTCAGCTGGATCATAAACCACTTTTAGAAACTTCTAGTGCCCTTGCCGTAAGGATGTCAACATAGAAAACCATCTGTGACCAAGAATCTGAAGAAGTATGGTGAGTTGATGAAAACATAATCATCACAGGCAAAACCTGGTGGAGGTGGTGAGTGGCAAATTGGATTCTAGTGGAAAATCTTAACAGGACTTAGAAGAGGATGAAGCAGTTAGAAAGATGAAAGTAAAGAGAAGAGGGCGAGGCATCCCTAGAGGCTCAACCTAGTTATAATCAGAATCTCAGAAGGAAAACAAGCAGGTGGAGGGATCAGAAGCAATAATCAGAGAAATAACAGAAGAAACATCATTGACCTGGAAAAGATATTTGTCTAGTGATAAAAATGCTCACCTAGCGCATGGTGAAATTAAAACATATTAACCAACATCCAGAACGGTGAATCCTAAGGTGCTTTCCACAAAGCATTCTTACTTTATCCTGGTTTAAAAAATAGTTTTTTGGGCTGGGGATGTGGCTCAAGTGGTAACACGCTCCCCTGGCATGCGTGGGGCGCTGGGTTCGATCCTCAGCACCACATAAAAATAAAATAAAGATGTTGTGTCCACCGAAAAAATTTAAAAAATTTTCTCTCTCTCTCTCTCTAAAAAAATAATAGTTTTGTGTTCCAGTTAGTGTGGGAAATTTTGCATAGTACAAAGTCTTCTGAAAGATTCACATTGTACATTGGGTAGTTAAATGAAGTAATAGCAGGAAAACAAAACAAGTCTAACTTACTTTAACCTAGTATTTCTTTAATTTGAATGAATAATTAAAAATTTTCTTTTGGATAGTGCTAGGGATTGAACCCAGGGCCTTGCACATGCTCGGCAAACACTTTCCCACCAAGACACCTCTCTAGCCCAAAATATAAGCACTTTTTAATGATAATACTATTAGTGTATGTTGGAATAGGGTTCCACAGAAAGTATTTTGTTGAAACAATGACTGATATCATGATTAAATTTTAATATGCCCATATATTTATTTATTGTCTATACATTTACATTTTAATCTATATGCCTGTCTATATGCAGATCTAATTGACATTTGCCTATATTTTTCTACTCAAGCATCCAGGCAGGGTTTTTTTTTTTGTTTGTTTGTTTTGTTTTAATGTTGTAGAGTTCAGACACATTTCTTGAATGTTGAATTGTTAGAGTCTGTAAATAAGTCAAAATAACACCTGGCATTTTGCCAGGGGAATGTTAGAGTTCGTAAACAAGTCTGGATGGTGCCTGGCAAATGCCAGAGGGAGTGGTTTGAGAAGTAACAAAAGCGAGCCATTAAGTGTGGAGATTCCTTATTGGTTGACTGATGTATCTAGTTTATGCTAATTAGATAAGCTCTGTGGAATGTATAAATACTGCTCCTGTCCTGCAATAAACGGCTCCTACTCCTGCTGTATCAATGTACGCAAGTTATTCGTCACCCCCCTGATTATTCTGCTGCAGCCGGACTGCGGCATTGAATAAATGAAACAAAATGCCGCCTGGCACTGGAATTTTGTCTACAGTCCATAAAAACAAAAAGCTGGCTAAACTGAGTCATTTTTATATCATAGAAGTTCAGCATGTGTGCCATTCGTATTTCCTACCTGATAGATGGGTTCCACTTTTTACTTAAGATCCGTGAGTTCTAACTCAGAGAAATTATTCAAGAAATGAAAAAATCCTCGTGTAAGTGTAATGGCAGTAAATACTGAAACCAAGTAACCAGGCTGGGTCTAAATTATTATTGCAGGTATAGTTACAAAATAATGCAACATATAACTCTGAACTCTTAGTTCTTGGGTACTAGGGATTGAACTCAGGGTGATCTACCATTGAGCCCCATCCCCAGATCTTTTTATTGTATTGTTTTAAATTCTGAGATAAGGTCTCACTAAATTTCCCAGGCTGGCTTTGAACTTGCAATCCTCCTATTTCAGCCTCCAAGTGGTTGGAGTTATAGGCGTGTGCCACTGTGCCCAGCTGAACTCCTAAATTATGAGATTATTAAACCTCAGATTATTTAAGTGGACAGTAGGAGTTGTGGAATGATGATTGCAAGGAAAATCAAAATGTGCTGAATTTTTTCAGAAATCTTTTTTTTTATTTTTAATATTTTTTATTTTTCAGTTTTTGGTGGACACAACATCTTTATTTTATTTTTATGTGGTGCTGAGGATAGAACCCAGTGCCCCGTGCATGCCAGGTGAGCGGGTTACCGCTTGAGCCACATCCCCAGCCCCTCAGAAATCTATTGGTGAGATTCAATAGGTGTATTTCTTGATGTGGATCATTGGGAAAACAGTGCTTAAATTTTTACAAATATAAATATTCATAAAGCAAGACATGAAAAAATTATATTTTAAAATAATGAATTTTAAAAAGAAAGAAAAACTATTGTAGAGAAAAGATTGAATGGAGAATTAAGTTGTTATTTCTGGAACTGAAATTATGAGTGATTTTCCCCCTCTTTAAATTTTGCTCTATTTCACTTACTATTGACTTAAATTTACATTACTTCAAAAATTAGTAAAGAAATAGATATAAAAATGCCTTTCAGGCTGGGTGTGGTGTTGCACGCCCATAATCCCAGTTGCTGGGGAGGCTGAAGCAGGAGGATCAAAGCCAGTGTCAGCAAAAGTGAGGCGCTAAGCAACTCAGTGAGACCCTGTCTCTAAATAAAAAATACAAAATAGGGCTGAGGAAGTGGGGGCTCAGTGGTCAAGTGTCCTTGAGTTCAATCCCCAGTACCCACCCCCCCAAAAAAAATAAATAAAAGCCTTTCAGAATTAAAGTCATTAAACTTTCAAACTTATATCAAAGCAATTTATGTCAAGTCTTAAAAAATTTTGGTTCCCTTTAAGCCAATTATTCTACTTCTAGAAATCTCTTCTAATGACTTCATATAAAACAAGGATCAAGAATATATGAGAGGGCTGGGGTTGTGGCTCAGTGGCAGAGCACTTGCCTCACACATGTAAGGCACTGGATTTGATCCTCAGCACCACATAAAAATAAATAACCAAAGTAAGGGTATTAAAAAATAATATACGAGAAAGTTAATTGCATCTTTTTTAAAGAATAAAAAGCATTTTATTCTCAAAATTTCATTACATCTTTTATTTTTTTTGTTTTTACTTTTTGGTACTGGGGAGTGAATCCAGGGGTGTCTAACCACTGAGCTACATCCCAACTTTATTTTTTTGTATTTTATTTAGAGACAGTATCTCACTAAGTTACTTGGGGCCTCACTAAGTTGCTGAGACTGGTTTTGAACTAGAGATCCTCCTGCCTCAGCGTCCAGAGTTGCTGGGATTACAGGTGTGTGCCACCAAGCCTGTCTAAATCTACAAGGATAGTTAGTTACCATATATATGCTAAGAAATATTTTTCAAATGAGTGAGTTAATAAATGACAATGATTAGGTTCCAGCTGACTCATTGTTTTAATTAGCTCCTAATGGATTGGATTTATGATATTTCAGTGCAAATGAACAATAAGCATTTCTTCCAACAGCTTTCCTTTTGTAAGCAATTCCCATGAAAACATTGACTATAAATAAACCTTCCCATAAATGCTTATAAATGAGGAAATGAATATTTTATATCTCACAGAATTTTATACACAATAGTTTTATATTAACATTAAAATGGACTGAGAATGAGTACCACTTTATTTTAATCTTATATTTTAAGAACTGCTGTACAATGGCTGAATTACTCTTAAAATGTCTCGAGACATGTATTATTTAGTGTACTGTGTGAATGAAACCTTGGCACAAGCAATGGTTAGGAAACCAATGTCAGCCTGGGTCCCAGCAGAAGGCAGGACATTCTTCCTGTACCAGATAGAAGCCCAGGAAATAGGGAGTCACAGTGGGAAGGGGATGGAAACCCGGAGCAATCAGAGATTGGCAGGAGTTACCAGGGAGAGAATTAATGATGGATTAAGTTCCAGTAAGGGCAGGAATTCTTATCACTCCAAGTAGGCAGAAAGAAGGAATCTGTTGGTGGAGATAGCAGAGTTTTGATCAAAATAAGTTCCTTTTAGGAAATCAGCCAGAAATGAGATCAGGGAGAAAAAGAAAAAAAAAAAAAAAAAAGACCTTAAATGGAAGACTTGAGAATGTTTTAGGTAATGGAAAGGAGAGCATGTCTAATACCTGAACTGTCCAGGGTTTCAGAGATGTCCGTGGGCCCTAAATAAGAAAAGCATCCTGAGAGTGAGATTCCCACACCAGGTGGTCAGTTTAAGCACCATCAGTGCAGAAGGAAATGCAGATGCTTGCTAGAGCCACGGGATGAAGGCACTGGGATTTTGTCAGGAGCAGGCAGACGGAGGCATGGCAGAATTAGAGCTGCATTCTCCTCCTAACCACAGCCAGCATGGTGATGTGGAGGTTTGTTAAAACAGAGATTGTGGAGTGCCACCTGTTTCTTTTTTTAAAAAGTTATTTTAAGAACTTATTATAATCATCAACACATATTAATTATACGAATCATGGGTTTCATCTGTCCCCAGGATGTCAAGGTTTGGTAGCATTGCCTTCCCTTCCCCTCCCACCACCACCCCTACTTCCCCCTCCCCACCCATTTCCAGGCTCCGATGCTCACTCTTATACTTTTGGAGATTATATATATATATATATATATACTGTCTCTNTATATATATATATATATATATATAAAGTTTCCTCGTAGGAGAGAACGTGCAATATTTGTCTTTTAACGTCTAGCTTATTTTATATAACATGATGTTTTCTAGTTCATCCATTATCCTTAAAATGACAGGATTTCATTCTTCTTATGGCTGAGTAATACTTCATCACCTACATATATAGTATTTTCTTTTTATAATAATTCTTAGCTCTTTACTAGAGGACCATTTCCTTGAATAATCAAATCCCTGATAAAGACAGCATAAAGCAGAAAAATCTATTTGAAAGAGACACAGAAATCTTGATTTTTAGGGAGATTATATAATGGGAAAAATTAAACATGTTTTATGAACTCTTAAGAAGAACAGACCCATATCCAAGAAAACTCAGAATTTTTAAAGTAGAAATCATCAGCTTAGTTTTTCCATCAGTGTATTTTTAAGCTCAAATCCTATAAATTGGTTAATCTAATCTTAATAGCTTAATCATATATAAAATTACATTTTCAAGGGTTCTTTTCCATATGTGTTTTTTTTAAAGAGAGAGAGAGAGAGAGAGAGAGAGAATTTTTAAAATTTTTTTATTTTTTAGTATTCGGCGGACACAACATCTTTGTTTGTATGTGGTGCTGAGGATCCAACCTGGGCCGCATGCATGCCAGGCGAGCGTGCTACCGCTTGAGCCACATCTCCAGCCCTCCATATGTGTTTTACATTTTTAAAAATATACATTCAGGTTTTAATCCTGTTCTTTTTCATTCTAGAACAACAAAACATTCTACCTTAGTACAAAAATTACTCTTCTTCACTTAATAAAAATATATACTTCATATCTCAAACCATAAAAATATTTATACATATATAGATATATAACATATACATGACTATGCATACATATTATTTACTTAAATGTCTGAATGCTCGTATGTATATATAAACCCTCTATTCAAATTTGCTTGCATATTTTTCATGCAGAAGTTATTTATCTTTGCCCTTATTACTTCTAGTAGTTTTTTTTGTTTGTTTGTTTTTAGATTGGTTCTTTTTAGTTATAATACATTGGATTCTCTTTACCCATTCTTCTGTTGATGGGCACCGAGGCTGGTATCTTGGCTGTTGTGAATAGTGCTGCAATAACATAGATATGCAGGTATCTCTTTTGTATGCTGAATTTATTTCCTGTAGATAAATACTCAGGCATGGGATGGCTGGATCACATGGTAGTTCTGTTAGGTTTTTAAGTAGCCTCCATACTGTTTTCTTCAGAGGCTGTACTAATTTACACTTCTATCAATAGTGTTTAAGAATTCTTTTTTCTCTAGAACCTTGCCAGCATTTGTTATCTTTTGTTTTTCTTGATAACAGCCATTCTGACTGAGCTGGGATGGAACCTCCTTGCAGTTTAGATTTGCATTTCTCTTATGGCTAAAAATTTGGAGTTTTTTTTCCATGTATTTATTGGCCATGTGGATTTCTTCTTTTGTGAAGTGTCTATTCAGATTATTTGCTTTTTTTTTCTGTTAAGTTTTGAGTTTTTTAAAATATATTTTGGATATTAATTCTCTGTCAGATGAATAGCTAACAAAGATTTTTCCTGTTCTGTAGATTGTCTCTTTGTTGATTGTTCTCTTTGCTGTGCAGAAGCTTTTTAATAAAGACCTCATATTGAGTCTTTGATCCATTTTGAGTTGATTTTTGTATAAGGTGAGAGTTCAAGTTTCAATCTTCCACATGTGAATATCTAGTTTCCCCAGCACCATTTGTTGAAAAGGCTGTTTTTTCCCTCCAACGTGTTTATTTTAGCACCTTTGCCAAAAGCCATTTTGAATGAAGATGCATGGATTTATTCTTGGGTCTTCTTTTCTGTTGGTCTACAGGTCTGTTTTTATGTCAAGACGGTGCTGTTTTTGTTACTATGGCTCTGTGGCATGTTTTGAAACCAGGTATTGTGATGCCTCCAGCATTGCTCCTTTGCTCATTAAAGGAGCTTTGGCTATTTGACATCTTTTGTGTTTCCATATTAATTTTAAGATTTTTTTTTCCAATTCTGTGAAGAATGTCATTGGTATTTTGATGGGTGTTGCATTGAATCTGTAGGTCAATTTGTGTAACAAGACCATTTTACTAATATTTATTTTTCTTATCTATGACCTTGGAAGGTCTTTCCACACTCCAGTATCTTCTTCAACTTCTTTCTTCAGTGTTTTGAATTTTCATTATAAAGATCTTTCATCCCCTTGGTTAGGGTTATCCCTCAGTTTGCTGATTTTTGTATCTTGATTTTGTATGTTGTTTTTGTAACCTATCATTTTACTGAATTTACTTATCAGTTCTAAAAGTCTTCAGAATTTTCTATGTATAGAATATCATCTGCAAACAAGGATAATTTGACTTCCTTCTTTCCTACTTTTATACCTTTTATTTCTTTCACTTGCCTGATTACTCTGTCTAGAATTTCTAATACTGTATTGAATAAGAGTGGTGAGGGCGGACACCTGTATCTCATTCCTAATTTAAGAGGAAATGCTTTAAGTTTTTCTCCAGTGTGGGGCGGACTTTGGGTCTGTGGTATAGACCCTTACTATGTTGAGGCCTGATCCTATTATACCTAATTTATTCAGGGCTTCTACCATGAAGGGATGTTGAATTTTATCAGAGACTTTTTCTGCATCTGTGGAGATGATTATGTGATTTTTAATCCTTGATTGTATGTATGTGTTACTGATTTTCATATGTTGAGCCTTCTTTGCATCCATGGAATGAAACCAGCTTGATTGTGGTATATGATCTTTTTTTAAAAAATATATTTTAGCTACACATAGATACAATATGTTTATTTATTTTCATGTGGTGCTGAGGATCGAACCCAGTGCCTCACATGTGCAAGGCAAGCGCTCTACTACTGAGCCCCAGCCCCAGCCCAGTATATGATCTTTTTAGTGTGCTGTTGAAATCAATTTACAAGTGTTTTGGTGAATAACGAAGTGTTTTTCAATCTATGTTTATCAGTGACATTGGTCTATAGTTTTTGGTGTGTCCTTGTCAGGTTTTGGTAGCAGGATACTACTGGATTTGTGGAGGAGTTTGGGAAGGTTCCTTCCCTTTCTATCCAAAGGGTAGCTTGAAAAGCATTGGTGTTCTTTAAAAGAGTTCTTTAAAAGGTTCAATAACTTGTATTTCATATGAAAAAATGTTCAACATCTCTCGCAATTAGAGTAATGCAAATCAAAACTATTCTAAGATTTCATCTCATTCCAGTCAGAATGGCAGCTATTAAGAACACAAACAACAATGAGTGTTGGTGAGGATGTGGGGACAAGGACTCACTCATACATTGGTGCAGCCAATATGGAAAGCAGTGTGGAGATTCCTTGGAAAACTTGGAATGGAACCACCTTTTGACTCAGATATCCTACTCCTCGGTTTATACCCAAAGTACTTAAAAGCAGCACACTATAGTGTTGCAGCCACATCAATGTTTATAGCAGCTCAATTCACAATAGCTAAACTATGGAACTAACCTAGATGCCCTTCAACAGATGAATGGATAAAGAAAACGTGGTATATATACACCATGGAATATTACTCAGCCTTAAAGAATGAAATTGTGGCATTTGCAGGTAAATGAATGGGGTTGGAGATATCATGCTAAGCAACATAAGCCAATCCAAAAAAATCAAAGGCCAAATGTTTTCTCTGATAAGTGGATGCTGATCCATAACGCGTGGATGGTGGTGGCAAGGGAAGAACGGAAGAACTTTGGATTGGGCAGAGGGGAGTGGGGGGAAGGAAGGGGGTACAGGAGTAACAAAGATGGTGTAATGAAATGGAATTATTACCCTAGGTACATGTATGATTCCATGAACGGTGTTACTCTGCATTGTGTACAGCCAGAGAAATGAGAAGTTGTGCTCCATTTGTGTACAATGATTTGAAATGCATTTTGCTGTCATGTATAACTAATTAGAACAAATAAAAAAAAAAAGAACTTGTATTTCTAATAAATTCCCGAGTGATACTGGTGTTGTCTGTCTGAGATACACACTGTGAGCACTGCTATGCAGAACAGGCCAGGTTCATGAGGTGATAGGAACAGGGTGAAATGTAAACATATTGGTGCCACTCTGGAAGACCCTGAATTTTGACTGGTATGTGCCATAAAACTGGTGTGCCATTCCAAATAATTTATGTATATACTCTGCTTCAAGGAGGTGAAGCCTAATTCTCCATTATTATTTCTTCTCCTTCTTCTCCTCCTTCCCCCAACCCTTTTTTTTTGTTCTGAGGATGGAACCCAGGGCCTCACACATGCTAGACAACAGCTGTATCATTCAACTACACCCCCAGCTCATTTTATTTTTATTTTGATACCAGGTCTCATTCTGTTGCCAAGGCTGACTTTGAACTTGCAGTGAGTGCTCCTGTCTCAGCCTCCCGAGTAGCTTGAATTATTGCCTGCACCACAACACACAGCTCCTCCTTCTCAAGTGCATGGTGAGTTTCAAAGCATATGGTATGGAAAAAGGAAAAGAAGAGTAACTTTACTGTGGAGAAAGGTGACAGATAGAACCTCAGGCAGGTGATTAAGGTCAATGTCATTTTGTGGTGTAAGTTACGTGGATAGTGAACATTCTTGATATGCTGTGATGAAATTGGCCCTTTATCTATAGTCTTCCTTCCTTAAACACATAACCATAGTCTTATCATGAGAAATTTATCAGACAAATTCCAGTTGAGGGACGTTCTACAATATATCTGACAAGTACTCTGCAAAATGGTCAAGGTCATAAAAATCAAGGAAAATCTGAGATTCTGTAACAGCCAAGAGGAACACGACCATTGAACATAATGTCTTCAGAGGGACAAAGGGAGTTAGGGAAAAACTGAGGAAATCCGTATTAAGGGTAGATTTTTAGTTAATAATGTATCAGTATTGGCTCATTTACTATCATGCTAGGTAAGATGTCAATAATAGGGTAACTGGGTACAGGGTGTATTGAAACTCTAAATATCTTTGCAGTTTTTCTGTTCTAAAATTGAAATATGTTAAATTGAAGTGTGTTAAAAATACGTATCCAAAGCCCAGAAATGAATGCCATGCCACATGACATCTCGACAGGGCACAGACACTTACGCAGAAAGTTCACATCCAAAATAAATGCTGACCACATGAATTGTCAGAGGGCGAGGAAGGCAGTAAATTGTCTTCAGGTTTGTTTAGTACATATCCTTCATGTTATGTTGTTTCTGAAGATCCTTGGAGAAATTTCTCTAATTACTTTATGAGGAAAGTTGCGTGTCTCTTAAGCCACTGAGTTTTGTTTTTGGTTGAATTTATGGATAGTATGAATCATGCAGCAGATGGTGTCTCCTTCTTTGTGATACTGCAAGGTAGTTTTATAACCTACTCCTACCAAACAAGCAAGGCTTTTTTTCTTTTGACTACTGGGGAAATTTTTTTGTTTATTATTTTTTTGTTTTTTTTCCATATTTTTTGGAATTTATTGTTACATATTTGTATATGTACACAATAGAACAATATGATTTGTCCAACATCCTTCCCCTGCCTTTCCCCTTTTCCTCCTTCTCTTCCTCCCCTGGTTGCATTCCTCTACTCTACTGATCTCCCTTTGATTTTCAAGAGACGCCCCCACGTTTCCTGTTTCTTGTTTAGCCTTCAGAGTTCAGCTTATTTTGCTTAACATCATGGCCTCTAGTTCCATATATTTCCTGAAAATGACATAATTTCATTTTTCTTTATGACTAAATAAAACTCCAGTGTATATATATACCACATTTTCTTTATCTGTGTTCTAGATAAGAAAGAAGAGATGAATTTAAGTGTTCAGAGTGTCCTTCATAATATCCATGTGACTTGAATATGTTGATGGATTCCGTGGAGTAGGCAAAGTGGAACATAGAGTAGAATGTACACCAGTGGCGATATGTACCTTGTGTCTTGACCCATAAATTGAGACACTAAACACTACAGAGTGGGATATTTGAGGCAAGGACCTCAAAAAGTCTGGGTTAAAACCATAAACTGGTACCTGGCATTGACTGGGCACATAGTAGTGACTAAATATGTACCATATGCACTGTGGGAAGAAGAAAGTCAGCTTTTGTTGGATTTTGAATGCCAGGTTAAACAAGCTAGAGTTGAGGTTGTATGTGATAGGGAGCAACCTTTGTTTTTATTTTTTTGGTCCACACTTACTAGTAGCTAACACTGCTCATCTCCCAAGCTTGAAACATGTAATGATCATGTGCATCCTGATTTTAATTTATAATCCAGGTTTATCTTTTTCTGTTTTGAGCTTGCATTTTGATTTTTCTGTCTTCTCACTGCCATGCTCCAAATTAGACAAACGTATGTTCATAGCTGTACCACTATTGAAGGCTCCTGATGAGTTTTTGGATTTATGTGATGTACATGTCCTAGATTAAATACCGTTGGCATGGCCTCGCTAGTGCTCAGCAGCATAGAAGGCTCTATATTGCTGCTGAGGGACATTTTGATCTTCTGATTTTAATGTCTAGACTGTCTGTCCCTATCTTCTCTTGGCTTTCCACATCTCCCTGCAGATTCTTTCCCTTCAGTAATTTCGTGTATCCTCTCTGTCCCCAGCTCAATACCAAAATTCATTCTAGACTAAGTTAATTCATTCACTGTAATTTCCTGCTCTACCAGGCTGCTCTGCCTTTCTTTCAGTCAAATTTACCTCCTCTTTTATTATTTTCAATGGGTGCTTCTTCAGTTAACAGGGGGAAAAAAAAAGGTTTTAGAATACCTTTATCCCATCTCCCCAACTCTCAGATCTTGTTCATAAGTAAACTTAAGAAATTAAGGAGTTCTTTTTTAAAAAAAATATTTCCTTTAGTTGTCAATGGACCTTTATTTTATTTATTTATCTTTATGTGGTGCTGAGAATTGAACCCGGGGCCTCGCACGTGCTAGGCAAGTGCTCTACCATTGAGCCACATCCCCAGCCCCAGGGAGTTTTTTAATTTTTTTTTTAAATCCTCCTTGATGTGCTTGTGGGTTAGGAGTTTGTGTTTAACTGCTTCCGGGTTGATGGACAACCTTGAGCCCTGGAAAGCGAGAGGGCAGTTTCTGTGGGGCTGGGTATCCCTGTGGCACTCAAGGAGGCCAAGCTGTGTTCCCCGAATCCCAGTGGTCAGACCTGCTCATGCTTCAGTGTTTTTGCAGAGCTGACCTACCCCAGGATGGTGTGGAACATGGTGCATTCACCTGTCACCAAACCGCATCCAAGACTGCATCTCTCCATTGGACTAGCTAGAAGGTTGTCAGTGTTCTGTTCTGGGCCACTTCCAGCTGCATTTTTTTAAAAAAAATATTGTTTTAGTTGTAGATGGACACAATACCTTTATTTTATTTATTTACTTTTTTAACAAGGTGCTGAGGATTGAACCCAGTGCTTCACATGTGCTTGGTAAGTTCTCTACCACTGAGGCACAACCCCAGCCCTTCAGCTGTGTATTTGAATCTTTGCTCCACAGCAGACTACTTCCTGGCTGCAGCGCTTCCCCTCCGTAGTCACAGGAGCCCTGGGCAGGTCTTTTGCTCTCAGCTTTAACCTTGGCTGGGCTTTGTTATTTCAACCACTGCGATGTGGGCATCGGCAAAGCTGTTGCCATACTTGGGAGCACTGACCTTTTTGACTTAATACCTTAAGAAATGATTTTAGGCCTCTTTGCCTCTGCTATTTTATGACATTCAGCTCACAGTAAGGAGGAAATAGCAGATAAGTCCATTGGTGGGCAGATCTCCTAATCACATGGTTGTTTTAGAATTTGATTGTTGAGGATAAGGTTTGAGAGGAAGTGTGTCTGAGAAATTATGAGACCTAGTTCTGGATTCTGGTGAGTTAATGGGGTTGTCTCCCAGCCTGCAAGTCTCACAGTGTATCTAAACTTTACAAATAAGTTTTTGCCTTTGAATTTGTTAATCTCTTTAAAAATATTCAGCTTTATTATTATCAGTATATGATCATACTTCTATATTTGTCTTGGAATGATGGGTGAAGGGAAAGACTGTTAATTCATGAGTAGTTCACAAAAAATTAGACAGTGTTTAATTTTTGGAAACTTCCCTGTCTGTTCGGTTGACACCAGCTAGTGATGGTTCCATGCCGTGGGAAACCATAAAATGAGGAGATGCTGGAATCTCAGATTACAGATTTCTAAGTCTGAGGAAAGAAAAGTGTGGAGAGCTTCTGAATGTAGAGACACTCCAGTTAGGAAAGAGGTCTTCCAGGTAGATGTCTCACAGTATTATGGATTCCAAAGAAAATTAATTCTCAAGTGTGTTCTACTTGGCCTAAAATGATCTGTCCACAAATATAAAACTATGAATAATAAATTATTCGCCCACTATAGGAATTGCTAATGAGAACATGAATTCTATGAAAATGATTTTTTTTGAAAAAATAAAATGTTGCATAATAACAATAATGAAATGTAAGGGAATATAGTTCCTTTCTGTGTCTTTGTAGCAATCATATGCATAAATAAATAAATGGTGGGTGGGTGAGCAAAGTAGGGTTCACTGTAGGAATTTAATGTATGTTGATTTGTGTCTGGGCAGAAAGAAAACAAATGAGTTGGTTCTACAGGGTTGAAGCACCAATGTACTGCACAAGTAGGAGATTCTGGTTTGAATATTTATTATATTCTGGCGAAGTAACAAATGAAAAATGTCTCCCTGTGATTACAGAATCTGTGACTAACCTCAGAGGATAGATGAGTCATGCCGAGTAACTTCAGGATGAGCTTCTGTCCCCTCTGCACAATACCACTGCTCATCAGCTCTCACAACTCTCTGGGTCAAGGTGTCTTAACTAGCACCCTGTAAAACTAGGTCACCTTAGGTGCAGTCCTACTTGCAAATGGCCCTTCTTCACCTGAAACTAATGAAGTTTCAATTTAACTCCTCAGTCTTTGTGTGGCTTCTTGATGCCTGAGTTTTTAATTACAAATGTGTTTTCAAAAATTACCTGTTCAGTTTAGGAAATACTTGACTCAGTGGATCACTACCTAGTGAATGCTTATCAAAGTGACTTCTCAGCCCTTGGTGTCTCCATGGAGAACAATAAAGATAGGAGCAGCTGAAACTACACACAGTGTGACAGGCTGGCCCCAAGAGGCATCTCTGCTCTCCTTTGTTCTCCTGTTTCACTGACCTGAACAACTGGGTGCCAGGAAGTCAGGCTAGAAGGTAGACTTGTGGGTGGGGAAAATGGATAAAAGAATCCTCAATTCTTACATCAAGAAATAAGCCTACTTATCTTGATCTTTTGAAAAATTTATATATATTATTCTTTCCATTCTTTGAGGATTTTTCTTGGTCAAACAAATAAATGTGCAAGCAGAAATAAATCTCCCAAAGCAACCTAAATCCCAATAATCATAGCTTTAATTAAAAAAGTGTACTCTACTCATATAGTGAACTATTTTTCAGCCATTAATAACAATTTTCAAGAGTATTTGATAAGCTTGGAACAAGACAGGGATGCCCTCTCTCACCACTTCTATTCAATATAGTTCTCGAAACATTGGCCAGAGCAATTAGACAGACAGAAATTAAAGGCATAGAGATAGGAAAAGAAGAACTTAAATTAGCACTATTTGCAGATGACATGATCCTGTACCTAGCAGACCCAAAAGGTTCTACCAAGAAACTTCTAGAGCTAGTAAATGAATTTAGCAAAGTGGCAGGATATAAAATCAACACACATAAATCAAAGGCATTCCTGTATATCAGTGATAAATCCTCTGAAATGGAAATGAGAACAACCACCTCATTCACAATATCCTCAAAAAATAAAATAAAATACTTGGGAATTAACCTAACAAAAGAGGTGAAAGAACTATTCAAAGAAAACTACAAAACACTAAAGAGAGAAGTAGAAGAAGACCTTAGAAGTTGGAAAGATATACCTTGTTCATGGATAGGCAGAACTAACATCATTAAAATGGCCATATTACCAAAAGTACTCTATAGGTTTAATGCAATGCCAATCAAAATCCCAATGGCATTCCTCGCAGAAATAGAAAAAGCAATCATGAAATTCATCTGGAAAAATAAAAGACCTAGAATAGCAAAAGCAATTCTAAGCAGGAAGAGTGAAACTGGTGGTATAGCGATACCAGATTTCAAACTATACTACAGAACAATAGTAACAAAAACAGCATGGTACTGGTACCAAAACAGGCGGGTAGACCAATGGTACAGAACAGAGGATACAGAGACCAATCCACAAAATTACAACTACCTTATATTAGACAAAGGTGCTAAAAGCATGCAATGGAGAAAGGATAGCATCTTCAACAAATGGTGCTGGGAAAACTGGAAATCTATATGCAACAAAACGAAACTGAATCCTTTCTCTCGCCATGCACAAAAGTTAACTCAAAATGGATCAAGGAGCTTGATATCAAAACAGAGACTTTGTGTCTGATAGAAGAAAAAGTTGGTTCTAATCTCCATCTTGTGGGGTCAGGCTCCAAATTTCTTAATAGGACACCTATAGCACAGAGTTAAAATCAAGAATCAACAAATGGGACTTACTCAAACTAAAAAGTTTTTTTCTCTGCAAGAGAAACAACAAGAGAGGTAAATAGGGAGCCTGCATCCTGGGAACAAATATTTACCCTTCACACTTCAGATAGAGCCCTAATCTCCAGAGTATACAAAGAACTCAAAAAATTAAACAACAAGAAAACAAATAACCCAATCAAAAAATGGGACAAGGATCTGAACAGACACTTCTCAGAGGAGGATATACAATCAATCAACAAATACACGAAAAAATGCTCACCATCTCTAGCAATCAGAGAAATGAAAATTAAAACCACTCTAAGATACCATCTCACTCCAGTAAGAATGGCAGCCATTATGAAGTCAAACAATAATAAGTGCTGGTGAGGATGTGGGGAAAAGGGTACACTTGTACATTGCTGGTGGGACTTCAAATTGGTGCAGCCAATTTGGAAAGCAGTATGGAGATTTCTTGGAAAGCTTGGGAATGGAACCACCATTTGACCCAGCTATTCCCCTTCTCGGACTATTCCCAAAAGACCTTAAAAGAGCATATTACAGGGACACAGCTACATCAATGTTCATAGCAGCACAATTCACAATAGCTAGACTGTGGAACCAACCCAGATGCCCTTCAATAGAAGAATGGATAAAAAAAAATGTGGAATTTATACACAATGGAATATTACTCAGCACTAAAAAATAACAAAATCATGGCATTTGCAGGGAAATGGATGGCATTAGAGCAGATTATGCTGAGTGAAGCTAGCCAATCCATAAGGAGTAAATGCTGAATGTCTTCTTTGATATAAGGGGGGCGACTCAAAACAGAGCAGGGAGGAAGAGCATGAGAAGAAGATTACCATTAAATAGGGGTGAGACATGCATGGAAGATGGAAGGAGACCCTCATTGTTATGCAAAATTACATATAAGATGGTGTGAGGAAGAAAAAAAAGAGAGAGAGAGAGAAAAGTGTCATCGAGTGGGTAGAGAGAGGTGATGAGAGGGGAAGGGAGGGGAGGGGGGAATAGGAAGGGTAGCAGAATACAATAGACACTAATATGGCTGTAAGTATAAACATGGCTGTAAAACCAATGTGATCCTGCAATCTGTACACGTGGAAAAATAAGAATTCATACCCCACTTGAATCAAAAGTATGATATGTCAAGATCATTGTAATGTTTTGAGCAACTAATAAAAAAATTAAAAAAAGTATTTGATAAGGGTTTGAAGATATTAAATTTTTAAAAAAGCATTGCCTCAATATAGTAGAAGCATATCTCAGATCCAACCTTTTGTTTATATGTGTTCACAGAAAAAAATTATGGAAGGAAAGAATCTTAGTGTCAGCAATGATTAATTCAGATGGTGAGATTGCTTATAGGGGATTTAAATACTTTCTAAGACATTTTATTTATTTATTTATTTTTGGCAGTATCAGGGATTTAACCCAGGGCTTCACACATGTTGGGCAAGTAAGTAGTCTACCACTGAGCTTCATCTCCAGCCCTTTTAAAAAATTTCTGTTTTAGACAGGTCTAGCTAAGTTACCCAGGCTGGTGTTGCACTTGTGGTCCTCCTGCTTTAGCCTCTCAAATACTTGGGACTACATATGTGTGCCACTGTGCCTAGCTTTCTAATTACTTTCTTTCTTTTTTAGAATATGTGTGCATTTTTTTTTTCTTTTTGATACCAGGGATTGAACCCAGGGGTGTTTAACTACTTAGCCACATCCCCAGCCATTTTCTTAAACAATTTTGGACAGGTTCTTGTTAAATTGCTTAAAGCCTCACTAAATTGTGGAGGTTGGCTTTGAATTTGTGGTCCTCCTATCTCAGCCTCCCAGGCCACTGGGATTACAGGTGTGTGCCACCACACCCAGCTTCATTTTTAGATTATTAGAAGAATAATGGTAAAATAGTAAGCTTTTTCTATGATTTTAGATGCTCCAGAGTTGTCCCCATTGGATAAAGACACCCCCCAAAGAGTATAGAGGTTATTAGCTAAGGTGATGGAGCTTTACAACCACGTGAGGACAGGTAACAAAGTGAAAATTTAACTTCTTGAAGCTCCACATGTGTTTCTGAGAGTCAGTTTGGGGACCCACTGTTTTATGTGTGTGTCTCAAAATTTCTAACTGAAAGGGGCTGCATTAGCCATTTGGAATTTTTCCTAGTTCTGGAGACCATGAGGTCCAAGATCAAAACCCTGGCAGATTAGGTATCTGGTGATCGGCTTCTGCCTGCTCCACGGAGGGTGCCTTCTCACTGTGTCCTCCTGGGGTGGAAGAGGCAGATGAGCTCTCTGGAGCCTCATTGACATGAATCCCCCTGGAGGGCTGTGCCCCAAAGGCCCCACCTCCTAATTCCACCAGTTTAGGGGTCGATTTCCATCTTTAGATTTGAGGGGATACAAACTTTCAGACTGCAGCAGGGGCCCAGTTCCGAGCTCCTGGAAATGCTCAAAAGGGAGGTTGGAGAACACAGAAACCTTACTTGCTCAGCAGTTTCATCTGAGATTCTTGGGCTGGTTGAGATTTTTGAAGGAAACAACCTAACTACCCCATAGGGAGCTACACGGGGACAGGAAAGTCTATTTAGTTTTCCATTGCAGCAGTGGCCTTGCTGTACAGGACTAGCGCCTTCAATGCCCAGAGCAACTCTGCTCATAGCAGTCCTCAGTGCAGTGCTGACGCTCAGAGCTACATGTTTTGCTCCATCTCAGCCGTTATTTTTAATGTAGTTTTTCTTAATATTGCTGTTTTTACCTGTTTGTCAGTGGTTCTTTTTCTTTTTAAAAAATCATTTTAAAACTCCTCTTTTATTTTCATTTTTCATCGTCAGCTTCTCCAAAAATGTTTTTTTTGGAAGAGACATATATGCAATAAAGACTTAAGCAGATACTCATTACCACTTGTTTTATGTCTTGTGTAGAGGATGTATTTCGTATTTTTAATAATAAACGATTCCACAGAAGTACAACAGGTACAAAATGTAGTATTTTAACGTTTTTCCAACTTGGCTTTGGATTTTAAATTTTGCATGAGAAAAGCAATCAGCGCTTTATTTCTTTTGAATTTGTGGTTCACTTCTGCTTTATAGTTTAAACCATACGTAGTCTCTCTATTGCTGAGGACAGTTTCAATGTTAATTTGCATTTTTATTGGCTGAATAACAAACAAACAAAATTAGTACAAAATTCTGCTAATGAGTTTTCAAGAAATGAGACAGGCAATATGAAACAGGAGTCCTTAATTGAGAGTGTAATGTAGGGGCAGCAAGTTTTAAAGAAAAATTTACAGCTTTTGAATTATTCTCTCTTTCTCTCTCTCTCTCTCTCTCTCTCTCTCTCTCACACACACACACACACACACACACACACACACACACACAATGTTATCGTATATTAGTATGAACTCTGCTGAAGTTTGTGACCTCTCCAAAATATAAGCTAAGAGTTTTAAATGTAGATGTTTAGGTAGCATTGCACTTTAATTTATATATTTAGGTAGACTCAAAAATGACAATTGAATCGACATATTACCTGTCTACATGAAAGAAGCATTGGGGTTAAGTGGATGATGGTGAAGAGGTGTCTTATATAAAGTGAGTGGTTTATAAATAACAAACATTTATTTCTCTTGGTTCTAGGCTCTGAGAGTCTCTGATGAAGGCACTGGCAGATTTGATGTCTGGTGAAGTCCTGTCTCCTGGTTCATAGATGACACCTTCTCCCCGTGTCCTCACTTGGCTGAGGGGAAAAGCTAGCTCTTTGCCTCTCTTTTATCAGAGCACTGATTCCAAACACCTGAGCTTTGCCCTCATGACCTGATCACATCCCAAAGACCCTACCTGCTAGTACAGTCACCTTGGGGTTAGAGAGGAGATGCAGAAGTTTAGACCACCGCAGGAGGGACTAGTTTACTTGACATAATGTGGACACAGCCCTCTTCCTTTCAGAAATACCTATGAAGAGGGGCTGGGGATGTGGCTCAAGCGGTAGCGCGCTCGCCTGGTGTGCGTGCAGCCCGGGTTCGATCCTCAGCACCACATACAAACAAAGATGTTGTGTCCGCCGAAAACTAAAAAAAAAATAAATAAATATTAAAATTCTCTCTCTCTCTCTCTGTCTCTCTCTCTCTTTAAAAAAAAATACCTATGAAGACAGAGGAGTGAATATATTTTAAGGTACAATGGACTATGATGGGTTTAAGATCAAAGAGAATGTAGAGGAAGGGAGAGGGAGACGGAGGGAGGGAAAGAGGAGGTACTGGAGGGTGAAGTGGAACAAATTATGTTATGTGCATGTTTGAACATGTCACAATGAACTCTACTACCATGTATGATTAAAATGCATTAAAATTATAGAAAAAGATTCAGGAGAAAGAAAGTTCTTTGATGCAACCCCAGAGGAACAGACTTAAAGGACTGAGCAATGTGGCATTGCTGTGTGCAAAGATTTCTTTTCTTTAAGAAAGAGATAAGAAATGATCTTATCATTTAACTCTTGTAGAATTTGGTGTTCAGTATACATTCTCTCTCTCTCTGTGTGTGTATGTGTGTGTATTATTTTATTAAAAATTTAAGAGCCAAGGTTCTAATAAATATAGGATTTCAAGTTGCAACTACTCAACTGTGGGTCACAGATTTGTACAAGAACAAGTTCATTTTTACTGCATTCTTTAAATGACCATGTAATATTCTGCTGAACAGATGTATGTATAATCAGTCCCTCACTTTTGGACATTTAGGTTGTTTCATATTTCTCACTAACATAAACAGCATATGAGACCACTTTCAAGTGGATCTCTGCACAAATACACATACATATATTTTATTTTGCATTTATTTTAAGAAGTGGAAATTTTGGGCCATGTAATTATGAAACTTAGGACAATGATTTTTGAAAGAGTTTTCTGCACTTGCTGTCTTCTCTTTATAGCCTTTTAATTTTCTGAACCACTGAAATCTGATTTCTTGCTGTATTTATTCCACCAAAACTTTTCTTACTAAGAAATCCAATTATTACTTTCCTGCATTTATCTTACTGGAACTCCCTGTAGCATTGGGAATTGGTGACAACTGCTTCTTGAAGTTATTTCTTTAGTCTCAGCCTTCAAGCCTTCATTTTGCTTAGGGGGAGCCTCATTTGTGTGAGGATGGTAAAAGTCGAGATGAAGAGGACATTCCCTATACACCAAGGGCCAGCGCATTGTCAGGTGACCTAGACTTGGTGCTCCACCAGGTCCTTGAGTTAGTGGCATAAGCTGGAGGAATAGTGATAATCCACATTACTAGCAGTGCTATCTAGTGGCAAGAAGAGTGTTTTGATTTGGCATCAGGGTCTGGCGGAACTGGAGGTGCTGAGAGCATGCTGTTGTGTTTTCCTATTTCTTGGGCCTCTGTCGTTCCCTTGGTTCCTGACCATTTTTCCAGCTCTGATTTTCCAAACTGTAGTCAAGTCTGTGAGTTCTTAAAAGGTGTTTGATAAGGTTTCTTTCTGTTTTAAGATAACTAGAGTTTCTTTTGCCTGCTCTTAGGAACTCCTCCTGGAATTACTCGGATCTTTGTGGATCAACTCCTCTGACTCCTGGCTTAAGCCTACATGCTGATGACCTCTCATTCCTAACTCTTCAAGTCTCTGTTGAGTTCCAGACACTACATCTAACTGTTCATTGACTATTTCTATCTAGATGCCCTTGGATGCTACAAGATCAACTTGTTAACAAATGAGCTATTATCTTGTCTTCTTAATCTTCTCTCTTCTAATTTTCAACCTCAGTAAGACAATAGAAAATGACCCTCTAAAAACTGGAACAAGAAAATGATGCCCTTTTTAAAAAAATTTTTTTAGCTGATAGACCTGCTGATAGACCTTTGTTTTATTTATGTATTTATATGTGGTGCTGAGAATCGAACCCAGTGCCTCACACATGCCAGGCAAGTGCACTACCACTGAGCCCCAGCCCCAGCCCCAGGGATGTCCTCTTTCACTACTCATATCAACATAGTCCTTGAAACCCTAGCCAGATCAATTAGACAAAATAAAGAAATTAAAGAGAAGTTAATAGGAAAAGAAGAGCTCAAACAATCCGTGTTTTCCAATGACATGATTCTATGTTTAGAAGACCCCTCTGCAAAATAACTCACAAAAAACCCAAAAAAACAAACAAACAAAAAACCCTCCACTAAAAAGCTACTAGAACTCCTAAATGAATTCAGCAAAGTAACAGGATATAAAATTCACACCCATAAATCAGTTGTGTTCCTTCACACCAGTGATGAATCAGCAGAAAGAGAAATCAGGAAAACTGTCCCATTCACAATAGCCTCAAAAAAAAAATTGGGGGACTCAAATCTAACAAAAGAGGTGAAACACCTCCACAATGAAAACTACAGTACACCAAAAAATTCAACTCAAAGTGGATCAAGGACCTCGGTATTAGACTGAAGACCCTGTGCCTACTCGGAGAAAAAGTAGGTCCAACTCTCCACCATATTGTCTTAGGAACTGAATTCCTCAGTAAGACTCCTAAAACTCGAGAAGTAAAATCAAGAATCAACAGATGGGATGGTATCAAACTAAAAAGCTTCTTCACAGCAAAGGAAATAATCAAGAATGTGAATAGAGTGTCTATAGAATGGGGAGAAAATTTTTGCCACCTCAGAGCATTAATCTCCAGGATATATGAAGAAGTAAAAAAACTTAACATAAAAAACCCCCAAATAAATGGGCTAAGGAACTGAACAGACACTTTACAAAAGAAGAAATACAAGTGGTCAAAAAATATATGAAAAATGTTCAACTAAGATTTCATCTCCATTCAGAATGGTAATTTTCAAGAATACAAGTCACAATAAATGTTGGTGAGGATGTTGGGGAGAAAGGTTCACTTATACATTGCTGGTGGGATTGCAAATTGGTGCAACCACTCTGGAAAGCAGTATGGAGATTCCTTAGAAAACTTGGAACAGAACCACCATTTGACCCAGTTTTCCCACTCCTTGGTTTATACCCCAAAGACTTCAAATCAGTGTACTACAGTGATGTAGCCACATGAATGTTTATAACAGCCTAATTCACAATATCCAAGGTATGGAACCTACCTAGGTGCCCTACAACAGATGAATGGATAAAGAAAATGTGATATATATACACAATGGAATATTACTCAGCCTTAAAGAAGAATGAAATTATGGCATTTGCCAGTAAAGGAATAGAACTTGAGAATATCATGCTAAGTGAAATAAGTCAGTCCCCAAAATCCAAAGGCAGAATATTCTTTCTGATATGTGGATGCTAATCCACAACCAGGGAGAGGAAGATTAGAAGTTCATTGGATTAGACAAAGGAGAATGAAGGGAAGGGAATGGGAATAGGAAAGACAGTAGAATGAATCGAACATATCTTTCCTATTCTTATATATGAATAGATGACCAATATAACTCCACATCATGTACAACCACATGTAATTGGATCCTAATTGGAACAAGTTGTGCTTATTTTATATATTTATAATATGTTAAAATACACTCTACTGTCATGCATATCTAGAAAGAACAAATAAGAAGAATTTAAAAAGCAGAAAATGAGCAAAATACACAAGAATGAATGATCTATTTTATAGGAGATAAGGGCTATGAAAATGAAGCAGAGAAAATGGGGTTGGGAGAATAGAGGGTTGACATTTAACAGGAGTAGTAAATGTAGGACTTTTTGAGCAGTGACACTTAAGCAAAGACTTGAGGAAAGTGAGGGAGTTATTCAAGTAGATATTTGAGGGAGAAACATTCCAGGCAATGAAAATAACCAGTGCAAAAGTTAAAGCATGCTTAGTGAATTGGTCAGTTTTCCATTCCTATAATGAACTTCCTGAGGTGGAGTACTTTAGGAAGAAAAGAGGTTGATTTAGCTTAGAGTTTTAGAGTTTCAGGTATGGCACAGTATCTTCATCTCTGCTGAAGACCCCATGGTGGATGGCAACGCGGTAGGAGTGCATGTAGGAGCAAGAGTGAAAAGTCAAAAGTTCTTTCCAGAACTCAACTTTAGTGATTTCAGACAGGAAGTCAGAGAATGATTCAAGGGTCAGGCTCAAGCTTTTATAACAACTCTGATAAGAACCAAGAGGTCCTGGGAGTGTTGTGTTAACCCTGATGACACTGTCCCCAGTGATCTCCCATTAGAGCCGCTTCTTAAAGGTCCCATCACTTCTTGCTCCACAGTGTGGACCAAGCCTCCAGTTCATGGACCCTGGGGACAAACTATCCCAACCATAGCACATGGTGTGACTGAGGAGTAGCCGGGATGCGGGTGTGGCTGGCGTGGGGTGAGGGAACAGACGAGGAGATGTGGTCAGGACTGACCACCGGGGAGTTCTGAGCAGAGAAGTGACATGGCCTGGCATTTCAGTGGGTCTCCTTGGTTGCCGCTCACTTGGAGATCTGGAAAAGACTGACTCTTCTTTTACCCCTTCACTCCTGCTTCCAGCCAACCACCCGGCCACCAGCCCCCAGGGCTCATCTTCCAAGTCTGTGTGCTGGCCCACGCCCTGCCCCTCCGCCCACCCTGCCTCCTCCTCGGTCATCTCAATGGATAGAGGGTGGTTGCCGTCTTTCTGCTCTGTATTCAGGCCTTTTGCTTGAATGTACTTTATAATGTTTCTATTTTAGTATGACTTTCCAATTTATGCTCTTTGGACTTATCTTAACCTTTCAAAAACATAAAAAATGAAGAGAGAGATTGCTGCCATTTTGTTATTTGAAATCCCCTCAGGTGATGAGGCAGTCTTGGGAGAGATCTTCCAGGTCCAGATTTTCTTCATGCAGATCAACAAAACAGAACAAAGCTGGATGCCGTGGTGCACGCCTGTAATCCCAGCGGCTCGGGAGGCCAAGGCAGGAGGATTGCAGGTTCTGAGCCAGCCTCAGCAATTTAGTGAGGCTTATTTGGACGCTGTCTCAAAATAAAAAATAAAAAGGGCTGGGGATGTGGCTCAGTGGTTAAGGGCCCTTCCCTGGGTTTAATCCATGGTACCAAACCAAAACAAAATATGATCTACTTCCCCTACACCTTTTGTTCTGTTTTTTAAGAAGTCACATCTTATTTATCATACTGTGTTTGTAATACGTTTTTGTATTTATCATATTATTACTGCATTTGAGATACAATATTATTATAATGTTATATTAAAAGCACATAATAAATGTCACTAATTTGCTTTTCTTATTTGAATAGAAGTCTTGGTTTATATTTCTTTCTTGTTTCCTAAAATTTGTGGTTTCTCTTTTTGGAGGTGAACTAACTTATTGTTGAGTATCATTTCAGCAAACCTTAAGGGAAACCTCTTATTTCTGAACTTATTATTTTTATTTTTTGGTACCAGGGATTAAGCTCAAGTGTACTTAACCCCTGAGCTACACCCTCAGCCCTGTTTTTATTTTTTATTTTGAGACAGGGTCTCACTAAGTTCTTCAGGGCCTTGCTAAGTCGCTGAACCTGGCTTCAAACTTGTGATCCTCCTGCCTCAGCCTCCTGAGCTGGGGGCACTACAGGTGTGAGCCACCATGCCTTGCTCTTGTGCTCTTGTTTCTGAACCTTTTAATGTTATATTCAACATAATACCATGGGAATAAGGATGGTCTGCAGTAGAGAACCCATCAATCAAGAGATACTCTTCGGAGGACCTTTACTCCTCTGGAAATGTCTTTATATTTTCTTTCTCTATCTCTGTGCTCCTTCCTCCCTCCCCGTCCCCATTTTCCCTTTGTTTCTCTTCCTTTTTCACCT
Source organism: Marmota marmota marmota (assembly GCF_001458135.2). Taxonomy (NCBI): domain Eukaryota; kingdom Metazoa; phylum Chordata; class Mammalia; order Rodentia; family Sciuridae; genus Marmota; species Marmota marmota. Next base: position 9,731,251 of record NW_025999990.1, on the reverse strand, counting down.
GTCTTCTTCTCTCACCTGTCTTCTCTCTCCCCTCCTTCTCTTATCTCTGTCCTCCGTCTCAAGTCCACTTCCTGTCAAGTCCATCTTCCACACTATTTCAGGATGATTTTCCTTGCATGTGTCATTCTCTTTTCCCAGAATGCCCTTGCTTTTCAAGATGGAAGTGTTTGTCCCCTGGGAATAAGACCCAGCTGGCGCAGTGATTCCTCTGGGAAGACTTCCTGTACCCACCTGAGGAGAGGCACCCTCCCTCCCTCTTGCCACCTGGCTGCAGTGGTTCTCCATCATCAGACCACAGTAGGAGCCGGCTCCGTCAGAGAATTTGTCTCTCATTTCTGAACCCTCACTGGGTATCCCAGCTTAATGTATGTTGGTTGAATAAAAAATACTGAAGAAATTACATTAATGGTTGATTATCCAAAATTGAGTATAGTAAATAAATCAAAAGTTTTTTTTTTTCTCATTTAACTTCTTTTAGATACCTTACCAACTTCTGTATTGTCACGGACTGCAAGGTAACTTTGAATAGTTGCTTAATAGAAGCATATTAAAGGTAGAATTACAGAAAAAAGTGATGTTCTAAATTACAGACCTATCAGTCTTTTATATATCCTCTCACATCTGTAGCCTGGCTTTATGTTCAATAAATGGCAGGTTTGGGACTCCCAATTCAATATCCTAGATGAGGAACAAAATTATTTTGAGTACAGATATTTAGCTATTACAGTTTTTATTTGCTCTATATCACTTAATTGAGAAAAGTCTAGTTTAAGATTCACTTTAGAATATAAATCTTTTATTCCTTAGACTTTTATTATCAAAGTCAATTTAGGATTTATCTTTATTTTTTAATAACATTTGTTGATCTTTGATTCCTTAAGTCCAATTTAATTGTAGAATATATTGGTCTTTAATTTCTTAGTCAAGAGCCATCTATATGCCAGTGTTGATTTGTGTTTCAGGACTTAGGTACTCCAGAGAGATTTTTATTACAGTACTAATCAGGACAGAGTGCAGAGGAACAGCGCCTTGCAGATGAAATTCCAGAACTAAGTCATAAACAGGGTTATGTCCTAAATCTCCTTAGTTTTAGATTTTTTTTATAACTCAGGGCAGTTTTTAGAAGAACTGAATTTAGCATTTCTTGCCATAGCAAATATTTATTTTCACAAAGCACATGTTTTGAATATTGGAAAAGATTAAACATGGCATATTTGGGACTAATTTTCACGTTCTACAGTTGATTTTCATGCACAGATGACATGGCCTTTCATGCACATAGGACAGCAAATCAAATGATTTGATCTTATAGCAACGTGTGAACTTTGCTACTTAAGATGGGTGACAGCTAACATAATGTATATGGACTTCTTTCTAATCAACAGCAAGGAAACATACAAGGTCAACCTTTAGACTCCATTTTACCTGTTTTGCATAACAAATATACCCAGTGGCCTAGGAACTTAAAACAATTACTTAGGCATTTGTCAGTTCTCTGCCGGCTGGGCTAAGTTAGTGGTTCTTCTCTGTCTGGCCCAGGAGTCTCATGAGGGCTCCTCTGGATTGGAATTGCCCCTCCCAGATGTTTTTTTTTTTTTTTTTTGATTGGTTTTTTGTTCCTTAAACTTGTCTCATTTCTTCATGCACCTGTCCTTTCTTCTCTGATTCTTACCCAAATGTACTGAATATATTAGTACATATACACCAGAATATTGACAATCTATTGACATGTGTTTTAAGTCTACTCACCCTGGCTCACATCAGTTATACTGATCAGGTTCAATTAGGAAGCAGAACCACAGGGAAGGTTATAGAAGAGAAATTGACTGTAGAAAGAAGACCTTGCTGGAAAAAACTTGGAAACACAGTTCCAAGGAGGGAGTTGGAGGATCAAAAAAGGCTGCCACCTGGTCACCAGAAGCCCTGGCATGGAGGACTACCAGAGCTTGCAAAGGGCTTCGGGAATTCAGGCAGCCACAGTCGCTGGGAAGGGATCCCAGGCTCCAGCTACTGACGTCCACAGGAGGCTGTCGTCCCTGTGACTTGTGTTGGATCTCTGGTCACTCACTCACGATCAGCAAGCTGCCAGTTGGGAAGAAAGACCCAGCAAGGAGTGGAGGAGATGGGGTGGGGGGAGGACAAGTTGGAAACTGTTGACACTTTTGCTTTGTCTCTTGCTACATGTAAGCATGTTGACTTTTATGGAGTAAGGGCTACCACTCCATTTTTGGCATTCAGATTTCACTGAAAATCCCTTTTAGCCAAATCTAACTTAGGATCTTACAGGGAAAAGTTTCTGGGAAATTTGGTTTCACCTTGGCCAAATGGACACAGTACAAGTGCTATACTACTATACTACATTTAATATACCCAGAGTCTTAGGTGAGAGGTAGTCCTGTCCCCAGGTTTTGTCCTGCGGGACCCGTACTTTGCTAGGCTCTCTATAGTAGGCAAATGGGATAATATAATTCTGGTTATAAATAGTGATTAATATGTAAAACTGATCTTGTTTTCCTTGATTTCTTGGCTTTTAGTATTTCATACTACCAAATAAAAACTATCTTAGGATGGCTTTAATTTAAAGTGTTTTTGTTTTAATTTTCTTCTGTATAACATGGCTTATATTTTTATTTTATATATTTGTGTTTTTATAATTATATATTCAAATGTGTAAAATATCCCAAAATAGAAAATAAATACAGTGAGAAAACCATCCCTCCCATCCCAGCCTCTGTGTATTGAGTTCCATCCCTCCATTACTTACTGATCTTGCCAGAGATTTTTTTTTTTAATGCCTATAGGAAAAAAACCCACAAATTTATTTAATTTCCAATACTTCTTTTACTCAAACAGTAGCATGCCAAGTATACTGTACTGTACATTTTGATTTTCATGCAACAGTAAATATATAAATAACTAAGATGCCTTTATCTTTAAGATCCCTCATGTCCACAAATATAGTCATATAAATATATGAGCTTTGGAAAGCAAGTAAATGTAAGGAATTGAATGAAGAGCCATTTATAAGTCATATTCAAAGACCAATCAAAACAATTTTTCTGTTTCTGTTGTGTTGAATTGTATATGTTGTCATTTCCTTACCATAGAATCGGCTCTATCTCTTCCCCTGGAATCATTGCTTCCTTGTTTGTTGCTTCAAGTCCACTCACCACCCCGCGGTTCACCACCCGCAGTTCCTAAGTCAGTCCTGAGCAATGTCAGGATCCTCTGCAAACCTGGTGGTCTAGAATGCTCAGACCGCGGTCGGCACTGTTGGCTGGCGGGGGAGCAACGCTGCAGGACCAGGGGTGCCCAGCTCCACCCCAGCTGCACCGTGCTGCATCCAGGACTGAGAGTCTGCCTCAGGCTGACCCCTTCTCATTGGCCCTCTTTTGGGGATTGGATCCTATTCTGAAACCCTCCCATATTTACCCCTGCTTAGCTTGGCCGATGATTGCGTCAAGGAAGGAGTATATATCTCTCCTAATTCCCTCTGTGTCTCTAGTTGTACTGAGTCAGACTCAGACTCCGACCTCCTGGAGTCACATGGCTTGCCATCCCTGTCCTCTGACTACATGGAAACTCCTGTCACTCCCACGTTGGTCAGTAAGACCCACATACACATCACCACATTAAGTCTAAGTTCACCATTCCTCTGTGGATATTCTAGTTTATTCCAATGCTGACTCACATGGAGGATTCTCACTGAAACGAGCTAGGGTCTCTGCTCCCAGTCTTCTAATCTGGAATATTTAAATTTTCCCTTGATTCTGGAACTCAAGTCCCTGCACACCACAAAGCCAAACACATCTTATTGATGACTTGTTTGACTTTTTGTGTGTGCTGTGTTCATTATATTTATGGATCTGGCGGTAGAAGTAATATCATAGAACAATCTATTTGACTTGCTTCAGGAGTGGATGAAACTAATCTCTATTTTTTTTATTTTTACTTTTTCACTGAAATCGTAAATTCTAGAAGAGTGCAGTGGCACATGCCTGTAATCCCAGTGACTCTGGGAGACTGAGGCAGGAGGATAGCAAGTTTGAAGTTAGCCTGGGCAACTTAGTGAGACCCTATCTCAAAATAAAAAGGGTTTGGGTTGTAGAGAAAAATAAAACTGGCATACATCAGTTTTCAGATCACCAGCCAACCAAAGGCAAGTGCAGCTTTAATGATGCTGGTGGCTTCTTTCTAGGACTACAGCATTTTGAATGCTGCTGCTGTTTCATCTCTGATTATACTTTCCAAGTGATTTGAGTCTATCTCCCCTTAAATGATAAAACATGGGAAAAATTGCTCTAGAACTAAGATGCATATTAATCACCTTCTTTTCTAAGTCAATTATCAAGCCCCTCACTGAAGATCAAATCACCATTTCAAAATGACATTCGCCTCTTGGTAACACCTGAAAAATAGAAAAATTCTTTACATGATACATTTAAATTATAGATACATACTGCATCCAGTGGTTTATTTAAAAAAGCCTATCAAATAATATTACACAAGAACAATGCTAGCTGATAAGATATTTCTGTGATATAATAATAGATAATATTAAATAAGGGTTATTCACACATAGTTTGAACATGTGAATCTCCAAATCAGAGACAGTAAGGACTAAGGATATGAGTTGAAATAAAATAAAAATACTGCTCATGCTTCTATGCCACAGTCTCCTATAATTAATTGTAAAGGAACTTTGGAGGATGATAATTTTTTTTTTAATGAGTAAATTGACTCTTTTATGCTTTCTCCTTCAACTTTTACTCAATAATAGCTGGAGTTTTATCACATCTATCATTTATAGCAAATTTTTCTGTAATTATTAAAAGTGTGATTTCCCTCTTTATGCTCATTCAATAGAAAGGTGAAAGTGATTTTTTTAAAAAAAGACAGCTTAGAATATACAAAAATGTGTGTTTTTTATCCAGTGCTCTGAAAGGAAGTATTCCCCCCCCCATTCATGGCATAAAATTAGAATTCAAGAAGGAAAATCTGATATAACGAATCAGAAGTTAAAGAAACACATTGATTTCCAAAACCTTTGGCTTTTTTTTTTTTTTTTAGCACTCTTTTAATTGCTGTGAAGAAAAAAAAAAGCATTTAGCTCTGAGAAGTGCTGCGAGTCGACGCCCTCCTTAGGCATGGGAATGTCTGCAAATTAGTTTAGGTAGATCACTGCTTGCATTGCAGCCTGGCTGTGTTCAGGTCTGACTCCTGAGACGTGCTGCACGTCAGGTTGCCTGTTCATTCTCAGCAGAAGTCTGGCTTCAAGAGACAGCTGTGTTGGCTGGAATGCTCAGAAGAGACAACTGAAGTCACAGGGCTTTCCCTGCTCGGTGCTGAATGAGGCTGACCTTGCAGGTTGTGCTTGGACCACAAGATAGTAGTTCTCTCAGCAACCTCTTGCATTTTCTGGGTTTAGCTTCTATATAAAACCTCAAAGTGTATGATTAAAATTCTGTTTTGGGAAGAGAGATGTTGAACAGAGATGACATGCAGAGAGAAAATTTGAAGAGTTGGCAGTGGGTTGAAGGTGGATATAAGTGAGAGAGGCTACTTGGATTTCCTTGAAGTTAGAGTGACGACTCCACAAATTGTGTTCCAGGTGACCTGATCTGCCCCTTGTGCTGTGGATGATGGAGGCTTTATAGTCACCCTCCCTCAGATCAAAAGAAGACTTATTTTGTTACATATATCACATATTCCCTAAATGTTCAGCACTGGGATGGTTCCTGTTATGGGGTAGCAAAGAAATATTAGGCACAGTATTGAATCTCAAGCACCTTGCAGCTTATTTAATAGATTGATAACTTTAAAAAAAGAGACACATGACAGGACAGGTTGTAATAAAATATTTAAATGAGGTTGGGATGGATGGAATATAATATTGACTTTAAAGAATGGAAACAATATTAGATGAATTTTAGGAGACAAGGTTATGAGCCTAGACTCTAGACTTTGCAGGATGGATGGGATTTGTGCCTGCAGAGAGAAGTGAGTAAGTAGGTCAGTTCCAGCCCCAGTTTCCCTATTCTTAGTCCCCACAGCTTAGTCCTGTGACCCTGTAGACTGTAGACTCAGCTTGGCCCAGTTTCTGACCTCCTCTGAGTGGGGCATTTCTGAGCTTTTACCTGCTGCAGGGCTCCTAGGTCTCCTTTGTAGGTTCACAATTTGATTGCTAGAATACTCCTTATTTCCAGGTTTACATGTGTTTAGGGTTCAGTTGTGTCACATTGCCTCTTAAAATATGTCAAAGCCCCAGGTATCTGTAAATACAACCTTATTTGGCAACTTCTGCTGGTGGGTGAGTTCTGCCGGCCTCTGCGGCTGAGAAAGCCCTTTTCTTCTCCACCACCATTGAGTGTAGTGGTGCAGCTCTTCATGGTAGGCTGTGCCCTCCAATGTTTCAGCAGACTCTGTAGCTCATTGCCAACTTCTTCTTTCTGGGTTCTAGTCACACGATTTGAAGAATGCAGTCCACAGATAAGGATGAATGAAGGCAAGAGTAGAATTTATTCAAGTGTGAACAGAAATAGCACCTGCAGGCTTAGAGGGGACCTAATAGCATGTTGCTGCTTGAGTGTGCTAGGCTAGGGGTTTATATAGTAACTGGATCAATGCTGTTGGTCTAAATTTATGCTAATCAGGGTTTGGAAAAGTACTAATCTATGGTTTAGTCCTGCAATCTCTATTGGTGTCGGTCCCACTTCCATTTTCCTGCTGCTCTTGGGGAAATGGAAGGTTGAGATCCTTGGGGGTTTGGGGTTACTGTGTGGAGCTGGTGTCTGCCCAGCTGTGGAAGGTCTGTGTGTCCTGACCCTCTTATCCCTGGCTGCTGTGCCTCAGGCTCGCACAGGTATGGTGGGTTTCTCTCCACCCAGCCTGTGCTCACTGCCCTCCACTGCCCTTTCTTGCCCGGGATTGGTGGGCTGGATACTTGGCTAGGTAGCCAGGGAGCCAGGTCAATTGTAGATGTAATCAAGTTCAAATGAGAGTGGGTGCTCAATTCAGTGATTTGGGATTAAAAGTCTCCAGAACTCTGAGAGAGTCAGACTGTTGTTTTAAGCCAGAGTATGTGATGACTTGTGGCAGTCATGGAAAATGACGCCTGTGGACTCTGAAAAGAACCAAGAGCTTTTTCTTCTGGGCCCTCTAATTTTATGATCAGGACTTCTTTTTGGTGGCTGCACAATTATTATCTAGTATTGATGAGGCCAGGAATAATGAAAGGAAATGATAGTTTCTCTTTCTGGTGTAATCATTGAAGTGCAGCAAAAATACATGCTTTTTGTTATGGAAATGTGTCTGTAAGTGGGAAAGACAGGTTATTAACCAGTGTGTACTGTGATACTTATTTCAGATGCTATATATACACAAACATACATAAAATAAAAGTGGTTACTTCTGGATCAGTGGATTATGTGTTATTTCTATATTTTTCTTTGCTAATATCAATTTTCTGATTTATCCAAAATAATTTTTTGATTGTATAATCCAAAGTTGCTTTTAAAATTGTTTGATGGCAAACACTGAAGTTTTTATTCAGTTGCATTTTTTGTATGCTACGCATTTCTGTTTGGCTATATTTTAAATACAACACTATGTCTTACATTGGGTAATGTTTCATTTCTTCAGCCAAAAAATATCAGAAGATGTGGAACAAAATTGTTTTAATGACCAAATGAGATCTAATGGAAATATATATAATGGCATCTGTTATTGCTATTAGAATTCTGAACATTGTGAAACATTTAAACAAAATAAGCTTGGAGATTCCCTAATAAGTTAGAGTATATATGTAGTAGTATTTTCTCCTCTAGTGTTTCTTGAACACTACTACAAATTAATCGTTCCTGAGCACTGATGTCATGAAGTGTACTTCTTCAGAAACCTGATATAAAAAGTATCCTTAATCAGGGATTTGAATTTTTCTAAAACCTGGGCTCAGTCTACCTCCACTTATATTTCTGCCAGAGGAAGCCCTATCCTCTGGCAGGACTTATGAATTCACTGTTCAGGAATACAAGCTTTGGGGCTGGGCATGTAGCTTAGTGCTAAAATGCTTGCCTAGAGGATATGAGGCCCTGGGTTCAATTTCCAGCACCACAAACAAAAAACAACCAAAAAATCCCCCCAAACCCACAGTTTTTAAGTTATTTTTTATTCCAATTTGTTATATATGACAGTAGAATGTATTACAATTCATATTACACATATAGAGCACAATTTTTCATATCTCTGATTATATACAAAGTATATTCACAGCATTCATATCTTCATACATGTACTTAGGATAACAAAGTCCATCTTATTCCACCATCTTTTCTACCCCCATCCCCCTCCCTTCCCCTCCCACCCCTTTGCCTTATCTAGAGTTCATCTAATCCTCACATGCTCCCGCTCCCAACCCCACTATGCATTGGCCTCCTTATATCAGAGAAAACATTCAGCATTTGGTTTTTTGGGATTGGCTAACTTAACATTATATTCTCCAACTCCATCCCCATTTTCCTGCAAATGCCATGATTTTATTCTCTTTTATTGCTGAGTAATATTCCATTGTGTATATGTATCACAGTTTCTTTATCCATTCATCTACTGAAGGGCATCTAGGTTGGTTCCACAGTTTAGCTATTGTGAATTGTGCTGCTATAAACATTGATGTAGCTGCATCCCTATAGTATGCTGTTTTTAAGTCCTTTGTGTATAAACCAAGGAGTGGGATACCTGGGTCAAATGGTGGTTCCATTTCCAGTTTTCCAAGGAATCTTCATACTGTTTTCCATATTGGCTGCACCAGTTTGCAGTCCCACCAGCAATGTATGATTGTACCTTTTCTCCCACATCCTTGCCAACACTTATTCTTAATAGTTGCCATTCTGACTGGAGTGAAGATGAGTTTTGATTTGCATTTCTCTACTTCCTAGTGATGATGAACATTTTTTTAATATATTTGTTGATTGATTGTATATCCTCTTCTGAGAAGTGTCTGTTCAGTTCCTTGGCCAATTTATTGATTGGATTATTTGTTTTTTTGATGTTAAGGTTTTTGAGTGCTTTATATATCCTAGAGATGTGTGCTGTATCTGATGTGTTTGTGGTAAAGTTTTGCTCCCATTCTGTAGGCTCCCATTCTATTCACCTCACTGATTGTTTCTTGTGGTGAGAAGAAGCTTTTTAGTTTGAATCCATCCCATTTGTTAATTCTTGGTTTTAATTCTTGCATTACAGGAGTCTTATTGAGGAAGTTGGGGCCTAATCCAACATAATGGAGATTTGGGCCTACTTTTTGTTCATTATGCTCAAGGTCTCTGGTTTAAATCCTAGGTCCTTGATCCACTTTGAGTTCAGTTTTATGCATGATGAGAGATAGGCCTAATTTCATTTTGTTACATGTGGATTTTCTGTTTTCCCAGCACCATTTGTTCAAGAGGCTATCTTTTCTCCAATGCATGTTTTTGATACCTTTGTCTAATATGAGATAACTGTAATTATGTGGGTTTGTCTCTGTGTCCTCTATTCTGTATCATTGGTCTATGGGTCTATTTTGGTGCCAATACCATGCTGTTTTTGTTACTGCTACTCTGTAGTATAGTTTAAGATCTGGAATAGTGATGCCATATGCTTCACTCTTCTTGCTAAGGAAAGCTTTAGGCTATTCTGGGTCTCTTATTTTTTCAGATAAATTGTATGATTGCTTTTTCTGTTTTTATGAGGAATGTCAATGAAATTTTGATTGGGATTGCATTGAATCTGTATAGTGCTTTTGGTAGTATGGTCATTTTGACAATATTAATTCTGTCTCTCCAAGAATAAGGTAGACCTTTCCATCTTCTAAGGTCTTCTTTAATTTCTTTCTTTAATGCTCTGTAGTTTTCATTGTAGAGGTCTTTTACCTCTTTTGTTGATTCCCCAGTTTTTTATTTTTATTTTTCGAGGCTATTGTAAATGGGGTGGTTTTCCTACTTTCTTTTTCTGAGGCTTTGTCACTGATGTACAGAAATACCTTTGATTTATGGGTGTTGATTTTATATCCTGCTACTTTGCTGAATTCATTTATTATTTCTAGAAGATTTCTGGTGGAATTTTATGGATGGTCTAGGTATAGAATCATATCATTGGCAAATAGTGCTAATTTGAGTTCTTTTTTTAAAATCTGTATCTCTTTAATTTCTTTCACCCCTCTAATTGCTCTGGCTAGAGTTTCAAGAACTGTGTTAAATAGAAATGGTGAAAGAGTGCATCCCTGTCTTGTTTCAGTTTTTAGAGGGAATGCTTTCAATTTTTTTTCCATGTAGAATGATGTTGGCCTGGGGCTTAGCATAGATAGCTTTTACAATGTTGAGATATGTTCCTAATATCCCTAGTTTTTCTACTGTTTTGAACATGAAAGGGAGCTGTATTTTATCAAATGCTTTCTCTGCATCTATTGAGATAATCATATGATTTTTGTCTTAGCTTTTATTGATGTGATAAATTACATTTATTGATTTCTGTGTGTTGAACCAACCTTGCATCCCTGGGATGAACCCTACTTGATCATGGTGCACTATTGTTTTGATATGTTTTTGTATTTGATTTGCCAGAATTTTATTGAGAATTTTTGCATCTATGTTCATTAGAGATATTGGTCTGAAGTTTTCTTTCTTTGATGTGTCTTTGCCTGGTTTTGGAATCAAGGTGATATTGGCCTCATAAAATGTGCTTGGAAGTGTTCCCTCTTTTTCAATTTCACAAAATAGTTTGAGGAGTATTGATGTTATTTCTTCTTTAAAGGTCTTGAAGAAGATGGCTGTGTATCCATCTGGTCCTGGGCTTCTCTTTGTTGGTAGGCTTCTGATGGCGTCCTCCATTTTCTTACTTGAAATTGATCTATCCAGATTGTGTATATCATCCTGATTTAGTTTTGGCTTATCATTTGCCTCTAGAGATTTGTCGATGCCTTTGATATTTTTTATTTTATTGGAGTATAAATTTTCAAAATAATTTCTAATTATCTTTTGTATTTCTGTAGTGTTGGTCATGATATTTCCTTTTTCATCATGGATGTTAGTAATTTGAGTTTTCTTTTTTCTTCTCTTCGTTAGCAAGGCTAATGGTTTATCAATTTTATTTATTTTTTCAAAGAACCAACTTTTTGTTTTGTCAAATTTTTCAATTGTTTCTTTTGTTTCAATTTCATTGATTTCAGCTCTGATTTTAATTATTTCCTGTTTTCTACTGCTTTTGGGGTTGATTTGTTCTCCTTTTTCTAGGGCTTTGAGATGTAATGTTAAGTCATTTATTTGTTGACTTTTTCTTCTTTGAAGAAATGAACTCCATGCAATGAACTTTCCTCTTAGAACTGCCTTCATAGTGTCCCAAAGATTTTGATATGTTGTATCAGTATTTCATTTACCTCTAAGAATTTTTTAATCTCTTCCTTGATATCTTTTCCAACCCATTGTTCATTCAGTAGCATATGATTTAGTCTTCAGGTGTTGGAGTAGCTTCTATTTTTTAATTTTATCATTGATTTCGAATTTCATTCCATTGTGGTCTGATAGAATGCTGGGTAGTATCTCTACTTTTTTGTATTTACTAAGAGTTGCTTTGTGGCATAACATATGATTTATTTTAGAGAAGGATCCATGTGCTGCTGAGAAGAAAGTGTATTCACTGATTGATGGATAATATACTCTATATAGGTCAGTTAAGTCTAAGTTATTGATTGTATTATTTAGTTCTATAGTCTCTTTGGTTAGTTTTTGTTTGGAAGATCTATCCAGTGGTGAAAGAGGTGTGAGAAAGTCACCCAGAATTATTGTGTTGTGGTCTATTTGACTCTTGAACTTGAGAAAAGTTTGATTCATGAACGTAGATGCTTCATTGTTTGGGGCATATATATTTATAACTGTTATGTCTTGTTGATGTATGGTTCCCTTAAGCAGTATGAAATATCCTTCTTTATCCCTTTTGATTAACTTTGACTTGGTCTACTTTATTTGATATGAGGACAGAAACACCTACTTGTTTATTCAGACCATGTGAATGGTATATTTTATCCCAACCTTTTACCTTCAGTCTGTATATATCTTTTCCTATGAGATGAGTCTCTTGAAGGCATCATATTGTTGGGTCTTTATTTAAAATCCAATCTGCCAGTCTATGTCTTTTGATTGGTGAGTTTAGGCCATTAATATTCAGAGTTATTATTGAGACATGATTTGTATTTCCGGTCATTTTTGTTTATTTTTGGTGTTTAACTTGACTTAGTTTCTCCTTTGGTTAGCTTTTCCTTTATTGTAGTTCTTCCCTTTGCAGATTTTCATTGTTTTTCATTTCTTCTTCATGGAATATTTTGCCAAGAATGTTCTGTAGTGCAGGCTTTCTTACTGTAAATTCTTTTAGCTTTTGCTTATCATGGAAGGATTTTATTTTATCATTAAATCTGAAGCTTAATTTTGCTGGATATAAGATTCTTTGTTGGTATCCATTATCTTTTAGAGCTTGGTATATGTTGTTCCAGGAATTCCTGGCTTTGAGGGTCTGGGTTGAAAAATCTGCTAAGAAATTGATCTTCCCTTATAGGTAATCTGATTTTTCTCTCTTGAAACCTTTAAAATTCTATCCTTATTCTGTATGCTAGGCATTTTCATTATAATGTATCTTGGTGTAGATCTGTTGTAATGGTTGTACATTTGGTGTTCTATAGGCTTCTTGTATTTGATTTTCTAATTCATTCTTCATGCTTGGGAAATTTTCTGATATAATTTCATTGAAGAGATTGTGCATGCCTTTGGTTTGAATCTCTGAATCTTCCTCTATCCCAATAAATCTTAAATTTGGTCTTTTGATGGTATCCCATAATTCTTGGATATTCGGTTCATGGTTTCTTACCATCTTCACTGTGAGGTCAACTTTATTTTCAAGATTGTATATTTTGTCTTCATTGTGTGAGGTCCTGTCTTCCAAATGATCTAGTCTGTTGGTGACGCTTTCTATCGAATTTTTTATTTTGCTTATTGTTTCTTTCATTTCAAGGATTTCTGTTTTTTTTCCCCCCAGAATCTCTCTTTCTTGAAGTCATCTCTTGCAACTTGTATTTGCTCTCTCATTTCTTTGTTGGTGTGATCGATGGTTGCCTGTATTTGTTCTCTTATCTCTTTTTTGGAGTGATTGATTTTTGCCTGTATCTGCTCACTTAGGTTGTTCTTTAATTCCCAGATCATTTTAGTTATATATGTTCTGAACTCCTTCTCTGACATTTCATCTATTGCTCTATCTATGGATTCTATTATGGTAGTACCTTGGTTTGTTTGGGGCACTTTCCTCCCTTGTTTTTTCATGATGACTATGTGTCTTCCTCTCTTGCAGTGTAGATCTGAGCTATTACAGCTTCTGTCCTATTGTCTTATAGTGTCCCTACATGTTATCAATATCTCACCTTTAAGGGGGAGATCAATCTTACATCACTCAATGTACCCAAAGTGTAGCCATAGATCAGGTAGCTTCTATTTTAACATTTATAGTTTTGTCACTATAATCAGAAATGAGGAGTTTGGTTATCTTCTATCATATAGTCAATAGGTTTGCATAATGGTTTTCAGTTTCTGATGGTAGATGGGAGGCTGGGGAGTTGACTGAGATGTTAATGAGGTAGGCTGTGGGAATATAGAGGTATTAGATTATATGACTAGTGAGAGGGTAATCATAAGAAGTTGGCTGTTAGTAGGAGAAAGAAGAGATAGGCCACCCCATATAGGACTCCCTGTTACCTCAGCAACAGGATAACTGTTAACACCCCTAGTAGAGATACCTCTGGTGTGGCCAGGCCCACAGGGACCTTGGTGATGTCTTACCAGGTCCTTATTGTCCATTGATAGAAGTGGTGATATCCCAGTTTTGTGGCAGCAGCAGCCTCAAGCCTCTATGTACCCTGAGGTTGGGCTATGGAGCCACGCTTTGGTGAATAAGGAACTCCAGTGCAGGGGCAGGCCTCTCTCCTGGTCTCTGGGCCAGGGGGTGGGGGGGTGGGCGCGGGCATCTCTCCCCCTAATCCACAGTTTTTATATGTCCACATTCATTTTTATTTATCTTGCTGCAGCTAAAAGATGGACATGCTAATTAACATGATTTGAAGTTGACATTTGGGTTAACTGTTGGTGTTGAACAGTCTATGGTTTGGAGAAATGTATAATGATGTGCACCCACTGTAATAATATATAGAGAGTTTTCACTGCCATACAGTTCCTATACTCTGCCTGTTCATCTCTCCCTTCCCTAAAGTCTTTGGAAATGACAGATCTTTTTGTTCTCTCCATAATTTCTACCTTTTCTAGAATATCCTATAGACAGAAACATACAGTGTGTAACCTTTTCAGATTGACTTCTTTCATTTAATAAATGTATTTAGAATTAAAAAAATTAACATGATCTGGTCATTTAAAATGTAATAAAATATCACATTGTGCCCCACAAATACACACACACGCAATTATTTGTCAATTAAAAATTAAATTAAATTTAAAAAGTGACATGATACCAATTTCCTTTTCTAATTTTGACATTACGATATGATTACCTAAGATATAATCATTGTGATCCTTGGGTGGGGGTGCACCATCAGTATTTGCTATCTTTGCAACTTCATGAGTCTATCTTATTTCAAAATAAAAAGTTAAGAAAAATAACATACCAAAACAAAATGAAACAAAATGCTGTCATTGTGGTTCAGACGTAGAGCGCTTGCCCAGCATGCATGAGGCACTGGGTTCGATCCTCAGCAGCACATAAAAATAAAATAAAGACATTGTGTCCACTTATAACTAAAAAATAAATATTAAGAAAAGAAAGAAAATAACAAACAAAAAAAATTTTAAGTCTCCCTTTCATGCTTCCTTGTCTACATCAGTGTTTTTGATTTCTTCTGAGAATCTGCCAAAGACCACAGGCTCCTTCCTATAAAAATGCACAGGAATTTTCATATCCAACTTCAGGGCCTTTCCTTGCTCTTTGAAGCTGGCTTGCATTCGTGGACTGGGCTAAGAACACCTGAATCTGATCCCTGCCCCCACCCATGGCAGCCATTTAAGTCACAGGGAAGTCATTCTTCTGCCTGGGAGTCTATCAGTCCTGGTCAGGTCAGACCACGTTAATCCTCATTCCTCATACATTTTTTACCACTTATGTTTTGTAGGACTTATTTCTCATGTGTTCATTATAAATTATGTTTGCCTTGGTTCTCTTGAGGATGGAGACTCTCATAACTCTCTATATTTCCAACAGTTTCTTGAAAAGCAATGTCCTTACCCATAATATATTTGCCCTAAATGTTTGCCAAAGCAAAGTTTTCTTCTCATTGGATTTTTCTACAATAAATTTTTCACTTAATTTTTGAAGGGTTTATAGATGATTTTAGGATGAAGTCCAAAAATTTTATTGATTTTTAATTTAGGCACTCATGTAGAAGAGTAGTATAAATGCTAATGCTAGGAGCAACTGAACCAGGTTTAACTCTTATCTTTGCTCCTCACTGGTTTTATGAGCTGAAACTTTTCTCAATTTCTTTTAATTTCCTTTCTATATGTAGGAATAATAATGCATACATATTTTTAGGATGGTTCTGAAGACTAGGTGACTATTTAAAGAGACTGGCACTGTATCTCTCATGAAGAAGGCTCTGGAAAATAATAACTGTTATAATTCTTTATAAAATACTCTGCATATCATTTTGCATCTTGTAATTGCTCTTTCCAGCTGGTTAGGAAGGAAGAAGCACATTTGGTGTATTTCCAAAATCACATACAATGATAATGCTTTTTCCAAAAAACAAACTTATTTTCCTAAGCAGTTTTTTGTCATCTTAGTTATTAAAATATTAAATAGTTTCACAGTATTCATTTTTTTATTGAAAGGAAATTGTTTTCTTCCTATCATCTGGGCAGAAGTGAAATCACAGTCACTTCTTTAATAAGAGAGAGAATACAACAGGAGAAAATAAGAAATGAAAGTAAAAGCTGACAAATAAAATGTATCCTTTATTAGCTTATCGCTAAACATTTCTGTCATGCACTTTTTATTTTAATTTCACAGATTATTCAAAAAAGGAAGCTTTACATGAATTGAATATTATACATGAAGGTTAATTTCATGGAGACTGTTGTTGATGTTTTCTTAGCTGAACATGATTTTTGTTTTTCAGAAACAATCTGGTCCCATTACATAAACTCGACTTTGTAAGAACCATAGAAATAGTTTCTTTTCTTTTTTTTTAATATGTGAATGCTGCTCAGCATGCATGCCTTTCACTTTCTACCAGGAATTTCTTTGACCAGGAAAATGGGAGCTAGTTGACAGTGACTGCTTTTCAGGGCAGTGACCCAGCACGCTAGCCAGCATGTAAGGACGCAAATGGAGAGCAGTAATGTCACCTGTCTTACCCACTAGTGCTCTCCATCGTCACCATCAAATCTAACCTTCGAAACTCCCATTATTTTTTAATATTAAAGTTAAAAAGGAACTGTGTGCACATGAACTACAAATTCACCCATTTGCATTTGTTTTCTGTTCTCTATTGTAATAAATACTAAGGATTTTAATAAAATAAATTAGGGACCAATTTTGATTTTCCATCAAGAGCTATTGTAGTCAATCAAGAACTGTGCCAGTTCTTTATGAAGTCCTTGTTAATCTTATGTATTAACCTTGTTAATATTATATGTTAATTTGACTGGACCACTGGGTGGTCAGGCATTTTGTTCAACTTCATCCAGGGTTTGTCCATGAGTGTGTTTCTAGATGAGATTAGCATTTGAATCTGGGAGACTAGAGAAGGTAATCTGCTCTACCAAAGTGAGCAGGTCTCCTCCAATTGATTGAAGACCTGAATAGAACAAAAAGGGTGAGTCAGAATAAACTCTTTTGCCTAACAACCTTGAGTTTGGATATTGATTTTTTTTCCTTTATTCAAATTGGGCTATTCTTGGGTATCTTTGCCCAATGTATCCATGTTGTATATACTATTCACCTTTTTGTTACTTAGTAATTGACTTCGTTATCAGATCAGCAGTCACAATATCATTATTGTTCTTAAATTGATATATCTATTATTGTTAATCTCTTTCTCTAATTCATAGATTGATTTTTACCATAGGTATGTGTAGGACAAAATTATTGTATGTATATTTCTGTATTATCCATGGTTTCTGGCATTCACTGGGGTCTTGGAATACATCCTTTGTAGATACGAGAGGATTGCTGTGTATGCATCCTTTTGATCTTATTTCTATGGAGAACCTGACTAATACAGTCCCTGATGAGTAGAGTGACATCCCAAACCCTCTTTCTTGGAAAAAACTGAAGAGATTCAGCTATTAAGTCATTCTATTAAGGAAGTTCTTTCAAATGGGTATGGTGACACATGTCTGTAATCTCAGTGACTTGGAGGACTGGGGTTGAGGATCACTAACTTGAGGCTAGCCTGTGCTATTTAGCAAGATCGTCTCTCTCTCATTTGGGATTGGCTTACTACACTTAGCATGATATTCTCCAACTCCATCCATTTACCTGCAAACGCCATGATTTCATTCTCTTTCAATGCTGAGTAATATTCCATTGTGTATGTATACCACAGTTTCTTTATCCATTTATCTATTAAAGGGCATCTAGGTTGGTTCCATAGTTTAGCTATTGTGTCAGTCTTTTTTTTTTTATTTAATTCTTTGATTTAATGACAATTTAGTTTTCTCTTTTTTTTCAAGTTTATTTTTTTTATTGGTTGTTCAAAACATTACAAAGCTCATGACATATCATCTTTCATACATTTGATTCAAGTGGGTTATGAACTCCCATTTTTACCCCAAATACAAATTGCAGAATCACATCAGTTACACATCCACATATTTACATAATGCCATATTAGTGACTGTTGTATTCTGCTGCCTTTCCTATCCCCTACTATCCCCCCTCCCCTCCCCTC
>NW_025999990.1:9703746-9711275 GCF_001458135.2 Marmota marmota marmota | reverse complement strand
ATGTTTGGGGTCCTGTAGGCTTCCAGGATTTGGCAATCCATCCCATCTTTCATATCTGGGAAGTTTTCTAGGATTATTTCATTCAATAGATTGTTCATTCCTTTGGTTTGAACCTCTATGCCTTCTTCTATCCCAATGACTCTCAAGTTTGGTTTTTTTATGACATCCCATATCTCTTGGATAGATTGCTCGTGAATTTTAAGCATCCTTTCTGTGTTGACTATATTCTTTTCAAGTTGATAAACTTTGTCTTCTTTATCTGATGTTCTGGCTTCTACTTGATCTAGTCTATTTGTAATATTCTCGTTTGAGTTTTTAATTTGGTTTATGGTTTCCTGAATTTCTAGGATTACTGTTTGATTTTTTTTTAGGATCTCTATCTCCTGGTAGAGTTCCTTCTTTGCAATTTGAACTTGCTTATACAATTTGTTTTCAAAGTATTCTTTCATTGTTTCGACTTGCTGTCTCATGACTTCTCTAAATTCCATTCCATCTGAGTCAGGTATGCCTTGAGTTCTTTCTCTGTCCATTTTTCTGATGCCTCTAGGTTCTCCTGTAGATTTAGGTTGTCCTGCATTGTTTGTAATACTTTTTTTTCCCTTGTTTTTTCATGTTTTTCACATTACTTTCCAACTCTGTTTAACTGCTGTGTTTCTGTTTTCTCCTATAAATTTGTTTTGGTTTTGTATATCTCTGTGGTCTCTCCTTTGTGGTGGGAGACTATGCCTAGAAATGTTGGGCTTTATTGTACTTTAAAGCTGATTCATTCAATTCATAAAAGGCTTCCGAATTCTGTATGCATAGAATTCTGTATGCATATCTGTTGTTTGGTCTTAGGACTTTATGTTTAGGTTAGGTGCTATGATGGTATGAGGGTTAGTATGTCTTGGCTACTTTGGAAGATTGCTCTACTGAAGGGGGATATTTATAGGCGATTGGATCAGGGTGTTTGGTAGTAGCTAGGTATTTAGGAGCCCTATAGACAGCCTCAAAACATTCACCTATTTGCATTTAGACAATTACACTTAATGGAAGACGTAATGCTAGGGATGAAAGTTGGGGGGTAGGGGAAAGAAGGTGCTCTTAAAAAGAAAGAAGGAGAGAGAGATAGATAGATTAGAGGAGAATGAAAAGAACAATAAAACTTGAAACGGGAAAGAAAGAGAGAAGGAAAAGGGGAGAAAAGAAAAAAGAGAGGAAAAAAAAATTGAAGCCATAGAGATCCACTTTCTTCTCTTCCAGTAGGCGGAGCTGTGCCCTCCGAGCTGAGCTTCTGCCCTCTATGTGCCGACAGCAATCCCTGTTAGGCGGCTCCTGGAAGTCTCTCAATCTTGTCAGTCCAGAGCCGTTTCACTTCTCTGGCCCCTCCCCCCCTTCCTCCTGCCAGCCAGCCAGCCAGGTCCTGTTCACCGGAGGCGGTTCCCCAAGGATCTGGTTACACTTGCAGCCCCACCGCGTGTCCTATTTCCCGAATGACTGAGCACTCTCTCTGTCATTCATCTAAGCCCCAGTGCTGTGGTGCGGTGATCTGGGAACCAACAGTTTAATTTTTCTGGACCCCTTTGGTGGGCATGCCCCCGGAAACTGGCGGCTAAGAGACCTTGGGTGTCGCCGCTGGTGGTAAGGGGAGTTGGGGATCGGGAATCCCCTCTGCTTCCCTATAGACACGCCCCCGGAGAGATTCCCGAGGTTTCCCGGCTGCTTGTATTTGGAGGGGGTGGGAGTCACACACCTGCTAAAGTGGATTCCGCTGGGAAGGAATTCCGTCAGCTGAACTCCTGTGACGTCACCTCTCTGCTATGGCGGGCCCCAGGCTCCTTGTCAGAGTGTCCGAAGAGAGGGGTGGGACTGGTCTGTCTCTGGTTGGTTTCAGTTCCCGGTTCGCTATTTCATGAAGGCTTGGCTAGAGACCTCTTCCTAGAGTCCCTGTGCCGCTCCTGCTGAGCTGCACCTCGGAGGCTAGCCGCCCAGTCGCGGGGGCCGCGGGTGGGCGGCTGACGGTCGCCGAGTCGTTCGGGCAGCGGCTGGCGGGTCTGGACCTCTGCGCCGCGTGGCGGAGATTCACTTGTCTGGGGCAAACTGTCACCTCCAAAAATCCTACTAATTCCCGGCTGGTCTCTCTTCAGTGGAATTTTGCTAGGAGTTTCTCAGCAGGTAGAATCTAAGCGTATCAATGCGTCTCTCTGACCCCGTTATTGAGGAGGTACTGAAAGCGCTGCCTCCCCGCCCGCTGCCATGTTGGATCCCTTGTGTCAGTCTTTTATGAGCTATTTTCAGTTTCCTTGAATTTCTAAGTTCTAATGTGGACAGAGTTTGAAGCAAATTGTTTAAGACTAAATTTTTGATGAGATAGGGATATAAGGCCCCATTGACAATAGAAATAACTTTTTACAACATTTAGTATGATTTCCATGTAAATATTTATTAATAGGTCTAGCCTCACTTGAATGCTTGAATGGAAAGAGCTTAGCTTTAGGGATCAGTAGATGGAATTTCAAGTTCAAATTCTGTCACTGATGAGTTTTGTCACCTTAGGTAACCTGCATAAATCACCTTGGCTCTCTATTTTTTCATGTGAAAAACTATTGTAAGGATGATAAAAAAATCACACTTCATACATCACGCTGAAATGGATAAAGGAATGAGTGTGAGATTGCATAGAACCATCATAGCCAGATTTGAAAACTTTGTTTGCTGTGATGAAACCTTCTCAGATCCTCTTGTCTCCTTTTCCACTCTCCCATATTGGATACATGCCCTTACTTTTCTGACCACTTATGGTTCTTTAAAATTTCTCAGAAATTTTATTTCTTCATGTTAGAATAATGAGGTTGTAAGTTTGTGAAGGTAGAATCCATATCTAAATTATGCTTTTGTAGCTGAAATTATTTAGGAAAAATTTGTTGCATGTAGTAAGTATTCATAAATACCAATTGGATGATTAAGCTAACCTGAATCCCAATAAATTTAATAAATGATTTATTCATTGATTTTCCCCCAAATTATTTATTTTCCCCCAAATTATTGGGGAAATGATAACCTATTTATATAGTCTCTTTTAAAAATGAGATTATTTCTACATTAAAAAAAGTATGGGCTTGGATAATGTGTGTGTGTGGGTTACCTAATGTCACTGATAGAAGGGGATCTTCCTAGGTTATTTTGCTCTCTGAAGAAATCTATTATGTCAAACCTGGAAAAAGAATCCTTCAAAAGACTAAAATGGATTCTAGTGATCCCAAGTGATTCAGAGCCCTGAAGGGAATTTTACTAATTTTAATTTTTAAAATTTAATTTTTTTGATTGACACAATATTTGTGTATATTTATTAAGCAGAGTGTAATGTTTTGATTTATGTGCATATTGAATAATGATCAACTCAGGAAATTAACATATTCATCACCTTCAACTTTTATCACTTCTTTATGGTGCTTACTTTCTAAATCCTCTATTTTGAGATATATAATGCATTGTTGTTAATTATTTTCACCTGGCTATGTCATAGAACACCAGAACTTATTTATGCTTTATAACTGTAACATTGTACCTGCATTAGTAGAGATCATGAAGTATTTACCTTTCTGTGTTTGACTTATTTCACTTAACGCAGTGTCTTCCAGGTCCATTCATGTTGTCACAAATGACAGGATTTCATGCTTTTTAGTGGATAAATGCTATCCATTTTGAATATATACACCACATTTTCTTTATTCATTCATTCACTGATGGACATTTAGGTTGATTCCATATGCTGGCCACTATGCATAGTGCTACAATATATACATATTTAAAGCCAATGCAGCAGTGAGACACTTCTTGCTCTTGCAAGTTTCCTGGATTCTCGTATAATAAATTCATAGTGCTACTCTGAGTTTGAAGATAACTGTACCTGTGGAGAAGAGAGGTGGATACACACAACTGAGGTCACCCTTGAAGTTTATCTCTGCTGCACAGGTTTGGCATCCAAGGATATCATTCATCTCAGTGGGCAGCCATCCCAGGTAACCTATCTTCAGAGGGCTTATCTGGGGAAAGAGATTTCTGAGGAAAACAGATTGGAAGAGGAAAGGCCCTGAGGTCAAAGTGTGTCCGTGCTGAAATAGCAAAGAGGGCCGTATGGGGATGGGAGGACGGGAGAGGACAGTAAGTGGAGATGGCAGGTCAGAGTGGGCACAGGAGGCGACAGAGGGCCTTTTTTAGCGTTTTGGATTTAATACTAGGTAAAAAAGAAAATGAATGGGCAGGTGAAAGGGAAGAGAAGACCTGGTTTGATATGTTTGATATATGTTGATATGTCCTGTAGCATGAGGACAATGACTTTTGTAAGGCATTCTCAGAAAATATGTGTGTGTGTGTGTGTGTGTGTGTGTGTGTGTGTTTTAAATGTAGCAATGGAAAATTGTTTTCTGATTGCTGCCGTGATGGATCAGCTCTCTCAGACTTTTAAAAAAAATTTGCTTTTATAGTTGTAGATGGACAGAATGCCTTTATTTTATTTATTTATTTTTATTGTGTGCTGAGGACTGAACCCAGAGCCTCACACATGCTAGGCAAGTGTTTAACAATTGAGATACAGCCCCAGCCCATCAGTCTTTTTTTTTTTTTTTCAATTTTTAAAATTTGTTCTTTTTAGATATACATTACAGTAGGATGTATTTTGGGATATATATATACATGGAGTTTAACTTATTCTAATTTGGATCTCATTCTTGTGGTTGAACATGATGCAGAATTTCCCTGGTCATGTATTCATATATGAACCTGGGAAAGTTATGTCTGATTCATTCTACTGTCTTTCCCATTCCCATCCCCTGATTTCTCTTTGTCTAATTCAATGAACTTCTGTTCTTCACTCCCCCCTCTTTTTTTTTTAAAGAAAAAAATGTAAAACCTGAGAAATTTTGTTATCCATACAGTGTAGGACACTATGTTCAGTCAGAAAGAAGGATGCTAAGTCTTAAAACCAAAAATGATTTGTGTTTTTTTTTTGAAAGAACATTTCATTCAAATCTCAAACTTTTTGAATTTCAGTTTCCTCATTTAAAAAACATAGTACATTAAATTTGCAAGTTTTTAATATCTAAAATTCTATAAAAGAAAATACATGTTTAAAATTTCAAGCCTATTATCATTGTGAAAATTTATATATATGCTGTAAATAGAAAGAACCAAGCAAGAAAAAAATCCTACTATTAAAATACCACTTAAGAAATTTCATGTTTTCCTAAAATAAAAGTTTTAAAATATACTTTACAGATCATGATTTTTATCTCCAGAGTAAACGAAACAACCTAATTTTATTTTATAAACAGTCAATTTTATATCTTCTTTACATAATAAATGTATTTGAGATGACTCTTTTTCTATCTTGTGGTGCAAATGCATAGGCATACATATTCAAGTATACAAATATTATTTCCTGCAGGATTTAAAATTCCTATTATTGGGCAAACTAACATGTGAATGGACTTTAATGTTTATGTGTTGTTCAAAAAACTAGAAGTTAATATTGCAGAAATATTCACACCAATTCATGTCTTCATACATGCACTTTGGATAATGATGTTCAGAATTGGTGTGAATTTACTTTGTATACAACCAGAGATATGAAAAATTTGTGCTCTGTATGTGTAATATGAATTGTAATGCATTCCACTGTCATATATAAATAAAAAATTAATTAAAAAAATAAAAATAAACGTTCAAACTCTAAAAAAATATATTGCAGAAATAAAAGATAAGTGATGGATGAATCAGATGATTATTTTTACTTCTCTTGCCAAATTAATCATTTGGAATTAGAACTGAAATTGTAAGCCTTTTTTACTCTAGTCAGTAATACACACACACACACACACACACACACACACACATATATATATATATATATATATATATATACACACACATTTTTGTATAAATAACAACACTGACTTATTAGTGCCAGTTTTCTGGGTCTACTACCAGAAAATCACAAAGCCTTCCTATATCTCTGGTTCCTCATAGGCAACTAAAAATTACTATAAAAAGTTCTTGATGACTTATAGGTAATGTATGTTAATACCTGACAAAGGCTGACCACACACAGTCAATAAACTGTAACTGTTATTAATATATGGCTGTAAGATGTACTGGTAGCCACTGTCAATAAATTTCAACGTTTTAAATTTCTAAGACAAGACTTAAAATTTGCCTTGTTTATAAAAGAAGAAACCAACTTTAAACATATTCTCAGTCTTCCTTTGTTAACATCTAGTGTTCCTTTATGATGAATGATAGAGCCAGAATCAGGAAATAATGTTTTCTAGTTTTATAAAGACACATTAGTCCAAGTCCTTTTTTCTTGCATGCACGCGAGTGCGCGCGTGCACACAGACACAGACACACATTCTTTTTGCATGAGAATTTCAGATTTTGAGAAAAGTCTCCTTGAGGGGTAGTACTTGAGATTTTGTGGATTTTTAGCCATGCCACTCACTGTTCAATGGTTTTCTTCCGTTTGTGCTTTGTTGGATTTCTCTGCGCAACTTTGTCCTTTCTGTGATTTTTGCAGTTGGTGGCCCTGTCCCTCAGTGCGCTCTTGGTTAAGGACTGGAGAATGAGAGCTGAAAGAGAAAATCTGATGTACCCCTGGGCAGTCCTCACACAGTGTCTCTTAAAAGACATTCAGATCTTTGTTGTAGTGCTCCTTAAACACAAAGGGATTACTTTCTTGTGTGTTTGAAGGAGAGTGCAGGGGATTTTTTTTTTGTAAAATTTTTAATCACTTGTTTTCTTTTTTTTCCATATTTTTATTAGTTATACATGACAGTACAATGATGTGGACATATCATACATTTGAATCAGATGGGATATAATTTCTCATTTTTCTGAGTGTACAGGTTGCAGAATTACATTGGTCATATAGTCATGTATATACCCACATCAATAATAATGTCTATTTTATTCTGCTGTCCTTCCATTCCCCCCTTCCCCTCCCCTCCCCTCCCATCACTTCTCTCTACCCAATCTAATGTGACACACTTCTTTTTTTCCCCCCTCACATCGTCATATCTGTATTCTGTATAATAAAGGGGGTCTCCTTCCCTCTTCCATGCAATTCCCCTTCTCCCTTTCCCTCTCTTCCCTATCTAGAGGTAATTTTCTTCTCATGTTCTTCCTCCCTACCCCATTTTGAGTCACCCCCCTTATATCAGAAAAGACATTTGGCTTTTGTTTTTTTGGAATTGGCTAACTTCACTTAGCATAATCCAGTGCAGGGGATTAAGCAGACCTTGGTAACTAGATGGCGTCTCAAGAATTATAATGATCTAATTTGTGTTTTTTATTCCATAACTTATATAAGTTTTGTATTAATTGAAGACTCTTATATTTAACTAAAATATATGCTCCTGGGATTTTTAACTATTGCTCTTAATCTTCTGTCTTGCATTTAACAGAACTGTTTGGTTCAATTTTTCTAAAAGATAGCCCTTTAAATATGTAAGAAATCAATTTTTTCTCAGTGTATATATATATATATATATATT
>NW_025999990.1:9683267-9703734 GCF_001458135.2 Marmota marmota marmota | reverse complement strand
AGACAGATATATATATATATATATATATATAGTCTTTTCCAAACCAAATATTTCTGCATGTGGTTTTTCATAGAACAAAATACCTGTATTATTCTTCACTGTGGGTGTTATCAGGCTTACCGACGTCTTTCTTGAAACATGTCATAAGATTTGAATACTTTGAGGAGTTGAGAGCATAGGGATCTATTATTCCATTGTTCAGACACCATGGTTACATTAAGGCATTTCATCTTTATTGGATAATTAAACCATCTTTTAGTCTTTGGGAGTGTGAGTGTGTGACTGCTGTTTAAAATCTCTCATGATATTTGGCAAATGGTCTTAACTAAGTAAAGATATGCATAAGCCTGCTTTTGTTCTATAAGGTCATCAATAGACACGCAATTCTGTCTTAAATGTCATAGATAATATATTTTCCTTTGAAGTGGAAAAACATTTCATAATTATTTATTGAGACTAATTAGATGCGTAGATTGGAGAAATGTTAACAAATTTCCTAGTTCAGAAGCACATTAATGCTTTTTGATGTGAAATGAATGGAGTAATTCAAACAAAGATTACAATGTTCCTTATATCATGGCCAATTAGTTCAGAACTAGGGAAATGAAACTCCTTGACTTAAAGAGCTCTTGGCCAAGGGGACTTGCAAGAACAAGCCTCTTTAATTGTATAATTCCTGCAGGGGGTATTTCCCTCTCAACACTATGATTTTTATAGTTTGTGTGTTAAATTCATAATTAACATTATTCAGAGACAGAAGTTAGGGCTTGCAGACATGTTTTAAAAACAGGTCAACCAATACCAAGGTATAGGATGTTGGAATAACTTTCCTAAAACCAAAATGAATTCATTTCTCACCTTATTTTAGTTGTAAGGAAAAATTCCCCATGGTTGATAAGGACATTGCTCTTACTGGTAAATAAGTTCAAGCATGCATTGGCTACAATGAGCAGGGTGGGCACTTTTGATGGTACTTGTTTGTAGCAGTGTTACATTCACACTTAACATGCCTATTAGTCAGGGCTCTGTCAAGAACAGAACCAACAGAATGTACATATAATTACAAAAGGGATTTGTTGGATTGGCTTCCGAGATCCGAGGCTGGATAATCCCCCAATGACCACTGGCATACTAGAGAGCTGGGGGTCTGGTCTAGGAAGCTAGAGCAGCCCCCACCCAGGGCAGAAGGCCTGAGCTCCCTGGAGAGTCATTGGTATGGGTTCACAGTTAAAGGCTGAAGAAGTTGGACTCTGATTCTCCAGGTGATGGCAGCAGCAAAAATCATACCTGCTCAAGAAGAACTCAGCCTGTGCATGCCGCACTGTCCCTCCTTCTCTTCCTTGTTTCCCCAGGGCTCCCACCCTATTGGTGGAGCTGCCCAATAGGGCAGGGCAGGTCTTCTCTCTTCAGTGTGCTGACCCACATGCCAACACTCTCTAAAAACCCCCTCACAGACACACCTAGAAGTGTGCTTTACCGCCTTTCTAGGTGTCTCTCAATATAGTCAACTTGACAACCCAAATTAGCCAGCATTCCATGTTAGGTATTCATCAATCAGTGGGTGGCCAAACCTCATGTACCAGGTCAAGGATTTTATTTTATTTTTTTAAATCTGCATCATCAAAGATCCTGCGTCCTGTGTACCCTGATGGTGGATCTGTTGTGAGACCTAGAATTGTACATTTATAACAAGCTTCCAGGTGATGCCCATTCTGTTGGTCCCTGGGCCATAATTCAGTTAGTTTTTCCAGGTTTTGCCTCACAGCCTCCTGGTCATTTAGTGTTGAAGTCCTTCACATGTACTTATTACAGTTATCTTTTATTAGAGTTATTCTTAGGTGACTATCCTCTTAGACTGGAAACCACTTAAGGGATGAAATTGCTTTTCCAGCATAGCAGGGCTTACCCCAGTGCTGGCATGTAAGAAAGAACTCAAGTGTTTCTCACTCTGCTAACACACAAGTGGTCTGCAGCCACTGTCCAGCATTCACATCCTGTAATTGATATCACACAGATCAGCCTTCCCAGAACAGTCTTAGCTGCAATAGTTTTTTAGTCTTGTTATAAATTTGATGAAATATGCTATAGAAGCATATTTCAAAATCTTTTGAATTTATCAAAAAATTGACCATAATTTTAGTTTTATAGATTTAGTCTTGAAAATTATTTGCACAATTTTGAAAAAAATGTAGAAAAGTATAAATAAAAAGGAAAGCACACCTTTTCTCAATTCTCATTTTTTTGAGAAAATTGCTTTTAACAACTAGTTTGCATCCTTTAAGACTTCTAGATATATAGTGGTTTTCTTAGGCATAGACACATGGGGCAGACTCTGTTTTTATTCCTCCTAAAGTTCAGATTATTCTGTACTTGTTTTTCATGTCCTTTAATTAAAAAAAATCATGTCCATATTTACAGCTCTACATTTAGGGATTTGGTTTTCAATACTTGGCATTTAAAAAAAATATTTATTTTTTAGTTGTAGTTGGACACAATACCTCAATGTTTATTTATTTTTATGTGATGCTGAGGATCAAACCCAGGGCCCCACACGTGCCAGGTGATCACTCTACCGCTGAGCCACAACCCCAGGCCTTGGCATTGGTTTTAACATGTCTTAAGTACTTAATAAATAGTGTTGCATGAATCTAATTCCTGATCAAAGGATCCAAAAAATTACAACCTGTTTCCTTGAGAACTTCTTGGTTCTACCCACCCCTTTCAGTGTTTAGCTACTACAAACATTGTTGCAATTTTTTTTTTCATTTTTGGCTTTCTTGCAAAAGTATTGGTAAGATAATTTTATGCAAATAAAATTACTTGATCAAACACTATCTATTCCATGAGTTTTGATAATATTACCAAATCGCCCTTCAAAAGGGAGTTCCTGGGCCTGGGCTTATGGCTCAAGGGTAGAGCGCTTTCCTAGCATGTGTGAGGCACTGGGTTCGATCCTCACCACCACATAAAAATAAATAAGTAAAGGTATTGTGAATAACTACAACTAAAAAACAAAATTAAAAAAAATTTACAAAAGGGAGTTCCCTATTATGACTAACTGAGCCTGTCTTCTCACAGCAATCTTTTGGACAGCTGAAAAAGATAAATAATTATCTTAAACTTGCCTTTCTTTGTCAGAGTTTGAGCATTGCTTTGTGGTTTTGGTCATTCATTATTTTCTCCCTGGGATTTGCTAATTCATATCCTTTGCATGTTTTTCTGTTGTATGGTTTGCTTTTCTCTTCTGCATGTTTTTCTTAATATGTGTGGACATTAATTTATATATGAATTCTGTCATAGAGTATATTAACATTTTTCTAATTTGTCACATCTCTTGGTTTTTTTCTTTCTTTCTTTCTTTTTTTTTTTTTTTGGTACTGAGGATTCAACCCACAGGCTCTTTACCTCTGAGCTACCTCCCCATCTCTTTTTATTTTTTTAAGACAGAATCTCACTGAATTGCTCAGGGCCTTTCTAAGTTGCTGAGACTGGCCTTGAATTTGGAATCCTCCTACCTCAGGCTTCTGAGTCACTGGGATTACAGGCGTGCACCACTGCACACGGCTTATTTTTTATTAACTATCTTTTCCCATATTTTGAATTGGTGCATTATAATTATACTTAATAATAAGATTCATTGTTACATATTTACACAAGTGCATGATATAGCCATATAATTTGGTCAATGTCATTCCCCAGTATTTCCGCATTCCCTCTCCTCCTCCTTTCCCTGGTCCCTTTTCTCTACTCATTTTTATTTTAATGAATTAAAATCTGTCTTTTGTAACGACACATGGGCTTCATGCCATGCTTTGCAGCATTCCAGTCCCTTCTCAAAAATTCTGTATTTTTTCTTCTTTATGATATTAATTGTTGGCATATATCTTAATATTTTTTGAAATATTTTGGGGGCTGTTTGTGAGGTAGAGGTTTATTTACTTTTACATTAGGTCGGCTATTGGCCCTATGACATAAATTTTCCACACTGATTTGAAAGGACACATTTAATTTAAACTCAGTTTTCTTATATGCATAGCACTGGTTTTGGACTCTAATACCCACTGATTTATTTAAGTATTCTTATTTATTATAAGCCTAACTATTAGTAGGTATATTTACATTTGAAAGATTTAATGTAATTATAGCAGTAGATTTTGGCTTTTTTTTTTTAAACACTCTTCCATTTTATGTACAAAGAATAGTTCCACAGTTTCATCAATGACATCTGGTTTATTCAAATTGTTTTACAATTAAATTTCAGATGTTTTTGTAGTGGCCTCTAGCTCTGACTGTTATTTTAAAAATTTGATTTATGAGAACGAGTTCAAGTATCTGAATAATGAAACATCTCCTTTATTCAATAAGGTTAGGATTTATTACTTATTTCACAAATAATTGAATGTTTTATTTAATTTTTAATTTACATGCTCAGCAGTTTCTTTCAATTACAAGAAGCCCTGATCATTATGGCTTTCCCTTTAAAAATCTTAAGTTATTTGAATTATTTGATTTTTTTATGGACAATAAAGTCATTTGGTAGTTGGATGCTTTGTAGCATTTGTAATGCCTCTCACTCTTCTCTGCCCAGATCCATTTGTATTTCATAAGGTTTTAAGTTCATGGATCTGTGCTTAAGATTTATTATAAAAGTTTTATGATGCATATGGAGCAAAAGACAAATGATATATTTTTTTCTAGTTTCTTTATAAGTACTGTGTGTTTTAAAAAAAAATTAGTTATTTTCTGTTTCCTATTTGACTGTAAATTATATGAGGACTAGGACTTCTGTTGGTTCAATGGCACATAATACATTCTCAATAGATATTTGTCATGTGAATGAGTGAATGAATGAATGAGAAAGTGAATATCCTAAATCCATGACATTGATGAAGGACATTTCAGGGTAGTGGATTTATTTCAAAGCAAAGTAATAATAGAATTGTCAAAATGTAATTTTTTGAAATTAAAAAAACACCCTTATGGCTGTCACAGAGGTATAGAACACATGTCAAAGTCTTATTCAGGTTATTAAAATGAGAATCAGTAGGATGATAAAGATGATAAAGAACATTTGAAGAAATGGACATTTATAGGCATTTGACTTAAAATTTAAAAGAGATTGCTGGCTTAGATTCTAAACTGGCTGATATCTCATGAGCAAGATAAGCATAATGTTTGGGGTCACCTTTTCCATTGGACAGAAATCATTTGTATTTCTAATGGACAAAATATAGATAAATGTGTAACTTCAGAGTTTGGGCCTTTGATCAATAGCAGATAATAAATTGAACAGTGTCACGCCTTCATAGACGATGAAATAATCTTGAGAAATTTTTATCTGTTAAAT
Organism: Marmota marmota marmota; assembly: GCF_001458135.2. Classification (NCBI taxonomy): domain Eukaryota; kingdom Metazoa; phylum Chordata; class Mammalia; order Rodentia; family Sciuridae; genus Marmota; species Marmota marmota. The sequence continues at coordinate 9,698,387 of NW_025999990.1, read as the reverse complement.
GTGCTCCAATGTGATATTAAAAGGGCATGCTACCTTTATTTGTATTTATTTATTTATTCTTGTGATGCTGGGGATGAAAGCCAGGGCCTCATATATCCCAGGCAAGCTCTCTACCACTGAGCTACACCCCAGATCATTTGCCTATTTTAAAAATATTGGATATTTTTCTTAACAGAGTACATGAGCAAACTAGAAATATATTTTCTTTTCAGTCTGGCCCTTGATTTGAGAGCATTTTCTACAGTCAAAGTCACTACAGGATTGTCACATTTGCTTACTCTCCCCTTTTATACCCTGGAATTTTCTATTTTTCTACCCAATAGTTAAAGTTACTAACTAATGGCTAAAAGATGAGAGAAGACTCGGCATATAAATGCATCATAATTTTTATAGGTCTCTTCCTAGTGTTTCAATCCTATTGTAAGATCTTAAATGTCAGTAAAGAAAAATTTTCCCTATATTTAAGACTTTGAAATAAAAGGCATTGGTAAAGACTGCTATGGTCTTGGATGAACCTTTGTGATGGCTGGGGAAAGACAATACATTCCTGGAGGGAAGAGACCGTTTGGAAATGGGAGGAAAGAGCTGCTAGTTCATAAGTGCAAATTTGGATTAGGCATAGCCCCAACATTTTGCATGAAAAATTAGAAGAGATTCAATGAATTCCAGTGGTGAATATATTCACCTAAACAAGGTGATGCTTTTTACTATGAATTTGTGAAAGAAAGCTTTTGAAATGAACAAAGTATTTGGCAATATTTATGGATTATGACTTACATGTTGCCACCAAAGAACTCTTTGTATACATAATGGGTCCTTCTTACACTGTTGTTGCTAATATTTACTTTGAGTATTCAGAGGGTTTTCTAATTTCCTTTAGAGGTTACCTTTTCTATAACCAGAACATTCAAAGAGCAGGACTCCCTGGTGAAGTAAAAAGAAAACAGTTTTTTCCCTCATCATTTCTATTGCAAACTGGTTCTGTGCAGTTGTCCTTCTCTTGCCCTTGGATGAAATTCTGCAAAGGCCTCCTGCTTAGCTGATCATGTTCAGATAATAAAATACCTTTGGGCACTCTGTTTGCCCATAGTCTGAGTTCCATAATGAATATGCCCACTTAAAACTTCCTGCCCCCACACCTGGAGTTCAAGCCCTTTACAGGAGGGAAGCCACCAGTGAAAAATGGGGAGGTGGTGGGCTTCACCTGTCTCTAACAACGCCTCTTTCTGATGCAGGCCACTGAGGCTTCTGACTTATTCGTGTTGAGTGGAGGAGAGATGGGAGGTCACGGGCCCGAAAACTCCTGCCTGACTGGAGCTGGTTTTTTTTTTTGGCAGTGAAAATGGACTCCCTGGGAGCACATTGCAGGTTTCTCAGAGACCACACAGCACTAGGGCTCTCTTACCTCTGGTTCCGACAGAGCCTGGCCCCTTAGAATTACCCTCTGGGTTGCCGAAGACCCTGTTGCTGTCTTGTTACCTCTCCAGCAGTCATAAGGGTAATTCTAAATGACTTGGGCTATTTTTACGTATGTGGAAATACAGATTAAGAGGAAGAAAGCATGACTACATCAAATCTCAGCGTCTCAGGGTCCTATTGTGTACCCATCAATGGGGGTAACTGAGTAGTAAACCAGATCCCCATTGAGGGAGTGGGCAAGCCTCATTTTCATGGTAAACTACACAGCCCACAGCAGACAGCCTCTGGGCTCAAGATCTGGAGGTGGTGCTGGTGGGGGGATCATAGAGGATGTTTCCCAGATCTCATCTTCGCCCACTGGCAGTCTAACCTTCCTAGGGGAAATCTGATCCAGTTCTTTCATTAGCAAATATTCCTTTATTACTTATTGTTTGCACAGACCATGAAACACACTGATGATTTCCTGTGATAATGAATGTAATATCCACTCTGGAGGACAAGATTAATACTTTTAAAGTTAGGATTTTATATTGTGAATGTAACAGTTGTCAATATAAGATGGAGCCAAATTATGTAATGTGGATTGTAAATTGCATTGCAGTTCAGGGAAGCCGAGGAAGACAGGGAGACTAGCAGAAGGAGAAGGCTTTCATCAGTACTTGCCTGAAGCTTCCACCCAGACCTCTGATGGATGCTCTTCGTATTTCCTTTACTTGGGCTGTTGCAGCATATTCCCAAGTGGCCATTCTCTTCCTGACAAGCTTGGCTTCCCTTGATCTCCCTTGCCTCTCCGACCTTTCTCACGGCCCAGGAGCTTTGATTGGTCGTCATGAGCACCTGTTTTTCTTTTCTTACTTAGTGTGTTTCAGGATTCTGCCCCACCTTCTCCCTTCTCAGTCTGCACCTTCTCTGGGGGTGGACCCATTCACTCTGCCGTGCTGGTAGTTCTTGTTTCAGTCACCCCTCTGACATCTCCTGGAGTTCTGAGCTCCACATCCAGAGCCACTCGCCCAGAATCCTACTAGATATTTCCATTTGAAAGTTTCACGGAATGTAAGAAAACTGACAAAACAAACACTTCATTGGGTTCAAATGGAACTCGTCACATCTTTCTCTTCCAGTCTGCTTCTTTTTCACCGGTGTTTCTTATTGTACTTCTATTTGTGTGAATTAAACACTTATTTTCTGATGTAATTTGAACAGGAAAAACAAAAGCTTCTTTGCTTCTAAACATTTATCCTGTTTTCAGGCTTATCTGTCTCCTAAAATTCTCACCCTCCTTCATTTATTTAGTTTAAATCATTTCAGCCATAGATTCCTTCTTAAAATATATCAACTATATTCATAAAATTAGATCCAGCAGCATCCATTTACAGACAACAAAACAGATGAATATGATTAATGAGCAACTAATAATTATGATTTATTAAGTATTTGTGATGCTCTATACACTTGGCTAAATGCTTTCCCTTTCATTTATTCATCATAAAAAATGAGTAGCTATTACCATATTAAATGAAGATGCCAAGGCACACCAAGCTTAAGCCCCTTGTCCAGCCTCCAGTTGCTATGTTAAATGGTGGAGAAATGACAAAAAAGGTGATCTGACTCTAAACTCATGGACAATAACGTTTGTCATACAGACTGAACTGCCCCGGCAAAGGGAAAACCTTGATGGAAGGCGAGACAGGGCATATGGATCTTTTGAGACCAGAGGCAATGGAACCATTTAGGTGACAGGACGCTGGCCAACACCCAGTGACAAGACAAAGGCAAGAGCTCCTGAAGCCAGGTTTCGGTAGGACGAAACCAAAGTCATTACAAATGGACAGAACTCTTGAAAACAGGGATGTAAATATTTAGATGGTCTCTTCAAGACATGACCAATTAATTTCAAAATCAACTAAGCATTAAGAACACTAATAGTCCAGTGTTGTAAAGCTTGATATATCTAAGGAAGACTCTGTTTGACAGAATTTTTATTTTAATTATATGGATGACATGATTAATGGCACTAATATGTTCTAGGCAACTGCCTAAACTTCATGTTAGTGAAAGAATAGTGGGTTTTAATACATGGGAGAATAAGGGTTGAAAGAATATTGCATAGGCAACTAATTGTTGTCAACTTTATATTAGGTAGTAACTGCACTAATGGTTAGAGCATGGTTAACTGCTTACAGTTCCTCCAAGACTGAGGGACACAGTCAGAAGGAAACTCTGTGCCTTAGTCAGCTCAGCTGCCATAACAAAATGCCACAGGGCATGTGGCTTAAGCACCAGAAATTCTCTCTCCCAGTCACATAGGTTGGAAGTCTGAGATTAAAGTGCCTTCAGGGTGTTTCTGGTGAAGCCTCTCTTCTTGCCTTGTAGATGGCTGCCTTGGCAAGGTGTCTTCATGTGGTGGAGAGGGAGAGGCTCTAGGGTCTCTTCTTCTTATGAGGATGCCAGTCTCATTGGATTAGGAGCCTACCCTTATGATCTATTTTAACCTAATTACCTCCCTGAAGCCCTATTTCCAAGTGTGGTTACATTAAAGGTTAGGACTTTAACAAATGGATTTTGGGGTGAGGGAATACAGTCAATGACACACTGAAATCCACTTGGAAGGTGGGACTCTGTGTACTGGGTACCTAGGAGCCAGGATACCAGGGCAAAGAATTTGAATCCCTAATCTACAGGAGAGGGCTCCTTAACACTACTTTTTAAAACATATTTGGGCTTTAAAATGTATATGTTAATATTATAAATGTGTGTGTTAATAATAGCACCCATTTTATAGGATTACTGAGAAGATTAAACGAATAAAAACATACAAAATACATAGCACAAAGCTTGGCACTTAGGTAGACTCAGAAAATGTTATTTATTGTTATTTTTATTATTGTTGTTGGACAGGTTTTAGCATTTGGCTAAATGAGGCAATGCATCATATACTAGAATTTGAAAAAAAAAATCAAAACAGGTTGATAGGAAGGTGAATCAACATGTGAGATATGGTGTATGGGACAAAGAATTTATTTGAAACATAAAGGTCAGCTTGTTTACCTCTTTGTTTCCAAGAAGTAAGAATACATTTTTAAAATAATGTGAGAAAAATTGATTTTGCTCATAGCTGCTTGTTTGGAAAATGTCAGCCTTATAAAGGATTTACAAGGGTGCAATGACAATACATTACTTATATCTTAAAATATGCAAATAGCGGTCAGTGTTTAAACATGTGAAATTCTGGATGAAGTGAAGACTTCTCACAAAAGTAACATATTGTTAATTATATTTTTCATAAAAATGCAAGAGATATAAAAATAAAATTTTAGGAAAACTGAAGACATATATTATAATATGATTTCTAATATTGTTCAAATCACACTAGGCTTTTGCATTATGTTAATGCCTTCTAATGAAGTGGCTCATTAAGATACTCTTAGGGATGAGTTAAATGGTTTGCTGGAAGGAATTTATTAATGTGACATTAATATCATGGGAATGACTGAAGAGGATGAGGTGGAACAACAGCATCATCTGTGACTACCTTGAAAGCCATGGACTGTCACTTCCACATGTGCTTTTTGTTGGATGCAGCCCACTAATTCAGTTTATACTCAGGAAGAGTGAATTGAGGTCTTTTGAGGAGAGGATTGTCAATAAATTCACAGATATATTTTAAAACCACTACAATATGTATTCATTTTTTCTCATGTCTGGTTTTATCCTCTCAGCAACACAAATGGAGGGATTAATGTGTCACATTCTCAATACAAGAGTGCCCCATATGACATTGATTTAGGAGGTAGAGACAGAGAGAAGGAAGTCAAGTCCCACAACTCAACAGGTGAACGTGCACGTTGGTGGGGCTGGGGCTGTGGGTTGGGGGCTGTGGACAGGGTACATGAAGTTAAAAACTAGGACAACCAGACCCATTCCCCTCTGTCTTTTTAAGTGCTTTAAGAACTTTGTTTGGCCATACAGTGTATCAAACCTTCATTATGTAGGGGTCTTAATAATGGCTATATTTGATGAAAGAAAGGACTACTAAGTTGGTGTTAAAATATGCTTCCAGATAGACCCACAAGGCAGTATTTATTTCTGGGTCAGAGAGAAACAATGAAAGCAAAAGTTTGGTTTAGTAACAAAACCCTAGAATGTGCTTTCTATGGAGAGTGTAGGTTGATATTCGTAAAATAACTGATTTGCTGAGAAAATGCAAATTTTGGGGAAGGTACCACTTAGAACTTTCAAATGAGTAAGGAACTGGTATTGTGTTGTAAGGCTAGGTAGGGTGATAAGAGGACTTGGATTTTCATGAGAAGTTACCCAGTTCTTTTTTTTTTTTTTTAATTGTTCTTCTAATTACAAATCTATTAAACTTTGTCTATTTTTGATTTGGAAAATATCATCACTGTAATTATGGTTTCTTAATTGAGTTCCTTTTGTCGTCGCTCCTTAAATTTTCAGCATATGCTGATTTTATAACACAAAATTATTATTATTATTTTTTGTTTATTCTAATTTGTTATATATGACAGCAGACTGCATTTCAATTCAGTACATATAGAGCACAATTTTTCATGTCTCTGGTTGTACACAAAGTAGAGTCATTCATGTATTTAGGGTAATGATGTCCATCTCATTTCAGGATCATTCCTATTCCCAGGGCCCCTCCCTTCCCTCCCTCCCCTTTGGTCTATCTAAAGTTTGTCCACTCCTCCCATGTTTCCCCGCCCCATCCCCATTATGGATTAGCATCCTCATATCAGAGAAAACATTCTGCATTTGTTTTTAGGGATTGGCTTACTTCACTTAGCATTATATTCTCCAACTTCATCTATTTACCTGCAAATGCCATGAGTTTATTTCCTTAATGATAAGTTGCCGCAGTCTGGCTGGGCACAAAATCACGAGCCACTCACAGCCTTGTAGATTTAAACAGCAATTCTTTTTTTTTTAATTTATTTTTTTTATTGGTTGTTCAAAACATTACAAAGCTCAATTGGGTTATGAACTCCCATTTTTACCCCAAATACAAATTGCAGAATCACATCGGTTACACACTCACATTTTTACATAATGGCATATTAGTGACTGTTGTATTCTGCTACTTTTCCTATCCCCTACTATCCACCCTCCCCTCCCCTCCCATCTTCGCTCTCTACCTCATCTGCTCAAACAGCAATTCTTTATTCCCGAACTCACACCGGCACTCTACAAGCACGTTCTGGGGCAAAATCCACCGGCACTCTACACGCACGTTCTGGGGAAATCCACACTTCCACTGGGCTCTGCATCCCAAAATACTCTCTGAATCCCGCGAGAACTCAACGGGAACTCAAGGAGCAGGCGGGCGCTTGAGGCAGCAGGATACGCCCTATTCCCAGCAGGGTCCACCTTAAACCTGGAACCGCCCTAAACCCAAGGAGCGGGATACTCCCTGTTCCCAGCAGGATATACCCTAAACCTGGACCCACCCTAATCCAGCAGGATCCTCCCTAAACCCGGATCCACCCTGGTCCTTGAGCAGGGTCACCTTACTCAAACATACATGCAATGTCACTGCAAATGACCTGGGTCCAAAGGCAAGCCCATTTCCACCATGGAGAGTCCTTCCTCTAAGCAACATGGGGTAGGCTGACAAAGAAATTGCCATGCGTCATTCCTACTTGGCAATGGCTCTCAGCAATAAGTAATATTCCATTGTGTATATATTCCACAATTTCCTTATCCATTCATCTACTGAGGGGCATCTAGGTTGGTTCCACAGTTTAGCTATTGTGAATTGTGCTGTTATAAACATTGATGTGGCCGTGTCTCTGTAGTATGCTGTTTTTAAGTTCTTTGTGTATAAACCAAGGAGTGGGATAGTGGAGTCAAATGGTGGTTCCATTCTCAGTTTTCCAAGGAATCTCCATACTGTTTTCCATATTGGCTGCACCAACTTGCAGTCCCACCAGCAATGTATGAGTGTGCCTTTCTCCCCTCATCCTCACAAACACTTATTCATAATAGCTGCCATTCTGACTGGAGTGAGATGAAATCATAGAGTAGTTTTGATTTGCATTTCTCTAATTGCTAGAGATGTTGAATATTTTTTCATATATTTGTTGATTGATTGTATATCATCTTCTAAGAAGTGTCTGTTCAGTTCCTTGGCTCATTTATTGATTGGGTTATTTGTTTTTTGGTGTTAAAATTTTTGAGTTCTTTATATATCCTAGAGATTAGTGTTCTTTCTGATGTGCATATGGTAAAAATTTCCTCCCAAAATGTAGGCTCTCTATTCACCTCACTAATATTTTGCTGAGAAACTTTTTAGTTTGAGTCCATTCAATTTATTGATTCTTGATTTTAATTCTTGTGCTATAGGAGTCTTATTAAGGAAGTAGGGGCCTAATCTGACATAATGGAGATTAGAGCCTACTTTTTCTTCTATTGGGTACAGAGTCTCTGGTTTAATCCTAGGTCCTTGATCCACTTTGAGTTGAGTTTTATGCATGGTGAGAAATAGGGGTATAATTTCATTTTGTTGCATATGGATTTCCAGTTTTCCCAGCACCATTTGTTGAAGAGGCTGTCTGAATCTCCAGTATCTGTTTTTGGTGCCTTTGTCTAATATAAGGTAACTATAATTATGTGGGTTAGACTCTGTATAACACAAAATTATTACAGGCTTTTTACTGAGGCATGTACAATAAAAAATTAAAGGGTTTTTATCAACTAGTATAGAAAAACTAATACTTGTAAAATATACTGAACTTGAATATTTGCTATACAGAGCAAATAGTTTCTTAATATAGAGAAGTACATGCTCTTGGTAAAACTGGTGAAATTTTTAATGGCATGTTTGTTTTCTTACATTCCTGTACCTGTCCTAAACTTTTTAGAAGTTCAATGACCTCATGCTGCTCTCTAGTTTTCCAAAGCTTCATATTTCATTTTGCCACAAGAAATTGCTTATTTCTTAAGTATCATTTGTTTCAAAACATTTCTTTTCGTCTCTCACCTTCAGATCACTATCCTTTAGCACCATCTTTGTAGGTTGGTGTTAGGAGGAAAACAACATGATTAAATCAATTCACTGAGAACATGTGTGATTAATAACCTGCCAAATCACATAAGTGTGTTTGCATTTAAAATAAATGCAACAACAAACAGTTGACCTAGATTAATTTCTAGATGATAGATTACAGACTTCGGGGTGAGTACAATAAAGAAAAGTAATGAAGTTTGGGCCACACTGAAGAGATGGTTGAGATGAGAATGGAAAATTTGAAGCAGTTTTTGTGTTTCTAAATTTTATAGTCCAGATGAATTCCAACACTTTGGGGTAGCTTGAAGTTTTCCATTGCTTGAAGGTGGACTGAAATGTTAGAAAAACTAAGTAAAAGATTTCCTTATTCACCCAATTACTTAGATCCAAACCCTTGAAACCCCATGTTTATTCCTCACTTCCTTTCACATCCCATGACTAATCCATCACTAACCTTGTAGACCCATCTTTCCTGATATATCAAGATGGGATCATTGTCCATTCCCCACAACACGTGATCTGTGGCACTATCCTTAGTCACCACACTGCAGAGGTGACCTTCTCATGTCCACAGCAGTCTCCTCAGAGCAGCAGTGCTTCTATCAAAAGGGGACAAGGTTATGCCAACTGCGCCATTCTGCTCTTAGCAGTGAGTGCGATGGTTTCCCATCACTCCGGGAGAGTCCTCCCTGAGTTCTGGCTCTTGGTTACCTACAAGATCTTACTTCTCCCTACTTTCTCTTTGGCCTACCATGTTCCAACTGTGCCAGCCTTTCTGCTGTGTCTCAAGCATGCGGTTAGATATGAGGTGTACCCCAAAAGCTCATGTGTGAGACAATGCAAGGAAGCTTAGAGGTGAAATGGTTGGGTTACGAGAGCCTTTACTTAATCAGTGCATTAATATCCTTGAATGGATTAACTGGATGGTAACTATAGCCGGGTAGGGTAGGGATGAAGGAGGTGGGTCATTGGGGGCATGCTTTTGGGTATATATTTTGTCCATAGTGAGGGGAACCTCTCCCTGCTTCTTGGTGGCCATGTCCTGAGCTGCCTTTCTCCACCACACTCTTCTGCCATGATGTTCTTCCTCACCTTGGTGGCAGACCAATGGAGCTGGCCATCTAGGAACTGAGACCTCTGAAACCATGAACCGCAAATCAACTTTTCCTCCACTAAAATTGTCCTTGTCAGGTCTTTGGTCACAGCAGTGAAAAAGCTTATGAAAACACATGCCAAGCACTCTCCTGTCAAGGTATATCCTTTAACTTTTCCTTCTATCCCCCCCTTCCTCTTCCTTCTGGAGGAAAATATCTTTTCCTAAATATTTTTATGGCTTTTATCTCAATTTAATCAGATCGTTCCTCAAATGTTACCATCTAAAAACATCATTGCCCTCACTCTATCTCCTTAACTGAATAATTGTTTCCATAGGCATACCCCGCCTCCCCCGCCAGAGACACGCGTGCCTGCACATGCACACACTCTGCTGTCTGTTTCTGCCTCACTAGAATATATGCTCCACGTGACCAAGGATTTTGTGTTTTATTCATTGCTGAATCACTAGGACCTAGACATAGTGCCTGGTGTGGAATAACTGTTTAAAAAATGTTTGTTGAACAAATGGATTACTTTAAAAAGTGAGCATATTTTATATATTTATATTTATATTTTTTGATACAAAATAATAAAGTAAATGTACATTGTTATTTTCATTCCTTGAGTTGAAAATCAGGACCTACTGACCTAAAGATTACAGAAAAGTAAGAAATGATAAAAAAGATTATTAAGGAGCTCCAGATTAGAGGAGATAAAAAGGGTATTGTTGATCTAATAATGCCAAGAATATTGCCTATATTTTAACATTAAAATATATTAGGATTCTTGTATAATAGGCTAAAGTGATTATTGAAAAAGGGGATATAAGGCAAATACACTAAAGAAAAACAAGTAGTGGTAGAATATGAATCATTCAGAGTTCTTTAATTAACCTTTTATGTATATAATCTTTTTCTGTCTGGATAAAAAATGTACTGCTGAACTATTATTTTATTATTGTTTCATTCATCTCTCTGGAACAGTCTTTCTTTTTTCTCAGTACATAATATTGCTCCTCTTTGGGCTCTTTCTCCCAATAGTGCCATGCTTCTTGAGGTCTGGCTGTTATAAATGCTAGTGGAGCATGAAAACGTTGAACATTTGGGTTTCATTAAAGTTGTCCTTGGAAGGTTGATCGTTTGAAAGTAACAGAAGAAAGTAATGGCTAATTTTCTAGAACTCTGAGGAGAGGGTGCAGCCAGGGGAGGCGATGTCCCTGCCATCAGTCACTCCAGGCAGTCCCATTTCTCCTGAGCTATGGCATATGCAATTTTAAGAGAAAAGAGTAGCCCTGCAGCCCGGGAAGCACTCTTCCTCTTGTGCTGAGGTTTGGGTGGAAATCCGTTATTACAAACCTGGTTGCTGAAATCTCCGTAGACGTCAGCTCAAGCTTAGATGAAGCTTCTAGATGATCCTGGAGAAGTTTCAAAAAGGGTTTCTTTCCCCATAAACTTCCTCATTTTAATTGAAAACTTGTTTAATTAAAATACGTTTATTTTCTTCCAGTCAATATGTGTGATGAAGCTGGACCATTGCACCACGCTGTTCTTTGTTTTGATGATTTAAAAATCATGATGAAAGAAAATGTCAGCAGTTTTGTACCAATTTATTCCAGTCTTTTGGCCACATTTTTTTTTTAACTTCAACACAGGGTAGAAGAAACATAAAGATTAGCTGTGAAAAATGATATGCTTGCTCCTTTATTTATTGTAGTGTTTTCTATTTTATTTTATTTTTTTTGGTGTCTCTGCTTCATCATAAATACCTTCAAATGTAGAATTTTGTATATGTATATATTTTGGTGTTCCCATGAATTTGAATATCTGCTCTTTGATTAAGATTGCTATAGTTACAAAGGAAGTATAGATTTCCATTTTTCTTGTTATGAGATTGCATGCACGTAAGAACGGATGAGAGGAAAATGTAAGAAAGTAGGTGACTGAAAGACAAATCATTTATCACTAAGGTGAATAGATTTCCTCATGTGAAATAAGATATGTGTAAGGTAAGTATAGAGCTATATAGTTCAGTAATGTTCTATGGAAATTTTGGAATTTAAGAAAAATCTTGAAATGTAGCTAATAAATTATTCATATTGTTTTACTATTTTATATACATTACCTCATTTGAGCATCACTAATTCTTTATGATCAGTAAATATTGTCATAGTTATTTTAACTATTATCTTGCAAAGAAGTTAGGCAATGTGACTGAGTAACTCAAGCCTTGATCTCCTTTATCCAAGTGAAAAGTTAACAGGAGTTGGGTGTACGCATGCTAGAGAGCCAGCAGGGAGGAGAGTGATCATCACATGCCACATGTGTGACATGGCTGTAGTAGGGGACTGTGCTAGGCACTAGGAAGTAATATTGATATTTCAAAATAACATTCATTCAGGAGCAATAATAAATGAGCCTTCATTCAGAATGACCTTTTTCAGATGGATAGTATTTCCAGAATCAGGATAAGATGTTGTATGTTTACACAATTTCAGATCAATACTTAAATTTCTTCTCATCTTTGAAAATCACTCAAGTCATGCATTAATAGCAAAACCATGGTGGTGTCATTGAAACTCTATGTTATGATCCACACCAGCTTAGCTGCTTCAGCATGTGTGTACCAGGACATCGGGTGATTTACAACTAAATAAATGCCGGCTTCCTAGAGGAGGACAGGAGGGTCCAGTTTGTTCATGAAGTGGTCTGAGGAGGACACACGCTTGGTTCTCAGACTTTGCAGACTTACTGTTGAGAGAAATGTTTTTAGGAACATGTGTTAATGTCCTCTCTGGACAAAGGAGTTTGTGTCAGAAATCATCAGTACTGTCTGGCCCTCTTCCATCCAAGAATAAACCTTCTGTAACCCCCTTTTGCTCTCTGAGAGATGTCCCCTTGCCTTGGAGACCTGGCGGTCTTCTTTGCCCCAGGCCTGTTTCTGACACTTCCTCCCCCTGCAGGATTTAGATCTTCATGACTCTCACTGCCGGGGACTGGGTCCTGGTGGAGTGGAGCATTCTCGGCAGTCACAGACCTGATTTACATTTGTAGTTTCAACACTTCTGAGCTATATCCCTGGGAAACTTATTTTTTCCTTTGGTCTAGTATCTTCCCTTACATCCAGACTGTGACCCTTGCCCACCTACCTCACGTTGGATGTCGAATTCTCTTTTCCTTCTTATCTGCTCACTCAGGGCTCTATAAAATTTAGGCTTCTAATGTGACTCTCTTGGCCTGCAGGCCCTGACTCACCAGCCCAGAGCTGTAATGCACGATTGCTAGGTTTGTGCAACGTCCATTAACCCATTTCTTCTTGAACTGGGATCTCATTTCTGAACACTGCACCCTGGTCAAAAGCTGTAGGACCTTGAGTTCTGGAGCTGGTTCTGTGGACCTTCTGCTTTTGTCCCTTCATCTTTCTGCCTCTCCAAGCTGCCTTTTTCTTTTTTTCTGACTGTCATTTACCACGGAATGTCTGGGATGCCAACTGCCTGCTTCAGAGGTCTTCTTGCCCTTTTTGTCTAGGTCCAGTGGGTCCACTTTTCCTGCCCCAGTAATTTCTTATTTGGTCAAGCCTGATAGGAAAAACACACCACTTTGTATACAAGATCATTACCGGAGAAATTAAGAAGGTAGGAGTTCTCAGCCCCAGCAAGACTAGATTGCAGTCTCTCCAGACAACTCTCATACTATATGCCATATCAAGACTAACCTAATGAGGCTCTCAGGGAGGGATGGGAAATGGTCTGAGTAGAATTTGCATAAAGAAAAGTCCAAGATGATTTTGTTGAGAGAGACAACAGATGGGGTCACCAATCTGTAACAAAGTCTTAGGGCAGTCAGTAGGTGGCAGATTAGATAAGGTAGCAGGCAATCAGAGAAGCAGACCATGTAACAGTTGTTAGCGTCAAGAATTAATTATTTTCCTGTTATAGTCTTTAACACTCACAGTAGCTTCAGAGCTTTGGGTTTATAAGAATGAAAGTCAACTAACTTTTTCTTTTCCTCCCTCCTTTCCTTTCTTTTTTTTGGTGAAATTGTAATTGTAATTTTCTTTTTTTTAATTTAAATAATCTGTATTGATAACAGATTAGTTGGCAGTATTAGAGAGGAAAATTCACAATTATACCTAAAGAGCAGAAGGATTGATAAGTATAATTTAGGAATAGTTCCTACTCACACAGCTCTTTGGATTAATTTAGAATTTCACAGGAGGGGAGGTCTTATACTTAAACTCATGAATAAAAATGTTTTAATTTGTAATTGGATTTCTAAAACTACTCTAGGGACTTACATGCCTCTGCTAATGCTGTAATTGTATTATATTTCTTAGGTTCAAGTTCTTTCTTCAAGGTGTCATCAGAAAAGCATGGATCCAAGAGATATTCAAACACTTGCTATCTTTTGCTGATGAGTTTGCATCATATTTTTTTGGCAATATATCTATTTCTTTTCTAAATTCACTTTAGCGCCAGTATGTACATTATCCTGATTCTTCTTCAAGCCTTTCAAATTCGTCATGAACCACCTGTGTGTCAAATTGTTTTTAGTCTCTCTCTATGAACAATTCTTTTTTTGTTGTTTTATTTTGTTTGACTGTGTCCCTGTAATATGCTGTTTTTAAGTCTTTGGGTATAGACTTAGGAGAGGGATAGCTGGGTCAAATGGTGGTTTCATTCCCAATTTTCCAAGCAATCTCTGTGCCTGGGGGTTCTTCTTCACTGCCACAGTGCTGCTGAACTTGATTTTCTTTCCCCTTATCTGCATTTTCTGGTGTTCTACAAGAACATGTGTAACATAATCAAAATAAAATAGCAGTTATTAGAACATGTTACAGTGAAATTATTACCTCATTATTTTTAGTTTTAATTGATATGTAATAATTATATATATTTATGGGGATAGAGTGTGATGCTTGAATACAAGTATATAGTGTGGTGATCAAATCTGAGTAATTACCTATTAGTCCTGTCAGATAGTTATCATTTCATTGTGGTGAGAACTATAAAAATCCTCCAGCTATTTTGAAATCTATAATCTATAATTGTTAACTATAGTCATGCGGCCAAGCACTAGCACCTCAGAACTTATTCTGTACCTATTGTCCAACCTCTCTCCATTGCGCCTACCTTTCCCAGCTCTGGTAACCTCCATCCTACTTTCTAAAACTCAGCTAATTTCTGTTCTGATGTTGTAACGGTCTCTGTCAACTGTCTTTAGCACACTGAATTCTACATACATTGTCCTCCATTTCTATGCTTATGGTAAATTTGAATGTTTTCCTGTTAAATTGTAATCGATATTGGCAGCTGTGTAGAGTACTTAGAAAAGTTTTAAAATAATATGTTGGAGAAATAAAAATAAAAAGCAAGACACCTCCTGGTGTCTCAACTATATTTTTGTGACAGATGTTCTAGAACAAAGATTTATTATTTATTCTTTTTTTGATTACTGGGTTTATTACGTTAGATGGAAGTATATATACATGGATGAATAAATACACTAATTTCCTAAGCATTATTTCTATTGGGTAACATCATGGTGAGTCCTCCTCCTCCTCCTCCTCTCTCCTCCTCCTCCTCC
>NW_025999990.1:9668176-9683245 GCF_001458135.2 Marmota marmota marmota | reverse complement strand
TCCTCCTCCTCCTCCTCCTTCTTCTTCTTCTTCTTCTTCTTCTTCTTCTTCGTACTAGGGATGAACCCAGAAGCCCTTAACCAATGAGTCACATCTTCAACCCTTTTTTATTTTGAGACAGGATCTCTCTAAGTTGCTGAGCCTGGCTTTGAACTTGTAATTCTCCTGCCTCAGCCTCCTGAGTGACTGGGATTATAGGTGGGTGCCACCAGGCTCAGCTTTATGATGGTGATTTTAAAAATTAGTTTCTGAGATCTGGTAGTGAACAAATGATTAAATGTCACCTTTGAGAATTAACTAGAAGGCTAAGCATAAATGCACATATTGATAGGTCAAATGGCTTTATGTGCAATACCCAGACAGACTTGGTTACAGAAACGTGGACATAATGGAATAACTTAATGAGCAGAAGTAGGAGAAACTCAGAGATATTGTGTTTTAGAATAAAGCTGTCCCAGAAAAGGAACACTTTTTTTTTAATGAAAGAAGGCAGTCTTTCTTTTTAAAATATTTTAGATGTATGGACCTTTATTTTATTCGTTTATTTATATGTGGTCCTGAGAATCGAACTCAGTGCCTCACATATGCAGGCAAGCGCTCCACCATTGAGCCACAGCCTCAGCCCCCAAAAGAAACACTTTTATACTATAAGGGATTACCTGTATCTTGGTCTCAGATATGAGAATCTTAAGTGTTGTTTTTAAAAAGTTTTTTTTAATTGGTGCTTTATAATTTTACTGAGGGTGTCATTGTTACATATGTATAAATGCACACAATGTAACAATATAATTTGGTCAGTTTCATTACCCAGTACCTCCCTTATCCCTCCCCTCCTCCAGGCCCTCTCCCTCTACACTACTGGTCTCCCTTCTCTTTTCATGAAATCTTCCCACATTGTTTTTCCTTTTTTTTTTCCCTCTAGGTTCCACATACAAGAGAAATCACATGACCCTTGACTTTTGGAGTTTGGTTTATTTCCCTTAACATAATGCTATCAAGTTCCATCCATTTTCCAGCAGATGACATAATATCATTCTTATTTATGGGTGAATAAAACTCCATTGTGTGTGTGTGTGTGTGTGTGCGTGCGTGTGTATGTATGTGAATAAAGCTGTCCTAGAAGAAAAATATAAAAGGTTTTCAGTTTACCAAGTGCTTGAGTTATGCAGAAGCAAGGCCACAATAATTGCATAATCTCAAAAAGTACAGATCCTGTAGAGGAACTAACTAATTGTTTTCCACTGGAATGCTTCTAAAGTGGGAGTAATTGTTTTTTCTCTTTTTAATTTGTCAACTTTTAAAAAAACATGAATTGTGTATACTTGAGGTTTATCATGAGATGTTATATGAAACATACAGATAGTAAAATGGTCACTGTTGTGAAGCAGATTAACACCTACTATCTCAGTTACTTTTTTTTAATGACAAGAGCTATTGAAATATACTTATTAAACAAAAATCCCTAACACAATATACATCATTAATTGTAGTCTTCATGTTTATGTCAGATGGCAAACTTGTTCATCACACATATCTGCCATTTTGTATCTTCTGGCTTACATTCTCCTCATTTTCCCTCCCTCTACTTCTTCTGGGGGGATTGAACTCAGGGGAACTTGACCACTAAGCCACATCCCAGCCTTTTGTATTTTATTTAGAGACAGTATCTCACTGAGTTGCTTAGCACCTTGCTTTCACTGAGGCTGGCTTTGAACTTGTGATTCTCCCATCTCAACTTCCTGAGCTGCTGGGATTACAGGTGTGCGTCACCACGCCCAGCTCACCCTTTAATTTTCAATAAATATTTTAGCTTAATTTTTTTTAACATGTTTTGTTAGTAGCAAATTACAATTTAAGATAAAATTAATAATGTATAAATGCACACAATATAACAACATAATTTGGTGTAATTATGTCCATTGTAAGAAGGAGTAAACCAAGAATAGACTAAACTGGTTTAACTCCTCCATTTGGTCTTGGTTTTTGATGACCTACCCAGGTTGGGGATGCCACCTGAGGACACCGGAGGGAAAGTTAACAAAACGTTCAACAAGAAGCAATGAAACTTGGTGTGGTTGGAACCGGATTACAAGTAAGGGCTATGAAAATGCTAAGAAAGTGATCGGGAGCTGACGTAAAGCACACATGAAGTTCCACTGTCATGTCTCGACTCTAATTACATTGTGCTTTTTTCAAAAGCTACCATTCCCTTCAATCTTTTGGCAAGATAAGAAGGAACTAGGAAATTTATATCGTAACGTCTAGGGATTCATTTTAGAATGTCAAGGATTATGTTTTATGTTGTTGCTGCTGAAATCAAAGTATTTAAGTAGCCATTTTTGGCTATATATGTAAAAGCACAAGTAATTTTGATATTTAATCTTACATATTTATTAAAATTTTTGATTTAATAAACTTTCAAACTTATATGGCAACAGGCAACCATATAATTCCATATGGTATTATAAATGGAGTCTATGAAAAAAATATAAATAAAGTCTGTGGCTGAAAGAATTATTATTTTTTTATTCTTCTGGAAATTGAGCAAACTTGAATAAGCAATACATTATTCCATAATGCTTTGCTTACATATTTATGCAATTATATATTTTTATTACACTGTAAAAACTGGGTTATATCTCCTTTGTACATAAATACATTGCCAGAGGGAATTTAGAGATTGTGTGATCCAAAACCTTATCATTATCGGGAAACATGTCTAACATCTTAATGTTTCCTTCTATGTCTAGTGGACTCCACTGATGTAACTCATGGATTCTCTTTACCCATTCCAGGATTATTTGTTTCATCAGTAAATTTGGGAAGAATAATTGGAGTTTCATATCATGTGGTTGATGTTATATTTGAGACTATCCAATTTTGCTGTATGCAAAACCAGAAAAACAAGGAGAATAAGTGGAATTTATATGCTGTGCTAAGTACAAATAATGAAGTTAGAAAATTGACAAATAGGAAGAATGCACATGGTTTGAACACTGAGAAGAAGGATGAAACAAATGGAAGTGCTACGTATAGATGGAAAAGATCTGAAAGGATCAGGTAAACATTATGTATTAATAAAGCACAGACGAAGCCACACCCTGATTGACAACAGTATCATCCCTAAATCAGCCACCATTGGTGTCACCAAGTATGATCCCAAGTGCATGCTGATGTGTAAATTCAGAACTGAAGCATGATTATTCAGCAGGTCCTTGATAGCTAGAGCTCTGCTTAGGCAAACTGGCCTCTTCATTTCTCCAAGAAAGCAAGATGGCGCACTGGTTCCAGGCATCATCCACTTTTGTTTGGGCCTCCTCGTTCAATCTCAACCCTGGTTCTTGTAACCATACCATGAGCAAGGAAAGCTGATGTAGCAGAGAGAAACAGGGCATGTGAACAGGGTTCTGTGCTGTGGTCTTTCCAACAGTATCATATCTGATGTCATCTCATTTCTCTATGCTTGCTGTATTTAAAAAATTGATTTGACAAATTGTGTGAGTTGAGTATCTTTATGTGATCTTTAAGTCCTCTAGAATGATGTCCTGGTAGTACATGTGTGTGTAGTAAGTTAGCTTTTCCCCGCTTACAGAGAGCTCACTCAGCCATGATCTTCTTACTTTGGGGATCTAGCTGCTCAGAGAGAGCATGCATTCTGTTGTTTCCCCCAGGAGCAAGCTCTTCTGCAGCAGGGGAAGCCTGATGATCTTGCCAGCCCTTTTCATGTGATTGGACAAGAAAGTCTGCCTAATCCTGGCCCACTGGGTTTTCATACCAGCTATACCCTTCAACTTAACCTTTACAGACAATAAAGATGATATTTTACCTCCCACTAGTCACCACTTTATTTTGTTTCTCAATATATTCAGCACTTGGTTATGAAATAAGAATGCTATTTATTGGAGCCTCTTAGATTCTCCAGTCCTACTCACCTTAAATTTGGGATGACTAAAGCTCTTGGAGTCCAAGAAATATTTAGATTGACATTGCTACCAGGGTAGGTGTAGTAGAATTCTCATTTCCTTAAGACTATCATCAATGTATGGACCCTTAGGTGTTACCTTCTATTGTTCAGCTGTATTTCGTGGGACTCTATCAAATTTGGGCCTTCATGGCCTCTTCTTTTCCTGATTCCTCTGGATGTGGAAAGCTTCTGCTCTGCATATCTTAAAGCCATCCCATGGCCACAGTCATCCTGCTCTAGGCTTGGTTATCTCCCTCACTCTACCTGTGTCCTATGGCTAATCACTCAGAAACCCACATCTCTGTCCATGGTTCTAGGGGCTTGTTCCTCACTAGCCCTTGGGATGATTCTACCTCATGTGGATTCTGACTCTGAGTTACTACTTAGACTAAGCCAATCCGGTGTCTCTGTTTCCTCAGGAGCAAGCAGTGGAATGTTTTGGTGCACTGTGGTTACATTACCCCCTCAGGGCTGCTTCATGCTGAGTCTGTGACATATTTCCTGTTTTTATTCATTTGTTTGTTTGCTTATTTATTTATTTATTGGGTGCTGGGAATTGAACCCAGGGCTTTGTGCATGCCAGGCAAACTCTCTACCAACTGAGCTATATCCCAGCCCTTCCCTGGTTTTTAAGTAGGAGGCCTTTCTCAGACTACTTTCAGAGACCTGGTTTATTTTAACGTGAAGATGTCAGCCTCTCTACTTTTTATTCCACTTCCTTCCACTTAGGAAAATACTAGAATCTTATTTCTGAATTTTATAGGAGAAAACCTCCCAAGTCAAATGCTTAAAAACAGTTCACTTACTGATAACAAAGAAGTTAGTACCTTCTCTTGCCTTTATTTATTTTTTCTTTTTAGTTAAATCACAGTAGCATTTATTATCCGATTAAGACAAATTTAGAAGGCAGAGGCCCTAAATGAGTTGACATGAGTATGTCACCGTAGCTGTGGACTCTTTCTATACCACTGCTTCATGGTTCTCAGCCTATTGGCTGCCATCCCTCTTGGCTACAAGACGGCTGACACAGCCCCACACTCACATCCTTCAGTGCTATCCCTAAGCAGGAAGCTGGAGAGGAAGACAGGGAGTGGCCTCTGCCAGGCATGCCTCTGTCCAAATCAAGGTGGGAAATCCTTGTCAGAAACCCTTCAATACTTTTCAAATCAAACGATGGTCTGCGGAGCACAGCATCCTCTGCCAGCTGTGAACTGATTAAAATGCAGTGTCGGGGCTCTGCCCTGATGAGTGACGCAGATTCTGTGTTTCTAGAAGATCCCCAGATGATTCCCATATCAGCCAAGTTTGAAAGTCCTGCTCTGGTCAATGATTTCCAGTATTTTAGTATTTTAGCTGGAACTCGGTGTCAGGGCTACCCTGGGTAAAAGGAGGATGAAGAAATCATCTTTTAGCTCTTTCAGTGGAAACAGCAAAGGGCAAATGAATAAGAGAATGCTGCTGGGCAGTCAGTTCCTAGGGCCAGCCATGGTATTTTTCCAGGGACAGCGTGGTCCAGGAGGCCATGCTCTGGGCAGTGTTGCCCACTGTGGCCCAGGCAGCCTGTGGAGGGAAGGCAGGGGAAGCACTGGCATTTCAGTGGTATGATTAACAGCAGGCTGAGACCCTACCCCTGTGATTTTTGGAAACATTTCTTATTTTTATAAATCGTGAGGTTTATGAGCACCATCTGACAGGGGAATTCAAAGGAAAGACATCAAAGCTAGAAGAGTTGAAGGCAAAGGTGAAGATTGTAAAGTAGAAACTTTTTATTTATTTTTTTGCTAGAACAGCCAATAAAATCTATTATCATACATTTTTTTTTCTCCCTCTACTATGCATTAGTTTTCTGGACTTATTAAAAATTAACCCTAAGGGTTTTTCATTTTTTTCTTTTCCCATTTTCTTTTTAATTTGTTTTAATTAGTTATACATGACAGTAGAATGCATTTATGCAGTTTGATATATATATATGTATATATATATACGTAATAGATGGGATATAATTTCTCATTTTTCTGAGTGTACATGTTACAGAATCATATTGGTCATGTAGTCACATATATACATACAGTAATAATGTCTGTTTCATTCTACAGTCTTTCCTATCCTCACATCCCCTCTCCTTCCCTCCCATCACTTCCCTCTACCTACCTATTCTAAGGTAACGCCATTCTTCCTTAGTGCCCCCTGCGTTATTGTGAATTAGCATCTGCATATTAGAGAAAACATTCGGCCTTTGGTTTTGTGGGATTGGTTTATTTTGCTTAGAATGATATTCTCCAACTCCAACCATTTAGTGGCAAATGCCATAAATGCCATAAATGCCTGGGTTGGTTCTATAGTCTAGCTATTATGAATTGAGCCACTATAAACATTGATGTGGCTATGTCACTATAGTATGGCGATTTTAAGCATAAACCCAGGAGTGGGATAGCTGGGTCAAATGATGGTTTTATTCTCAATTTTCTGTGGAATCTCCCTACTGCTTTCCATAGTGGTTGCACCAATTGGTAGTCCCACCAGCAATGTATGAGTGTACCTTTTCAGTACATCCTCACCAACATTTATTGTTGCATGTATTCTTGATTATTGACACTGGGTCTTTGAAAACAATAAATAAAATAGATAAACCCCTGGCCATGCTAATGAGGAGAAAAAGTGAGAAAACTCAAATTACTAAAATACAAGATGAAGAAGGAAATATCACAATGGACACATCTGAAACACAGAAGAAATTAGAAACTATTTTGAAAATTTATATTCTAATAAAATAGAAAATATCAAAGATATAGACAAATTTCTAGAGACATCTGACCTACCCAAACTGAATAAGGAGGTCATACATTATTTTAAATAGATCAATTTCAAGTAATGAAATAGAAAATGCTATCAAAAGCCTACTGACCAAGAGAAGCCCAGGATCAGATGGATTCTCAGCTAAGTTATACAAGACTTTCAAAGAAGAATTAATACCAATAATCCTCAAAGTATTTCATGAAACATAAAAGTAGGGAACCCTTCCAAATTCATTCTATGAGGCTAATATCACCCTGATTCTAAAACCAGGCAAAGACACATCAAAAAAAAAAAAAAAAAAAAAANAAAAAAGAAAACTTCAGACCAATATCCCTGATGAACATAGATTAAAAAATTCTCAATAAAATTCTGGCAAATTGCATACAAAAGCATATTAAAAAGATGGTGTACCACTATCAAGTGGGACTCATCCCAGGGATGCAGGGTTGGTTCAACATACAGAAATCAATAAATGTAATACATCATATTATAGACTTAAAAACAAGAATCATATGATCATCTCAATAGATGCAGAAAAAGCATTTGACAGCACACATTCATGTTCAAAACACTAGAAAAACTAGGGATAGTAGGAACATACCTCAACATTGTAAAAACTATGTATGCTAAACCCAAGGCCAACATCATTCTACATAGAGAAAAATTGAAAACATTCCCGCTAAAAACTGGAATAAGACAGGAATGTCCTCTTTCACCACTTCTATTCAACTTCATCTTTGAAACTCTAGCCAGAGCAGTTAGACAAAAGAAAGAAATTAAAGGGATACAAATAGGTAAAGAATAACTCAAACTATCACTATTTGCTGATGACATGACTCTATACCTAGAAGATCCAAAGAATCCCACCAGAAAACTTCTAGAACTAATAAATGAATTCAGCAAAGTAGCAGATATAAAATCAACACCCATAAATCAAATGCATTCCTCTATATCAGTGATGAATCCACTGAAAGATAAATTAGGAAAACTACTCCATTCACATTAGCCTCAAAAAAAAAAAAACAAAAACCAAACCCATAAAACAAAACAACAGCAATAACAACAAAACCAAACAAACCTGGGAATCAATCTAACAAAAGAGGTAAAAGACCTCTACAATGAAAACTATAGAACACTAAAGAAACAAATTGAAGAAAACCTCAGAAGATGGAAAGATCTCCCATCCTCCAGGATAGGCAGAATTAATATTGTCAAAATGGCCATACTACCAAGATTTAATGCAATTCTTATTAAAATGCTGCCTCCTGACCTGCAGGCCAGTACCCTTCCCATCTCACCCTGCAGCTTCTTTTGCTCAAGACAAGCCACAACCAAACAGATGACTTATTCATGCTGTTGAGAGAAAACTCAGTGACTCAGAAAGGCACAAATGTTCCATGTACCTTTTGTCTTTATTGTCAGGTAATTGTGCTCAGCTTAAGTGGTAACATTCTAATTTACCCCTAAACAGACTAGATACAACTCATATTTGGCGAGAATCTGAAATTCAGTACCAAAAAAATAAGATTTTCAGTTTTGAAATAAAACTTATTTTCTTTTATCGAGAATATCATTTTCCTTTTAGTTCAGCGAACATAATTTGAAAAACAAAAAACCAAAACACTACAGGATTCTTCCCTGTTTGTGAATTAACCATCAGATCTTTAAATTCTCCTACGTTTAACTTCAGCTCTGTTACTATCTCCACATTGTAGTTTCTTTGCCCTTTATATAGTCACACTGTGCTTCAAGATCTGTTGCTATTGCTGAGAAAAATGATTATATTTTATTTATTCGTGATTTGCAGGGTCTAGCACAAGTCTTGGTAAGTACAAAGGGAATGTATCATAGTGATGAAGAGCTGTTGGAGAAAGTTATGGTTTTTGGTCACTCAGTACCTCTTTTTGCTTTTCTTAATCAGCACCCCATCATTTCTTTCTGGAAACTATGATTACCCCAATCTGGCTGAATTGTTATTCATAGTGCCCAAGGTGTGGGTGTATCACTCAAGCTGGGTCAATCATATGCTCTCTCCCCACTTTTCAGAGATTGAAAAAACACTGATATTTGTTGGAAATGACTAGTCATAAAGGCAGCTCTCTATAGAGACAATCCACTGATTATTTAAAAAAAAATTTATTCAGATGAAATTCACATGATATTTAATTAATTGCTGTGAAATTAACAAGTCAGTGGCATTTGGTGCATTTGTAGTGTTGGGCAACCATCCCATCTCTGCATTTTTAAGACTTTTTTTGTCACTCCAGAAGATAATGCTGTACCCATCCCATTAAGTAATCACTCCCTGGTTTATTCTACCACTTCTTGTCACCTAGATGCCTGTTGTTGTTTCTGATCTTTTTAGTGTTCTCTCCAATTCCCTGAGCTACTGTATATCCCTTTAATAATTCCTTTTCCATTTAAGTTATTCAGGGTCATTTCCCTTTGGTTGCACAAAACACTTCTAACTAATACAAGAATATGGCTTTTGTGGAATCAGACAAATTTCCTCAATTGTAATGATCATCAGGATTAAATGAGATGATTTATGTAGAGTGATTTGTATAGTCATAGAGAATACACTATATAAATAAATAGATATTATTATTACTACTGGGCCCTACCTGAACATTTAATGAGTGGATTACTACTCGATAAAGTGGCTGATCTTCCCTGTGGTATATTTTTTATTGGCACTTTTTAGTTATACAAGTTCCCTATGTTGTTTTTTTTTTTTCAGTAACTGAACCTGATAGAAGTCAGATTTGTGTAGGTCAGGTGACCAGGCACAAAGGACACATCAGAATGTATGAGCTTGGCATAGGAGATGAAGAAAGTGATTAGGAAATAAATACCCAGAAAAGTGATAGGGATATGGGGCATTTTCTCCTCCACTCCTGATGTTTCTTTCCAAGTAAAAGGATAGCAATTACTGTACCCCTCTTGGCCTGTTTCCACTTCTTATAATTTGGTTGATGAGTTTGAGAGCAGACACTAAACATGTCACCCATATTAGTCCATTTTTTTTTTCATTGCTCTAGTAAAATGCCTGAAGCTGGGTAATGAATAAAGAAACCAGCTTTATCTGGTTCACAGTTTGGAGGTTTAAGGGTGTGGTCCCAGAATCATCGTGGTTTTGGTGAGGACCTCATGGTAGATGGCATCACAATGACAAGTGTAGGAGAAAGAGATCATTTGGTAAGACAGGAAGCCAGAGACAGATAGGGGTGGAGGTGGGGGCGCAGATCTGCTCTTTGATAACAGCCCTCTCTCAAGAACTAACAAGGTCCCATGAGAACACATCAGTTCCTTCTGAGGGCAGAGCCCACAAGGTCCCACATCTTAAAGTTTCCATCCCACCTCCCAATACTGCCCCACGGAGGCCTGGCTCCAAGCACATAAATCCTCTGGGACACATTCAAACCACATCCAGCCGGGCATGGTGGCACATGCCTGGAATCAGTGGCTCGGGAGGCTGAGGCAGGAGGATCATAAGTTTAGAGCCCGCCTCTGGAAGAAGTGAGGTGATAAGTAACTCAGTGAGACCCTATCTCCAAATAAAACACAAAACAGGACTGGGGATGTAGCTTAGTGGTTGAGTGCCCCTGAGTTCGATCCCTGGTACCCCCTCACAAAAAAATTATATCCAAACCATAGCACCACCTTCTTCTTGTTTCTTGGAAATGAACTGCCTTTGGAAAGCACAGGTCCTGCTGTGGTTTTCATGAGATTTGGGAGGAGGGAAGAACTTCCTTGGTCCTGAGCCACTGGGACTGGGTGGGTGATTTCCTTATGTTATTCCTGGATTCCTTTGAGTTCCTTATGACTGCATTACCTGCTGCGTTCTTCTCATTTGGGAGGAAAGAACATCTGTGTATTAGTCAATAGCTAGAGAAGGAAGATACTACTAAGACAGGAAGGAGACTGTGAGCTGAGCTGAGCTGAGCAACAGGGAGGGAGCAGTGGTGCTAACGTCCGCTCAGTCACTGGGTACCTGGTGTTATTTGCTGGATTGTTGATGCAAAAACATGCCCAGGTGATCCATAGAGAAACTTACCTTTCTGTAATTTAGGAAAGATGGTTGAAGGAACTATCTTTGCCTGCACATCTTGGAAGTACTTGAAATAATTTCTGAAGAAACTGCTAACAGATTTTGGAGCTTAACTCTCTCTTGATGGTTTGATTTACAGCCAATGGTTTAATTCCTCTGCAGAGAAAATTAAATAAAGCCAGATGAGGTGGGATTTCTCAAGTGACTCTTTTTTTTTTTTCTTAGTTGAGACAATGATTTGTTAAGGTAGTAGGAAATAATTGCTCAAGTACATTATAAGAGAATTTCTCCCAAGGTTAATACTTTGCTTAGGATTAAGTTTTCCTTGGCAAGTTCAACCATGAAGAATTAAGTAGGGGAAATGTTAAGGGAGGAAGCCATTGATTGGAAAAAGTGGATTTTTGCAGAATGAACCAATTTGATGGTGATAACAATGTGAGTCAATAAAATAATACGTAGCAATCAGCTCTCTTGAAAAAGAATGCTTTGGCTTGGGTTAAACATCAAATAGAAAATATCACACTTAAGGAAAGGAAGTCTCCTTTTTTATTATTTTTTTAGTTGTAGATGGACACACTACCTTTATTTTATTTTTTTATGTGGTGCCAGGGATTGAACCCAGTGCCTTATGCATGCTAGTCAAGCAACTCTACCACTGAGCCACAATTCCAGCTCCCAAGGAAATCTCCTTTTTAATCCAACAAATATGCAAAAGTTGTGAGCAAGAAGAGCTAGAGAAAGAAAAGTCTACCCTAAGTTGATATGCTGCTCAGTACACTAATGCACTCTCATGTTTGGGTCAGTATCTGCACGGCATTTATTAAACATGGTATTGTTATGTGTATAGTATAGGTTGAATATACCTAGAATATACTAAGCCATAAGACTGGCTTTATTTCCTCATCACTAATCTCAAGTTTATTTTCCCCACCATTCCTACATGGGAATAAACTATGTCAAAAAGAAAAAAAAAATGGTTCTTTCTGGCCCTTACAAGAGAAGTGCTAGCTTTAAAGTGTCTCTGGATTTTAGAGAATAAAAAGAAACGAGTGATGTAATTCAGGATGCGTAGTGAGGGCAAGAGACTTCACAGACTGAGTTCTCAGCACACAGAGGGGGAGCCAGACATTCAAGTTGATTTTTCACTGTTTTCTTGTCAATAAGAAGCTGGAGGGCAGTCTGTAATGCTTTGTAGTCCCAGGGAACTTCTTGTGGTTGCCCACATGTGCCCTGTACTCAGCTGTCCAGCACTGGTGGTTCATGCTGTTCGCTGTCTGGAAGAATTCTGAGCACTCTGTTAAAAGCTTGGCCAGCATTTAAGACAAAGATAAAAGACTGTCTCTTCCACAGAGTCCTCCCCCAGCACCCAGCAGGAAGGAACTGTTTCTTCCTCTAATGTACTCGTTTTTAAAGTAACTATTAGGTTACTTGCTGTACTTTACCTTATGTTAAAGATACTTAATTGTCCATATTGGCTCGCTAGTCTGACAGTTTCCTAGGTTGAGGGCATAGCTCACTCATCTTTCTATACCTTGAAAATTCTTAGAGTTGTAACATAAATAGAATATTCAATAGATGTTTATTGAATGGGATTTTGGTCTAAGTGATTAGGTTCACTTATGAGAGAATAAGAACTTGTCTTTGCAAGTTTTTAAAATTTACAAAGTATTGATAAAAGATATGGAGGACCAGGCACCCGCCTAAGAAGTTGGTGAACTCTAAATTGCTGCACCCTTTTGGAAAGGCAATTTTGCATCAGTCCTCAAAATTTGAAGCACATATCCTTTTTAATCCAGCAACTAAACTTATAAATAAGAAGCATAACTTATCAAATACACATGAGAATGTATGTAGTTATTCCCCAATTTCCATGAGCCTGAGCACATGAAAGTCAAGTCATATTGGTCAGGGTGGCCAAAAGAATTTGTTCTCCTGTCTGTCCCTTGAGGACACTGGACAAGGTACTTCTGGAGTCAGTATTGCCTCTTCCAATCTTTCTTCAGGGAAGATTTTTTTTCTCTGCTTTTCAGGCAGGGGCACTTTCTTCCTCTCACTGTGTGCATCATACTTGCATCTTGGAATGGTCCACAGCTCAGTTGATCCCTAAGAACTTTCTCATCTTACTTCCTTCTAGCGTGTGTCTGCACCTGCCTGTGGTATGAATATATAGTACCTGCCTGCCTTTTATATATAACAAGATCAGGCTTTTCAGCTTCAAATTTCTTCAGGTCTTTCCCTCTCTCATCATGTGACTTATTACCAAGAATGGAAGAACCTCTGTGAAAGAAACAATAATCTTCTCACCAAACAAATTTGGCTCTGCAGAATCAGTTCATAACTCTTACCATGGTGCTGTAGAGCTTGGGGTGCTTCCAGGATATACTTGTACCTGTTTATGGTGGTTTATATTTCAGAGCTAGTGTCTCCTCTGAAAGTCATGGTTTGGACCTTAACTGTTCCCTGTATCCAAGCCTGTGGACAGCAGTACCTTCCAATTTTGTTCCATTGAACTGAAAATTAAGCTCTCAGCACTTACCTTTGCAGAAGGGCATCTACCTTCTTAGTTCTTACGGTGAACATCTCAATCCCCAGCTGTTCAGGTTTGAGGCTTGTAGGGTATCATCTTATCTGAGATGTGAGATATTGCTTTTTTCATTTTCCTTTCCTCTGCAGGGAAGGAATATTCTGATTCTCAGTCCTTCAAGCTATTCCCTATAGACTCTGTATCCTGAACATACAGGCTGTGAAGGCAACAGTTTTACTTGGAAGTTATTAAAATATGAAGCATGAGAATAGAGTGTTTTGCAAATGATTTCACATGGGCATCTAATCAATCCATCTTCTTTCTCACAAAGCAGTTTCCATTTGTCTTTCAGCCACATCATCATTTCTGTGGTCAGAGGTAGTTACAGTTGCTTTCTTCTTTTCTAACAAAGTCCTTCCAATTAGAGAAGGTGTCATGTGTATTGCCTGAGGTTAAATATCTCTTTCATTTTTATATTTGGAGTAGAACAATCTATTCCCCAACATTTACTGAGCACCCTTTGGGCATAATGAACATTATACTTGATCTGGAAAGTTTGAAAAATAGAAAAGCAATTTGGGCTTCCCTAAGCAATTTTGGAGTGGTGAGATTAGAGTATAACTTTCAAATTGAAAATGAAAACAGGCTGGGTTAGTCCTGGGTTTGGAGATACTCACCATGAAATTGAAGAAACCAAGCATGCTGCAAGCCATAGAGACCTGCCCAGGTGAACTCACCATGACTCTGCTGCAGTTGAAGAGAAGCATTTGAGAACAGTCCTGTTCAGAGTCCATAGTGGTAACATGAGGATATTTGAAAGCACTTCATTAGAATCAAATACTCAGGAAGTGGGGATCAGTGTTAGTTTGAGGAGAAATAAAAAACACGTTTAGGATCTCTTGCCAGAACTTGAAATATTTTCCTGATTCTTGGCTTGTCTAATGCTTTTCTGTTCCAATGCTCAAGGCCCAAACTTGACCTTTCCTTGTTTCTTCCTGTCTTTGGGCTAATGTGGATGTAGGAACCTGGTCTTTGCTCTTCTTTCCTTTTGATTGGATTGAGGCTTATAATTTAGTTATACTGAAGAGATGGATGAAAAATTTTTAGTCTAGTAAATATTTTAAAAGCATGTTCTTTTATCTCACTCCCTTTTAATATACTAACTGTTCCTTGAATCAGTATTAATTAAACTGAAGTATCATATTTTTTGTATGTATTTTTGATTTTTACAAAAATTTATATATTTATTCTAATTAGGTATATATGACAGCAGAATGCATCTTGATCATTGTGCACAATTGCAGCATGACTTTTCATTTCTCTGATTGTACACGATGTAGCATTGCACCATATACGCAGTCATACATGTACCTAGTGTAATGACGTCCATCTCATTCCACCATATTTCCCGTGCCCATGCCTGTTGGAGTCTGTAAACAAGTCAAAATAACACCTGGCATTTTGCCAGGGGAATGTTAGAGTTCGTAAACAAGTCTGGATGGTGCCTGGCAAAATGCCAGAGGGAGTGGTTTGAGAAGTAACAAAACCGAGCCATTAAGTGTAGAGATTCCTGATTGGTTAACTGATGTATCTAGTTTATGCTAATTAGATAAGCTGTGTGGAATGTATAAATACTGTTCCTGTCCTGCAATAAACGGCTCCTACTCCTGCTGTATCAATCTACACAAGTTGTTTGTCACCCCCCCGTTATTTTGCTGCAGCCGGACTGCGGCA
>NW_025999990.1:9638668-9667986 GCF_001458135.2 Marmota marmota marmota | reverse complement strand
CCCCCCCCACCCCCCCCCCCCCCCCCGGTTATTTTTGCCCCAGCCAGCCGGCCTCCGGCACATGCCCTCTTCCCTCCTCTCCCTCCCCTTTGCCCAATCACATTTCCTCCATTTTCCCCATGTCCCCCTGCACCCTCCCCTGCCCATTATGGATGGGCATCCACTTATCAGAGAGAATATTTGGCCTTTGGTTTTTTGGGATTGGCTTACTTTGCTTAGCATAATATTTTCCAACTTCATCCATTTACCTGCAAATTCCACAATTTTATTTTCTTTTAATGCTGAGTAATATTTCATTGTGTATGCATACCACAGTTTCTTTATCCATTCATCTATTGAAGGGCATCTAGGTTGCTTCCACAATTTACCCTATTGTGAATTGAGCTGCTGTAAACATTGATGCGGCTGCATTACTATAGTGTGCTGATTTTAAGTCCTTTGGGTATAGACTGAGGGGTGGGATAGCTGGGTCAAATGGTGGTCGATCAACAAATATATGAAAATATGTTAGTAATTAGAGAAATACAAATCAAAACTATTCTTAAGATTTCATCTCATTCCAGTCAGAATGGCAGTTATCAAGAACACAAACAACAATAAGTATTGATGAGGATGTGGGGGGAAAGGCACACACACACATTGCTTGTGGGACTGCAAATTGGTACAACCAATCTGGAAAACAGTGTGGAGATTCCTTATAAAACTTGGAATAAAGTATTATAATTTTGAAGTTCACCTATTATTTGCTTTGTTTTGGGTGATCCTAAAGATTCTTTAGAGTTGAATAGTCTTACATAAATACTTGAAGAAATTTCTGGACATGGGGCATGTACATAAATGAGTAACATGTTATATTACAGAGAGACTTAAAATATCCAGGTGAAGGGGAACTTCAGTAGACTGACTTTATATTTGTGATGCTAAAAGCAGTACTTGACAAATATTTATTGAGCGTTTGCTTTCACACAATGAATAAAGTGAAGTCCTAGTAAGAAGAAACCAGAAAATAAGAGAACATTTTCAAAACTTAGTTTTTTCACTAGTTTTGCAGGATGTTAGTAGTCTTGCTCAGAAAAAGAGCTCTGAGGTTAAATAAACTTGAACTGTGCTGGCATAGAGAGGTACAGTTCTCCCATTGGGAGCTCTCAGAGTCTTCAACATGTTCTAAAATGCGTCTCTCTTGACTAGAACCCTGCAGAACTCACTAGGCATACATTTAGAAGAGATGGTGAAGACGCCAGCTGGTAGGGGGGAGGGGAAGGCCGTGGGCACATGTGATGGCAAGTTGATCCATCAGCTTGCCTAGCCTAAGAGGTGCCCTGGTAGCTGGTAAAATATTATTTCTGAGTGTTTCCAGAGGACATTATCATTTGATCAGTATCCTGAGTAAACAAGATCTACTGGCACCAAAACACGTAGGTATCATTCCATCCTTTGAGGGCCTAAGTACAACAGGAAGGTGAAGGGAAGGCAGGACCTCTCTGCTTAAGCTGGGACACCCATCTTCTCCTGCCTGGGACTTTGGAGCTCCTTGGTCTTTGGACTCTGGGACTTAGACGTCTCAGTGGCAACCCCTGCTACCCGCTTTCTTAGACTTCAGACTAAATTACACCACCAGTTCTACTGGTTCTCTAGCTTTCAAACATCATGATATGGGCCTTTTTGGCCTCCATGATCATGTGAACCAATTTCACAGTAAGTGTCTCAGCAAATCCCCACCCCCTCCTCACATACGACCAATCATGTAGTTATGTGGATTGGAAACAAATGATCACTCAGTTCCACTGTCTGTAAAGCAGGCCCTACTCTTTGACACTAGGAGAAGGAATTTCCTTATTGTCATCCACATCATATAATATGTATATGTATATAATGCCCCCGATATCTCTCTACCCCAAACCTTTATACACACTCTGCTGCACCCCACTCTTGTGAGGGCTCACAGGAGTGGGCATTCCTTCCTTGCGTGTTCAAGCTAGTATGTTCGGTATTGAATGATGATGAAATTACTTCATTTCAAGAAATTTAATACCTAAAAGTTTATAATTTTCATGATTTTCAAATTCATTCATACATGACCTTTTTTAGTTCTCCCAGAAATCCCATGAGGTAAATATTATTTTTTATTATCATTTTACTGATTAAGGTAGGTACTTCTTCATCTCTTTAAGGATAAAGCCTGGAATTTTAGGCAGAATGAGTATTCATTTTGCGAATATTACAGATAGAAATTCAGGTACCTATGCACAAAATATGTCTTTATTTTTGTTTCCTTCTTTATTTCAAATAATATCCATCATGTATCTTATATGTTCTAGTTATTAAAAGAATGAAAATACATAAAGGATAATGAAATGTGAATGAGAATTATGAAGTATTTTGGGGAAAATTATCTTGGTCCTCATTTTTAAGATAACTTAAAAATGGTCATGAAAATAATTTTAAAATCTACCATTTCCTAGTTGATTTGTTCTGTGGATTGTTGAAAAATCAGACCCCCATAACTAGAATCCATATGAAATTATAGCACAATGTTCTCCTTCAAAATCAGTGCTTAAACTTATATGTACTCTGAACGTTGCTGCCAGTAATTCGTCATCCCATTACTAAGGAAATCTGATAACTTTGGTTTGTGTAGAGGGGAGTGAGGAGAGGGGTGGGGCTATGGGGGTGGGAAGGATGGTAGAATGAGACAGACATTATTGCCATAAATACATGTATGAATACATTAGTGGAGTGACTCTGCACCATGTACAGCCAGACGGACGAGAAGTTGTGCTCCATTTGTGTACAATATGTCAAAATGCATACTACTGTAAAATTAATTAATTAATAAAAAAAGAAATTTGCTGCCTGAATATCATTGGTAAGTAGAGATGATCTAAACAGCTTTTTGGCCAAGACTATGGAACATTTACAATATAGAAGCAAGTTGATGTAGAGCATCATGGTATTCAAAGAGTTCACAAAAAACTGCAAATGGGCAAAGAATTTCACAGAGAGAAAGTAGCAAACAGAACTGGAAGAAAACAGATGGGTAAGTCTGTTAAGTGCCAGCCCACAGCTGGTATTTTGTTTTCAGGAAAGTTATTCCAAGTAGACTTGTCAAATATAAAATAATGTTTTACTTTGCTGCTTAAATTAGATTTTACATTTGGATTCATTATGAAATAGAACACTGTTGATTCAGCATCCTTCAGAAAATGCTGTGTTTACAGTACAGTTTGTATTCATGTCTTGGCTTTGACAAGAGAAGTCAATTTAGTACTTTATCCTAAAGATCTGCCCTTTTTTGATGAAGTCCACCCCACTGCCTATCCCTAAAAGTAAAAATTGAACTAAGTCCCTTACCTCCCTTTATTCAAACATCACTGGAGTGGGACGGTTATCCCTGAATTCCTTCAGTCCTCATTGTGTGTGTGTGGTAGGGGATGGGTGGGTGGGTTATATAGCAACACTTCAAAACTGACTTGCTAGAAATCAAATCTTTTTAGTTAATTAATTTTACTTTTTGATTTATACATATTTATGAACCACAATGTGATGTTTTGATTCATGTATATATATTGGTTAATGATCAATTCGGGGCTATTAGTATATCATCATTACTTTATGGTCAATACATTCTGAATCCTCTCTTGTAACTATTTTGAGACACACATGAGGCATCACTGTTAACCACATTCACCCTGCTGGGCCCTAGAATGGCAGTAATTATTCCTCTGTGTAAGGGTGACCTGTGTCTTTTCTCCATCTTTCCTCCCCACTGCTCTCCCAATTGCCAGTGGGTACATTGTAATCTCAACTTGGGGAGATTGGATTCCACATATGAGTGAGGTCATGCAGTCATGTGGTGTTTGTTTTTCTGTGGCTGACTTTGTGACTTAACATAAATATCTCCAGGTCTGTCCCAAACTGCAGGATTTCATGTGTTTTTAACATACTTTTAATTAATTAATTTATTTATATGTGGTGCTGAGGATCAAACCCAGTGCCTCACCTGTGCTAGGCAAGCGCTCTACCACTGAGCTATAGCCCCAGCCCTTTCATGTGTCTTTGTGGCTGGATATTGTTCTATTGTGTATATATACCACAATTTCTTTATCTTTCGCTTTTTTGATGGACATTTAGGTTGATTCCATATCCTGGTTGTTATGAAGGGTGCTGCATTAAACATGGGAGTGCAGGTGCTCTTCAACTTACCAATTCCATTTCCTAGGGTCCTCTACCCACTAATGGGATTGCTGGATCCTAAGATCTGAGAACCCCTCATACTGTTTTCTGTAATGACTATACTAATTTCTATTCCTACTAACAGTGTTTAAGAGTTATCCTTTCTATATATTCTTATCAGCATTTGTTTTCTTTTGTCTTTTTTTTGATAATAGGCATTCTAACTGGATGAGGTGTTAGTTCATAGTGGTTTTGATTTTTGTTTTCTTGATGGTTAGTGATGTTGATAATTTTTTTCATATATCTATGGCTATTTATAAGTTTTTCTCTTGAGAGATGTCTGTTTAGATCTTTAGCTTATTCTAATTGGATTATTTGTGTTTTTATTTTGCTATTGCAATCAAACCTTTGATTTACCAACAAAGTATTACTTTCAATGTGCAAACCTGATTCATATCATTTTTATATTTAAATTTCTTCAGTTGCTCTCCATCATCTAATATAAAGTTCCTTGAGTTGCAAGAAACACTGAGTTCAAGCTCTTCTGACCTCCCAACTTCTTTCTGTGCTCTGTTCTATCTCCAGCTGAGCAGAACATCTCCTGCTTCAGCCTTCATCCAGCAGGCCTCTTATCCACTTCTCCAGCCAGGAAACATGTACTGATCTTTCAAGTCTTAGCTTCCATACCCTTTCATCAGATATTTAAGATTTAGCACACTTAAAGGCTCTACTTCCTGAGACCCCCAAATGTACCTTGTACTTATTTATGATATATTGTCATTATTTTCATACTTATCTGTCATCAGACAATGAAACCATCGAAGCAAAAGACCTATTATTTTTTTTGGTCTCAGGCAATATGAGAATAGCATAGTTGTATACTCAGTCAATGTGGTGAATGAAGCAGCTACCTCTGTATGGACAAGCTGTGAACAGCTAAGCTCTTCATTTTAAAAATTGCTCAGTATTTCATTTTTGACTTTCTCATCTCAGACTTATGTATCCATTCTCTAAAGTAAGGAATCTGTGCATAATTTCTTGTTCATTTCTTTCTCCCATCTTTCGCAAAATGGAACCAGATTTGCACAAAATTAATTTATCAAAATTCTCTTAGCTCTTTTGTGGTTAATTATTCAACCAACTGTAACTCGAATTTTCAAAAAAATTTGTATTTCTTATTAACATGCATTGATAGTACATGTTGATATTTCCATAAATGCATATAACTCAGATCTATCCCAGTCTTTTTCCATTCACATTAATTCCCTAAACTATTGTCAGAATTATTTTCTCCGAGATGAAATCTAATTTTGTCTTTTCTATTGAGAATGCACACTGATTCCCAGTGAACTTCCAGTCTGGTAGCCTGATTCATAAGGCTCTGCATATGTTACCCTAGCAGATCTTTAATTTTATCACCTGATAACCAAACCAATTCATGTATGCTCATCATAGTAACCACACTAAATATTCGTCTTTCCAAAATACACCATGATATATGTACCTTTAGACTTCTTACTCACATGCACAACTCTTCTTGGGTTAGTGAACTATATTTACTTTAAGACACAGACCAAGATTAGAAGGATGGACAATGCATCTGACCTTTCAATATATTATTCTACCCCAATGTCCATTTATTTATTTATTCACCCATTTCTTGAACTTTTTTTGTATACTAAGCTTGTATTAGGCCTTATTCTAGGCACCAAGGAATGAAAAGGTTAAAAAATGAAAGTGAATCCTGTTAGAACTCACATATCTGTAGTTAAGTAGATAGTATAATTGTTTTTTTAATGTACTAATGGATTTATGGAAACAAAACACTCTTTTTACCATACAATTTATTTTTACTTTTTTTAAGTCATACATGACAGCAGAATGTATTTTGACATATAGTACATACATGGAATGTACATATATCAATCATATTGTCTATTCTATTCTGCTGCCCTTCCTATCCCCCCTATCCTCCCCTCGTCTCCCATCATTTCTCTCTATCCAATCTAAAGTGACACACTTTTTTTTCTTTTTCTCATCACAACATCATACATGTATTCTGTATAACGATGAGGGTCTCCTTCCATCTTCCGTGCAACTCCCCTTGTCCCTCCCATTCCCTTCCACTTCTCTTCCCTATTTAGTGGTAGTCTTCTTCTCATGCTCTTCCTCCCTAGGAAACAAAACACTCTTAATGGCACACAACCCATCTGATTTTTCTTTTACAAGTCTTAAATTATTTACTTTGGTTGGCTACTTTAAAAATTGCCAGAAATGCTCTCTTTT
This sequence comes from Marmota marmota marmota, assembly GCF_001458135.2. Lineage (NCBI taxonomy): Eukaryota > Metazoa > Chordata > Mammalia > Rodentia > Sciuridae > Marmota > Marmota marmota. The sequence continues at coordinate 9,661,527 of NW_025999990.1, read as the reverse complement.
TAGTCTGTGCCTTCATTGACTTCTCATCACATTTACTTCTAGTCTCTGAGAACTGTCTTGTTTTCTTCAGTTTCTAGGTCACAATGCTCAATCTCCATTAAGATGAAAGCCTTTGAAATTTCCATATGTCCTATATAGTATTTTAGTGTTGCAGAGAATGCTAGAAATTCACTGTTCTCTGAAGTGCTCCTGGCTGTCAAGCATGCTGCTTGAATCCTACTTTTCATGGGCTTTTATTCAGTGCTTCTGTGTACTGCTGTGCAACCATTTGTCCCTCTCTCATGTCATTTATGGATTAATTAAGGGAAGGAGACTATTTGTTCACTTTTGTAATTCCAGATCTGTACAATGTTATCATATCATAGGTGCTCAAAATGTATTTTTAAAATAAGTGCATTAATTATTGCCTATTGCTATTTTGTTCTTGACTTAGGAGATACATTCCAGGTATTTGGTGACAGGCAGCATTCTTAGTTGCTGACAGTGTTCTTTTCTATTTGATTCACAAATAAATAGTTCAGAGATAGTCCAGAAATAATTTTACATCCTTAAAAGTTGAGTTGTATGCTTGCTAGAATCAAGTTTTTGTTTGTTTGTTTTCAAACCTGTTTATGTTAGCTATAGTAGAAATAATCTTATTTAATTAAGATTGTGTCAACTTAATATAAGTGTCCAAAGCAAGATGTCCCCCCTCCAGCCCGGGAAAATTAAAGAAATATATAATTAAAGAAAGATACGATTAAAGGAAGTTGCTAAAATTACCTTCAAATTAGCTGTGGGCAAGAATGGTGTAAAAGGCCAGGAGGAATATGTAGCTACATAACTTCATGTTTTGTTTTAAAAAGAAAATAAGTGTAATGATGAAGCAGATCTCCAACCAGTGGACTCAGGCCAGGAAAAGGCCTATACTTGAGTTAAAATATCAGCAAATAAAGGTACATGTTAAGTTAAAATAAAACATTTTTTATGATTACTTATTTAAATTCCTTTTTGATTATTTGACCGTTACTGGTTCTAATTACTCTGGATCAGGCTGTTTTTATGGATTTCTAATCTTCCTTCTAAAATGTTACATTTTCTTCCTAAGAAAACAAAACAAAAATGGAGCACCTTGATCCAACTACTTTAAAACACTTCTTACTGTGGAGTTTGAGTAGATTTTGGTTTCTCAGCATCTGCTTTCCAGCATCCATGGGAAAATAGCTCTTGTTCATTCTAACACAGGGATCTGAGGGTTTTCTATGCCTTATGTAACTGTCTTTAGAAGGTTCTTGATTGTCATGGGAGTCATCCATGACACTATGAAGCACATGATACAGGTTGAATCAGTGTAGGGGTCTTAACCTTCACGACAGGACAGGTTAGGAAGGTCAGCTGTGGGCAGATGTGCCGGGCCAGGAATTAATGTTTTAAAAGTATAGCTTAAAGTTTTACTTTCCCATTTCACAGAAACTAGTAACATGACCCTTTTGTGGCTCATGATAGACAAAGTATTATTTACCAGATTTCTTTGTAAGGACAACATGTTTAAATCCTTGATCAAAAGTCTGAGAACCAAGAATAACATAATCCCCAGACATAGTGATTAGAGACAGATTCTAAGCCTTATCAGGCTGCAAGTAATGTCTTGAGGAAAGAGTTTGGTCCTCATATAGGGTAGATGGACACTGAAGAAAAAAAGGTACAACCAGGAAGAATGAATAATGTGTATAATGTATTACTTTAATGTCCTACCATGGTTTGAAGGGCTTAGTCATCTGAATAAGCATGAAGACAGTTTACAAAATTAACTGACTGTGGATCCCCCCCCCAAAAAAACACAAAAAAACACAAAAAACCCCAAACATTTAAAGTGTTTTGTGCATGTATTTTTATTCACAAAGGTCATTAAATTATTATTTTATAGCATAACATTATATATTTGAACTCATAGTTGAATAAACCAGTGAATAAATAATGATGCCTGTTAATTTGAGTAATATTGAAAATTAAAACGCTGAACCTAGGGAATGTCACTAACCTCAGTTTGCAGAGTAGCGTCCAGGATGTCAGAAGAAAGAGTAGGAGAGCTTAGAGGACCCGGAACCGAGCTCAGGGTCAGAAAGCCAACAAAGGAAAACTGCCTGGAAGGGGTAGGAGTCCGGGGGTCCTGCAGAGACAAGGCCTCTGGGACTCTCCCAGGTCACTCCATGGTCTCCCATCCTGTCCTCTCCAGCATCTGCACTTCCCAGTTCCTCTGCTGGGCTGTGCTGCAGTTAGTCGTTCCTCAGCCTTTATCCTTGCTTTCTCAAGGTGCCTTCCTCCACATCTTGCAGAGTGACTCTTTCTTGCTGTTCAAGTCTGTCTTCAAACACGTTCCCTGGCCACCTACCTACACTGACCACATGCCCATGACCCTGCCGTTTTCTCTCATGTGCCTATTATTATTATTATTATTATTTTTTACCTTGAACACCTGCTGGTTTCTAAACGATTCTTACTAATTAATTTCAGTGTACTTGTTTGTTTGTTTTTCACTCTGTCTAGCTTGGTCAGGACATAATCTCCATGAGGTCAGTGATTTGTCTTGCTGTGATTCTCAGTGTTTATAATGTGAAGGTGCTTAATAAATATTCATTAGGTAAAAAAAATATGTATCAATGTGACAAACTCTAATAATAGAAGTATATTATATTTCTGGTATTTAAAATAAAACACCTATAGAAACTTTTAAAAGATGTCTCCATATAGGAAAGAGTCAGGAATAAAGTAAGAATATAACAATATTAATAATTCTTTCCTGTGGAGTGGGGATTTGACTATAAGCTGTAGAGTCATATAATAAGGAACAATGAACCATCTTACATGATGAGTAAGATAAAATAAAAATAAGAGGAATCTTTTGAAACAGTTGTCATCAGTAAAAATTGTGGTGCAGATAGCACTTCTGAAGAATGAAATGATGGCATTTGCTGGTAAATGGGTGGAATTGGAGAATATTATGCTAATCGAAATAAGCTAATCCCAAAGAACCAAAGGCCAAATGTTTTCTCTGATATACAGACGCTAATTCACAATAAGGGGGTGGGAGGAATAGAGGTGTTATGGACTAGACAGAGGGGAGTGAAGAGAGGGGAGGAGGACTGGGATTAGGAATGATAGTAGAATTAATGAGACATTATTACCCTCTGTGCATATGTGATTACATGACTTGTGTAACTCTACATCATGTACAATCAGACAAATGAGAAGTTATATCCATTTATGTATGATGTGTCAAAATGCATTCCACTGTCATGTATAACTAATTAGAACAATTAAAAAATATATGAAAACAAAACAAAATAGCACTTCTGAGCTGATGTAGAACAGTCAGAAACAGCTCTATTTTGTGTTTCAGACTGAGAGTGAATTTTTCTTTTTCTTATTTAAGTGGAGAAAATAAAATAATAAGTTGTATTTTTTTTTCTGATTTGATTAAGTGCATCTAGCCATGGAACCATGGAACTTTCTGGCTAATAAAGAGTCTAGAGCAACAACGACCAAAAAGAAACCTCTTTTCTTGTCTAATTGTTTCACTAGGGAGGGCGGTTTGCAGGTAGATGATGGAGAGAAGGTTCTGAACAGCAGATGGGTGAGAATAAGAAAAGTGTGAAAGAGCATTTGATTTTGAATGGGCCTGACATCCAGCAGGACCCTCAGTTAATCTACTGCTCATGTACCAGGGCCATGAAAAGTCTGGTTTTGGGCTTCAGCTCTGTGATTCCCAGTCAGATGTGGTCACCATCCCTTCCATCTCTTGTGTTGGCTTCACACTGTTGGCATCACTGTTCCTGGGAACTCTGCCAATACATTTCTTTTGAAGGTTGAGTGTTTGCTGTACTTTGGAAAACTTCACCAAACCAATACTCTGCTAAAGCCATAATAGACACCAAATAAATGAATTTTTAATCAAGTATTCAGATTACATTAGAATTTGTATATGATAAGCTGTATTTACTAGTAGTAATATAAATGCCACATCATATATAATGTTCATTTCTCAAAAAATGTATTCTAAGTCTTAATTTCAAAGTTTTAATAAAGACAGTGTTCCATAAATATTTCTGGCTTTTGTTCTTGAGGAGAAACAAACTGAATTGCCTTTACATCATTGATTTTTACAGTTCTCAGACCAGGGGCCATAGATAGAATTCGGAGTCCTTCAGGATTTTCAGGTCAGTGAGAGATTGGGATACAGGAAGTTACTATATGGACATTTTAGGATTTATTTTTGGGGAATTTCACTGGATAGGATAGTTAGATGGAGGAAATATGTCACATTTTAAATTTTGTCTCCAAAGTTCAGCAAGTAGGAAGTGGAATGTTCCAGCTCAAAATGCCATTGTGTGGGATACTGTGATTAAACAGGCATGACCACATACAAAATAAGAGTGGTCGGCTCACTTGAGGTTTTATATTGCTATTGACACATATACTAGTTCTTATAAAGCATAAATCTTTTCTTAAAAACCTTCAGAGAAAAGGAAAACAGGAAAAATAAAAATATTTCTTAAAAACATAATTTGTAGTCATCCAAATTCCATGGATTTTCATATGCAAGATAAGTTGGAGGGGAATATAAAAATGTTATTTCCTTCTGAATTTACATCCAATATATCCTTTTCACAGTGTATTGTTCTCAGTGAGTAGATTGATATTTAAGGTATAAACTGACCATTAAGGAATCATTTACTGATTGGGTTATTTGTTTTTTTGGTGCTTAGCTTTTTGAATTCTTTATATACCCTAGAGATTAGTGCTCTATCTGATGTGTAAAGGGTAAAGATTTGCTCCCAAGATGTAGGCTCTCTATTCACCTCACAGATTGTTCCTTTTGCTGAGAAAACAATTTTTAGTTTGAGTCCATCCCATTTATTGATTCTTGATTTTAATTCTTGTGCCAAAGGAGTCCTATTAAGGAAGTTGGGGCCTAATCCCACATGATGGAGATTAGGGCCTACTTTTTCTTCTATTAGATGCAGGGTCTCTGGTTTTATTCCTAACTCCTTGATCTATTTTGAGTTGAGTTTTGTGCATGGTGAGAGATAGGGTTTAATTTCATTTTGTTGCATATGGATTTCCAGTTTTCCCAGCACCATTTGTTGAAGAGACTATCTTTTCTCTAATGCATGTTTTTGGCATCTTTGTCTAATATAAGATAATGGCAGTTTTGTGGGTTAGTCTCTGTGTCCTCTGTTCTGTACCATTGGTCTACTAGTCTGATTTGGTGCCAATACCATGCTATTTTGTTACTATTGCTCTGTAGTATAGTTTAAGGTCTGGTATAGTGATGCCACCTGTTTCACTCTTGCTGCTAAGGATTGCTTTGTCTATTCTGGGTGTCTTATATTTCCAGAAGAATTTCATGACTGCTTTTGCTATTTCTATGAGGAATATCACTGGGATTTTGATCGGAATTGCAATAAATCTGTATACTGCTTTTGGTAGTTTGATCATTAGAACTCAAAAAGCTAAACACCAAAAAAACAAATAACCCAATCAATAAATGGGCCAAGGACCTGAACAGATACTTCTCAGAAGAGGATATACAATCAATTAACAAATATATGAAAAAATATTCATCATCGCTAGCAACTAGAGAAATGCAAATCAAAACTACTCTAAGATTTCATCTTACACCAGTCAGAATGGCAGCTATTATGAAGACAAACAACAATAAGTGTTGGTGAGGATGTGGGAAAAAAGGTACACTCATACACTGCTGGTGGACTGCAAATTGATGGAAAGCAGTAGGGAGATTTCTTGGAAAATTGGGAATAGAACCACCATTTGACCCAGATATCCTTCTCCTCGGTCTGTACCCAAAGGACTTAAAAACATCATATTACAGGGACACAGCCACATCAATGTTTATAGCAGCACAGTTCACAATAGCACAATAGCTAAACTGTGAAACCAACCTAGATGCCCTTCAGTAGATGAATGGATTAAAAAATGTGGCATATCTACACAATGGAACACTACTCAGCAATAAAAGAGAATAAAATTATGACATTTGTAGGGAAATGGATGGTGTTAGAGAAGATAATGCTAAGTGAAGTTAGCCAATCCCAAAAAATCAAATACTGAATGTTTTCTCTGATATAAGGAGGCTGACACATAGTGGGGTAGGGAGGGGCAGCATGGAGGAATAGACAAACTCTATATAGGGCAGAGGAGTGGGAGAGGAAGGGAGGGAACATGGGGTTAGAAATGATGGTGGAATGTCATAGACATTATTATCCAAAGTACTTGTATGAAGACACAAATTGGTGTGAATATACTTTGTATACAACCAGAGATATGAAAAATTGTTCTCTATATGTGTAATAAGAATTGTAATGCATTCTGCTGTCATTTATAAATGAAAAAATTAATAAAGAAATCATTACATTACCCATCACATCTTCAACGGCAGAGGGAGAGGGCTTGAGTGGGTGTACAAGGCTCTCTTTCTCATGGCTTTGTTTGCAGTGGGTGGGGAGATGTCCTGATTTCTGCCCAAACCAGGCCCTTCTCTCCACACCTGGCCAAGGCAGAGGACAGGGAGAGGCAGGAGGCCGGCACAGGTGTTGGAGTGCTCATGCCTTCTTTGAACACTTGGTCCTCCAGAACCACATGCTGGGGCGCTCACCCAGGGCACACCTCCACTTGCTCAGGGGACATGTCCTCTGACTTACCTGTAAGTGTGCAGCCACTGCTATTAGAGCCATTTCCCTTTTCCTTCTACCCAGAAGAAACCTAGAGAGAAACAAAATATACTGGAGAAGGCCAGACCCTTCATGGTGGTGGTCACCTCTCCCAGGTCCATCGGGAGAGGGCTGTTGGTCAGGCTGCTTCCTCAGGGTGAAACATGTGGTCTCTGTAAGATCAGCCTGCTCAATGGAAGAACTTGCTGTGAGACTAACAGTGACAAACATGGGACGCTTGACCTCAGCTGGCCTTCCTGCTGTTTCAGAATCTTAGAGCCCACATCTCTTGGCTCTGATACGCAGGCCCTGGTGTGTGAAATGCCCTGAGTTCATAGCCCAGGCTTCTGCTCTCTAGCTGTACCACCAGAGGGATGGCTTTTCTCAATTATTGAAGGGGAGAACCTTCCATTTACTCCTCTTCAGGTAAACATTGTGCTTTGCCCTTAGGGGTGAGATATTAGCTCAAGTATCTGTTGATGATTCCTAGTTAGGTTTAACAACAAAAAACACACACGAACACAGTGCCCTAGTGGAGCCACTTCTAGTTCTCAAACTTTTTCTGGATTTTAATTAATTTATTTATTTTTTAATTTAGTTTTAATTTTTAAGTCACTAGTGTGTAGAATTTTTTTTTGTAGTTAAATTTTTTTTAAAAATGTGGTGCTAAGGATTGAACTCAGTGCCTTGCACATGCTAGGCAAGCGCTCTGCCACTGAGCTTTTGCCTCAGACCTTTTTCTGGAATTCTTAACCTAATTCAAGAGAATTGAAATGGTGCATTTGTATGTATCAGATCATGAACAATTTAATTTCCTGCCTTTTAAAGAAAAAAATTTATAAAATGTCTACTGGACCCCAAAGGCTTAAATATAATTACTGCTTTATTAATAAGAGACTTTTTTGGGGGGAGTACCAGGGATTGAACTTGGAGGCAGTCAACCACTGAGCCACATCCCCAGCCCTAGTTTGTATTTTATGTAGAGACAGGGTCACACTGAGTTGCTTAGTGCCTCGCTTTTGCTGAAGCTGGTTTTGAACTCTCAATCCTCCTGCATCAGCCTTCCAAGCAGCTGGGATTATAGGTGTATGCCACCATACCCCAGCTAATAAGAGACTCTTGACAAGATGCCCATAACTTTTGGGGATAAGGGTGATCCAAGACACCCTAAAATTGTGTTAAAGAATTTGGCCCATGCACATGTGTGATTTTTTTTTTTTAAGAGCTGCATGGCCTTTGTTCCATTCTGAAGATATCCCCAGTCCCCAAAAGATGAAGAACAATTGATATGGCAGATGTTTTTTAGTCTTTAGAGCATACTCTTTGAAATACTTGAAAATACCTGGCACAGTTACCAACATGGACTATTCTAACTCACTTTTAAACCAGAATAGAAGAATGCATTCAAGGGAAACTAAAATTGATTGATAATTATTTTAAAAGTTTCACCTTTGGCCTTTGTAATATTAGATATGGGCTGTCCACACTGGCAAATTGCACTTATGAAAATATGACAGGAGGAGAGACTAGCTTCAGTGTTGTCTTCAAGGGCGCTGTCCCATGGCATGGCATTTTAAATAATGAACTACCAAGCCAAAATGGGCCTGTCTTCTGTGGATTGTCAGTAGTTTTCTTTAATTCAGAATTATTTTCCTGAGGAAAAGGAGAGACAAAGAATTTTATTTTAACACAATCTTTGGTCTCACAGCTGTGTTCTTTTTTATATTAGATAAAATGTGAGAAATGTTTACTTTGGCTATCTTTTTAGTTAAGGAAACATTTAAAGATTGAGATATAAAAATAATTTTAAAAATGGGGAATGATGTGACTTGTGCTTTCATTTCATTTTCAAAATGTGTTTTAAATATTAAATTGCTGATTTATTGTCTTAATACAAATTTCAAGCAGTTATTCATCAAGTAGTTATTAAGCACACAATATGTACCAGACTTGACTGGGTTCTGGGGACACAGTAGCAGACTAGAAACTAACTTCCTGTTTTCATGAAGTTTATTCTTCCCTGGGGAAGAAATAAACACATAAACATAAAGTTCAGTTCAGGACAGATAGCTTTTTGCTATGAAGAAAAATAAAATAGAATAAGGAAATAGGGTGTTACGGCCACCTAAATGACAAGGTAAGCAAAGGTGGTAAGGTGGTTTCTCAGAGTGGGCAACTTTAGGGCTTAGAGAGGTAACAGAAGGGTACAGACCATGGGTACTAGTTATGGAGGAAGACAGGAGAAGAGCAAGAAAGAAAAATGGAAGGAATAAAGGAAAGGAAGGAAGAAAGTAACAAGCACAAAAGTTGTGTGGACCTCACTGAGGTGACATAATTATCTCAACATAAATATGACAAAGGTGTGCCTGACAACACAATATCAATAGCACACATGCCAGACTTCACGTGTCCCCATTGGGTATCTCCTCTCTTGATTGAATAATACATGTTTACCAGTGAAACCATCACTGCTCAGAATATTTGAGGAATACCTACTTGGAAATTGCTTTTTAGGGTGGGTACAATGGGTATGCTTGTAATCCCAGCTACTTGGGAGCTCCAGGCAGGAGGATCAAGAGTTTGAGGCCAGCGTGGACAACATAGCCAGACCCTGTCTGAAAAAACAAAGACCCCCAAAATTGCCTTTTAAAATTGTTTATGAACTGCACGAAAGTTCAGCCTTGAACAAACAAACAAAAACCAAAAGCGTGTCTTAACTATTTGATCATAGACTTTAAAAGACTTGGCTTTGAGTGTTTTCTGGTTATTTCCAAAAATCTATCTATACCCCAAATACAAGAAATGAAATCAGAAAAAAGTACTCATAGTCTCAAGGTCATTTCAACAGGCCTTTCAAAAAAAATTTCACCAATCATTAATTTTTGACTTATGGATCTAGTAACTCCTTTCCATGTGTCTGATTACATTGTCTAGAATTTAGGTCTTAGTAAAACCATAAATTAATAAAACATCGATAATATACAGTGTTAGGAACAAAATAGGCATTTGGTAACTTCTGTTCTTACACATTTTTACATGAGGTAGGATCTTTTTGTCTTTTATTATGTGTTTTTTAAAAAATATTTATCATCAGTCAAATTTAATAGGCAATTTTCTGGAATAATTACTTTTTCTAGGTTTGATTCTTAATTCAGGCATAATATTATTTCTTTATTTTCTTTGTAGTTCTTTCATGAGGTGTCTGGTAAGTTATTCAAAATATTTAAAAAGTGAGAAGTAAAGTCTGTTGTGGAAAATTAATGAAGTCTTTTATTACAGTAGACAATAAAAATCCTAATTATCCTTATCTGTATGAGGTATTTAGCAATGATTTTTGCTTCCAGAGTGAATAACATATCACACAGGGTTACTAAATTTACATGCCAAATTCTGATAGGACTTCTACATTGAACTTTTGATACAAGTTGCTTTAAAATATAATTGCTGAACACTGAAGGTTGTTGTCATCAGAGGATGTTTTGGGTTGGTTAGGTCTGCATTAAGGGTGGCACATGGGTGAGCTATAGATTCCAAGTGACTCTTTGGGAGTCAGCAAGTTCCTATTTATCTTTTCTCTTTCCACGTTTGTTATTGGTACGTTACATCTATTGATGGGATTTGTTGTTAAATATTTGTATGTGCACACAATATAACAATATTATTTGGCCAGCATCACTCCCCAGCCCTCCCCCACTTCCTTCCCACCTTCCATCCCTGAGTCCCTTTCCTCTACTGATCTCCCTTTGATTTTCATGAGATCCCTGCCACCCCTACTTTCTTTTCCTTTTTCCTCTCTAGCATCCACATATGAGAGAAAACATATGAACCTTAACCTTCTGAGTTTGGCTTATTTTGTTTAACATAATGGTCCTGAGTTCCATCCATTTTCTTGCAAATAACACAATTTCATTTTTCTTTATGACGGAATAAAACTACATTTGTATATACCACATTTTCTTTTCTTTTTGGTATGGGGGATTCTTTTTTGGCACTCAGGGGCTCCTAACCACTGAGTCACATCCCCAGTCCCCCCTTTTTGTATTTTATTTAGAGACAAGGTCTTACTGAGTTGCTTAGCACCTCACTAAGTTGCTTAGACTATTTTTGAACTCTCAATACTCCTGCCTCAGCCTTCAGAGCTGCTAGGATTATAGGTGTGCACCACCATGCCAGGCTCCCACATTTTCTTTATCCATTCATTCATTGATGGGCACCTAGGCTGGTTCCATAGTTTGGCTATTGTGAATGGTGCTGCTATAAACATGGATATTCATGTATCTCTATAGTATGATGACTTTAATTCTTTAGGGTAAATACTGAGGAGTGGTATAGTTGTGTTGGTTTTTTGCTAGTATATTTCTTCTGTCAAGAATCCACAAAATCTAGTAACTGTTTGGATTTACATACATTTCTTAGTAGGTTTTTTTCCTGTCTTAGGTTCTGTCTGTTTTTTCGGAGATTGCATCTAATCTTGAGTACTTCACACACACACACACACACCCCAAAAACAAAAACAACTAAATGAGAAGACAATCTATCATCTATGGAGTGGGAAAAAATATTTGCAAACTCTGTATCCAATGTTTACAGGGGACTCAATAGCAAAATCAACTTCACTGAAAAAGAGCACAGGATCTAAGTAGATATTTCTCTATAAAAGATATACAAATGTCCAAGATAATATATGAAAAGATGTTCAATCAGGGGAATGAAAATTTAAACCTCAATGAGATATCATTGCATACCTGTTAGGATGCCTATGACTAAAACAACAACAACAAAAAAAGATAAGTGTTGATGAAGATGTAGAGAAATTAGAACCCTTGTATACATGTTCATAGGGATATAAAACAGTGTTGCAGCTATGGAGAACAATATAGGATTCCTCAAAAAATTAAAAGTGGAATTGTCTATGAGTATTTAAAATAATTGAAGTCAATATTTGGAACAGATGATTTGCATTTCCATGTTCATTATAGCACTATTTACAATGGCCAAAATATGAATCAACTGAGGTGTCAATCAATGGATGAGTGGATAAAGAAAATATGATATACATACACATCAGAATATTATTCAGACATAAAAGGGTGAAATCCTGGCACTCACAGCAACATGGATGAGTTTGGAGGACATTAAGTAAAATAAGCCAGACACAGAAGGACAGATACCACATGATCTCAGTCTTATGTGGAAGCTGAAAAAGATGTAGAAAGTAGAACAGAGATTGCTAGAGGCTGGAAAGGATAGGGCAAGGAGCACAGAGAGAGGATGGAGAACAGGTACCAAAATATAGCTCAATGGAAGCAATAAGATCTAGTGTTCTACAGCACAGCCAGGAAATTAAGTTAATAACTTACTGTGTATTTCAAAATAAGTAGGAGAGAGGATTTTGAATGTTCCAATACAAAGAAATGGTAAATGTCTGAGGTGATAGAAATGCTAATTGCTCTGATTTGTTCATTACACGAAATTCATGTGTTAGATAAGCTTGGCTCAGGCATATTATAATAATGTTGACTGTGAGTTCAGTGTTACTGATTCAATAGTACCTATTAAATAAAGTATCTCTAAACAAAAGCACACAGAGACCAAAGTTATGTATTGATTGATTGATTAAAATGTGGCCAGAGGCTCAAAGGAAATTAACCCTATACAAACTTTATAGAGCATGACTACTATAAATGAGCAAATTCATTTGTTTGTGGGTACACATATATACCTTGTTATTCACACATTGTCAATTTTGGATAATTAATTAAAATAAGTAAACTTATAGTAAATGGAAAATCAATAGGCCTCAGGTCTGATGTAAAAGATGAATCCAGAAGACACTGTTCTTAGTTTGCATTAGGGAAGACAGATATGAGTAAGTTTCTTAGAGTTAGGAAAAAGATGCTTTGGCCTGCATAAGAATGAAGTTCAGAGCTGGGGAAAGATTCTCTTTGTAAGATCATAGCAACGTAGAGTGGGTGAGTTGGAAGACAGGCATGGGTGATCATTTGTTTTCCTGGCTTGGAATGCATCTGGGGATGGTGTAATACTAGGTGTATACTGTCTGAGGAGACTAATCTAGAGTTTAAAGAGGATGAAAAGGTAAGAGAATACAGGTGGAAGATGGTACCACACTGTGACCAGGAGTTAGAACTCTTGAGCAGTACTGCCAGGATTCAAACCCTGGCTCTACCACTTTCTGACTAACTGTCTTTCCCCAAATCTGTTTCCTGTTCTTCCTGAGCACACAGGTAGACTACATAAATGTGGCCACATAACTGAATTCTGTCAGTAGAATATGAACAGGGGTGATGTGTACCACATCCAGGACTGACTCTTAAAGACCTAGCATGTCTGACTCTCCATGCCCTTTCCCATATGCAGTTTACGGTAGTCAAAATGATGGCCCCACCAAAGGTGTCCATATTTTAATTCCTAAAATCTACATGTTAGGTAACTTGGCAAAGGGGAATAAGTTTGCAGATTGAATTAAGTTTCCTAGGGATTACTCTGTATTTTCTGAGTGAACTCATTGTCATCACAAAGGTCCTTAACAATAGAATAGGCAGTCAGAGGAGATACCCAAAGAGGTGGCAGCATGAGGAAGCCTTGGTCTGACATTGTAACTTTAGTATGTGAGGTTGCCTCATGAACCCAGGAAAGCAGGTGACCTCTAAAAGCAGCAAAAGGCAAAGAAGTGGATTCTTCTCTAGAGTTTCCAGTATGAAATGTAGCTCTGCTAACACCTTGGTCATTGCCCAGGGAGATCTGTGTCTGTTGTCTGATCTGCCGATCTGTATGATAATTTTGCTTTAAGACAGATGTCAACGGTAGTTTGTCATAGCAGTTATAGGAAACCAATATGCACTGCAACCTTGAATCTGTGTTGGAAGATATCAGAACTCACAGTCAGGATGAATCTAGGTCCTTGTGCAAGCTCTTTGAAGGGAGTTGCCAACTGGTCAAAACAACTGCCTTTATGTTCATAGGACATAAATTTAACTGTTTGAGCTCTTATAATTTTTGGAATTATTTTTGCATAGTAGTCAGTATTACCTCTAAGTAAACACTTTAGTGAGTTAATCTCATTACCTTGGTTTCCTCATTTGAAACACATGGTGCTATATTATGGAGACTGGTCTTACCTCAAATTTATCTTCAAATTAAAGATATAGTTTCTAGTATGATGTGCAGGTACTTGATTTTCTAGAGTTCCTTCTTTGTTGCAAGGATTAAATGAGAATTCATGTTAATCACTTAGAATTAATACTAACATATTTTTTCCTATTGAAGTGTTAATCTTTGTCACTATCACCCAATGATTCAAGGAAAAGGTAGAATTTGTGGAGGCCAGTCAATTAGCATGTGGTTTGCAATGGATACAGTAGGGACAAAATTGTATAAAAATACTCACATGTATGTGCAGAATCAATGCATCTTTATTTTCTATCCAGAATTGACCTAACCTAGCTTTTGGTTCAGAAAGGTGAGGAGTCTTGGTGCCTTAGATTATTTAAAATTTGGACAGTTTGCCCTATTTTGGCCTCTGAATAGAACTGCACATTCTAAAATGTACCACATTTTCCTCCCCACATCTTTTTTCTTTCATCTTTTATATAGTCATGTTATATAAGGGAAACTTTTTTTGAAACTTTAGAATGCACTGCTACTGGAATCATAAAAGTAATTTCCCTTCATAGAGAGAATATATTCATAGAAATGTAAAGGAGTAGGAACTATGAGATCCCAACCCTAAAAATGCAAATAAGTAAAATTGTATATATATATATACACAATTAAAAGGAACATATTTAAATATTTATTTTATATAAGTATGTATAATAATAATAATAACAATTATTATTATTATTAATTTTTTTGCTGTTCTAAGGTTCAGACCTAGGGCTTCGCTCACACTAGGCAAGTGCTGTTCCACTGAACGTGCCCCCAGCTTCTGAAAAGATTTAAGTAAGCTTAGGTTCATTTTACAAATAGAAAGTTTAAGAAAGGTTTAGCAGGGAAGCATCAGTGGTTTCACAGCTCACTTCTTCTTTCTTAGTTACTATAGCAACAGACAGGAAAAAATAAACCAAAGACTCATCAAGCATGGTCATCAGGATTCTTAGCTGCCTATCTTCTCAAAGGTACTGAATAAATCTGGTGTCCCAGCAGCACAGCTTCATTACTGCCTTTCAGAAGATGATTATTCTGCAAAATAAAATTTAAAAGTAGACAAAGAATGAAAGTTAATTAATAAGCATTATATTTTTAGGTTTCAGAATTTTCCATGGAAAATATATATCTGTATTTTTAAAAATTGTGGTATTGTTGCAGTACCTCAGAAGTCAACAATTTCCAAATATTGGTGAAATGAGTCCTTTGGGGTCATTATTTATGTACAGTAATTATGTACACTTGGGCATCTATAAAAATTGATTTTTGTAAATAGGAACTTAGTGGGAGCTATATGTTAAAATGACAGTGAAGAATATGGCTGTTGGTATACTTTTTCTACCTTTTCTTAGGTATGTCCATGCTTGTTTGTGGTAAAATTGATGAAAACCAGGTGTTAACTGTCAGGATGTTTTTATTTAAATAAAATGACTGTACTCTCATTCTCCAGAAGGTAGAAACCCAGGGCTTCCAGGAAGAGTCTTGGGAACTTGAGGAGGGTCATTTTTTCTTCGCTTTCCCTTTGCCTGAGGTCTTGCCTATTGCAGGAACTTGCTTCTTAACGCCTTCCACCCTTGACCCCGTCTAGTACTGCCTGCCATCACTGAGCTTCTTCCATCATCCAAATGATCACCCGTACACACACTGGAGACCCTAGTGTTATTAACAAAGTCGAAGGCGTTGGTGGATGAAGCATTTTCAACAAATAAGTTAAACTGAATAAAAGACACCCACCCTGTAAAGATTCTTGGGCACTTTCCCTGGACACCTTCCCAAGGAAAGCCCTAGTTTTTAGGCCATTCTTCTGGGATCCTTCTTTTCTGTCCTTTGCTCTCAATTCCCCTCTGTCCCTTTCTTAAACTTTTGAAAACACACACACACACACACACACACTCCAAATTCCCTTTATTGTAGTATGTCAGGCAGTTTTATTTCTCCTATTTCATTTCTTTGCCTTTTAGATTGATCATTTTTACCTTTCTTCTTCAAACCCCAATCACTCACTCAGAGTCTTTTTAAAATAGCCATTTATCCTGGAGATAAGTAAGGCCACTTGCTGAGGAGATAGAATTCCTCGTCAGTTGTGGATCCGAGTAACAGTTTCTCTCTCACAGAGAAATTAGGGTTGAAATTGATATTTGTATAAAATACTAATTTTACATGAACTATTCTTTGGATTTCAATAGTTGAATTTCAATAATATATTACAGGTTTTAGTAATCGAGTATGTTCTCAGGTTTAAAGATGAGAAAGTTGAGGGACATGGAAATTTTTGCTTATCTAAAGTCACAGAGCCAGCAAGAGACAGAGCCAGAATTTGGTCCCAGGCCTTTGAATTTCCTGCCAGGATTCTCTATATTACGCCAGCTCACACTGATGTGTGCTTAGGCTGCACATAGAAACCCTGAAGCTATACTTTTCTTGAAAACTGTTAACTGACCGCAGGGCCTGAGGAACTGGCATCAGCTAAGGAAGTGGGAGATTTCACAGAAAGGTCAGAGAAGTGTCATGTGACTATTAAACGATTAGGTATTAGAATTCATGAAGGGGACTAGAAGACGCAATCAGATTAATGGTCTGCCAAGCTATGCTTGTGCCTCTGACAGTGGCTCTGAGGCACATTTTGTGAAGGGACGTGTTTGTGTTCTGTGACATTAACTTCAAAAGGTTATGGTTGTAGCTGAAAAATTTCTAACTTCCCTTCGTCGATTTGTGGAATCATCCGTGAATTTAACTGAACTCTTTGAAGGACCTACTTTTTGCCTTTTCTTTAATAGTTTGTACTACTTTTGTGTCTCATAAGTATGCTGCATAAAGTTATTTTTATGTGTCCTAAAAATACTATTTAAAGACTTAAGTATGGTTACAGAGCACTTGCTTAGCATGTTGGAAGCCCTGGGTTCAGTGTTCAGCACTGCAAAATATAAAAATGGAAACAAAACAAAAAGAACCTTAATGACGGTATAAAAATATACTGTCATTGTGGTCTGCTGATAATGATGTACGAACTTAACTCACAAATGTTAAGTCAAATGTTGCATACTACAAGGGAGGCACAAAATAGTCACTGTCTCCCTAAAACTCATCTCATCTTGCTTGGGGGTCTTAATTCATAATAAACTTGAGCAGGGCTGTCCAGCAGAGGAGTTAAACAAGCCAAATCAAGGTAGTCCTGCTCTACTTCCACTTAAGACAGTCTCTTTGAGATGAACAAAATACCAGTAAATAAACCTTATATCTAGTTGGGCGCGGTGGTGCACCTGTGATTCCAGAGGCAGGAGGATCGTGAATTCAAAGCCAGCCTCAGCAATGGTGAGGCACTAAGCAACTCAGTGAGACCCTGTCTCTAAATAAAATACAAAATAGGGCTGGAGATGTGGCTCAGTGGTCGAGAGCTCATGAGTTCAATCCCCAGTACCAATCATCATCATCATCATCATCATCATCATCCTCATCCTCATTTGCAACTCAGAGTGTAATTTCCTGCCAAATAAGTTTCTTTTCTCTCATGTCCAGGTAGCATGGGGGTGCAGGAGGATCATAGACATCCCCTGTGCATTGGCGCCTGACCTCGCCTTTGAGGCTATGTCTTACACTCCGTTCCCAGGGCAAGGGCAGTGCATGGTGACTGTTCCAGGGATTTGAAGCCAGGTCCCCACATCTACTCTCAGCAATGTTACAGATCCATGTAGGTCTATAGATTCCTGGTCTGACTGCCCTTGACTGTATCACTCATTGGTATTTCATTTCACCCTGTCAGAGGTAGTTCCCTGTGGCATTCTGGCATTTCTGCATGACTTGTGAGCAAGTGACTAATAGAAATTCTTTTGGAACTGTTCACTTCAAGGGACTTTGTACCCTCAGCAATCTTGGAAGGTAGAGATGCTGTCTGCCCCTCTGAAGTCCAGGGCAGGCATGTTTACTGAAAGACTTCCTTAGTGGCGTGCAGTCATCATTCACTCTTGTCTTTGTTTTCCTGTGGGACTGGGGCTTGAAGAACCAGCACAAGAGATACTGATATTCAGGCTACTACTGTACTTTTTGTTTTGGTACTAGGGATTGAAATAAGGGGCACTCGACCACTGAGCCACATCCCCAGCTTTATTTTGTATTTTATTTAGAGACAGGGTCTCACTGAGTTGCTTAGCACCTTGCCCTTGATGAGGCTGGCTTTGAACTCGTGATCCTCCTATCTGAGCCTCCCCAGCCACTGGGATTACAGGTGCACGCCACTGCGCCTGGCTTAAAACTGTACTTTTGCTGCTGTGACTCAACCCATCCTTCATATCTGTCCCAGGAGTTTGTGTCTTTTTCCAGTATTTGTGAAACAGTGGCAATTAGCTTGCAGGCAATTAGCTTGCAAGGAAGATGAAATAAGTTCTCAGCATAGCCCTCAGGAAAGAGGCCGCCCCACCCCGTGCCCCAGCAATCACACAGCCAACTTCTGCACCTTTCTCTGGAGTTCTACATGGGGAGGGATGCTCTTTTCCCACCATTTACAGTCCCTAAGTGACTAGAAAGTGCTGTCTCGGGTCCCTCCTTGTCTAAAGATGCCAAACCACTATTTTCGCTCCACCGTGAGTCACCCGGTTGTCAGCACAAGAGCTGTGGGAAGTGGAACTTCTGGCTCACTGGTTGATCTGGACTCTTGATTTATAAAATGAAGTGTGTCATTTAAAAGCTCTCCCTTTCCTTTCAACAGAGTCTCCTTTTTTCAAGATTGTAACATGACTTAGTGCCTTTGACGTACTTTGTTGTACGTCAAAAGCTGTCTCATGTCTCCTCTTCCTCTGCCACTTTCCTCCTCCTCCTCCTCCTCCTCCTCCTCCTCCTCCTCCTCCTCCTTCTCCTTCTTCAAGGAAAAAGGAGTTTTATTGCTTTGCTAGCAAAGGAGAAACACAGGGGACTCCTGCCCCAAGTCTGTGATTCTTCCCATCAGGGGGATAGAGGGTTTTTAAAGAGGTGACCCAGAAGAATCCTGTTTTCCCTGAGAATAGGGAGGGAAAGATTAGGGAGAAGATTAAGGAGGAGAGATCAGGGAGAGGAAGATTATGGAACAGAAGTGTGGGGGGGTATGTTCATTTTAGAGCAGAAACAGCTATATTCAAAATACGAAGTGGATCCTGTTACATTTCCCCATGGTCAATTTCTACATTCCATTTCTATGGAAAATTGGGTGATGGCATCTCCAGAGAGCAAGGTTGGGTGAAAGTGACCCAAAGTCCTTGTTCTCTAGCAGGTGAGGCGTGGACAGTGAGAGGTGTTCAGCATCAGGACAGTCCATGGTGGTAGTTGGTGGGGTCACTAGACAAGGCATACATAGGGCAGGGATCATGCTAGGACAACAATAAACAAGATAACAAATTATTACATTTTTGTAAACAATCAGCACAAAACAATTAGTGTTTCAGGAGTTCCTGAAACTCAAAACACTTGTGACTCTAGAGTCCTTTGTGATAATTTGTGCACAAAAGTTCCTAATTCTCTATGAGTAGCTGGATAGGGAAAAAGGATTTTAATATGTTTCAAAATATTACCTGTAGCTCACATACATATTTGTAAAGATAGATATTGAATAAATACATTCAGTCTTCCTTAACATGTCTTGGTGCACAAGAGGAAATAACAATAAGCCACCTCAAAAGTACATCAGGTTGTGATGACTTTAGTCAATTCTGTTATTGTACATTAGTTAGCATTGGTGAATGGATGCAATAAGCCTATTAATTCAGTGGTACTTAATATAAATAAATCTTCTTCCTCATTAAAAAAAAACACAAGCAAAAATAAAATTATCCTGGGATTAGAACTGTCATTATTTCCCAAGGAAAGAAAATTCTTGGAGGTGAATTATATTTTTTCCAACACAGGCTAGCTTTAAGAGGAGACAGGTTAAACTGTCACATGGTATTCTTGGCACCTTCTCACTTTTTATTATTTTTTCTGCACTGGGATTTGAACCCAGGACCTTGCACACACTACTTAAGTGCTCTACCACTTTGCTACATACCAGTCCTTTTAATTTTATTTTGTGAGTATCTTGCTACATTGTCCAAGCTGACCTTGAACTTGCCTCAGCCTTCTCTTGGTACCTTATCGAGTTGTTAATACAAGAAGAGACTGAAGAAAGGAAGGAAAGCTTCTACATAGTTTGGGCATGCTCACAGGAGCTTGCAGAATTTGTTTACCTGGAATATCTGTGCCTACATGTGCATCAATCTAAGCCTATATTTATCTAAATCATTCACTAGACAGATGCTTAAGTAATTTAAATAACTTTAAGTAGGAAGGTAATTGTGAATGAAGTAAAATTGGTATCCTTCGATACAGAGCCTGATTTACTAAATGTAATATTTAAAAAAATAAACATTGTTGTAGGATAATTTTAGATTTATACAAAAATTGTAAAGATAGTGCAGAAAATTCCACACATTGCACGGCCTTTAAGAAAGCAATCATTTTGGGGCTGGGGAAGTGGCTCAAGCGGTAGCACGCTCGCCTGGCATGCATGTAGCCCAGGTTCGATCCTAAGTACCACATACAAACAAAATGTTGTGTCCGCCGAAAATTAAAAAATAAATATTAAAATTCTCAATTCTCTCTCTCTCTCTAAAAAAAAATTGAAAAAAAAGAAAGCAATCATTTTAAAACAAGAAAGTCTACACTTCTAAATGCATTATAATATTTTAAAAATAATGATCTCAAATAAATGTCTTAAAATAAATAATAATCCTTTTTACAACTCTAATGAACCAATAAAAATATGAAAAAATAATTAATAATCTTAAGAGTTACATTAAAATGAGTTTGGTAATGTGAAATCAAGTGTATAAATGACTGAAATGAGAGGGTTGAGCTGACCTCATAGTTTGCCTCCAGCTCTGAAAAACTGAATCCATGGCGCTGCAAAATGTAATATATTTCAGAACCTCTCTGTTGGGTGAAGTTAGTTCTTAGTCTGTTATGGGTTAGATGTTAGGTGCTCTTTTAAAGCTTACCTGTGAGACAACACAAGAACTTTCAGAGAGAAATGACTAGATTGTGAGTCACTGAGTAGGTTGTAACCTACTCAGTGGGTTAATCCACTGAGATGGATTAAGTGGGTAACTGAAGGCAGGTGGGGTGTGGCTGGAGGAGGTGGGTCACTGGGGGTTTTACTTCTGGGTTTATATTTTGTCTGGTAAGCAGAGCTCTCTGACTGCTTTTGGTCTCCATGTGCTGAGTGTCTTTCCTTTTACCATGATGTCCTGGGCCCAGAGCTACTGAGTAGGTTGACCATGGACCAAACTTCTGAAACCGTAAACCAAAATAAACTTTTCTTCCTCTACATTGTTTTTGTCAGGTCTTTTGGTCACAGTGATGAAAAAGCCGACTAAAACATTTTCACTGTTTTATACTTCTCATAATCATTTCACCTCTGAAATTCTGGCTTTGTCTCACACAGGAGCTTTGGAGGCACTTCACATCTAAACCCTAACTCACTGGTAATTAGTTTCCTTTAGGATGTGGTGGTGCTCACACCTTTAGAAATTTGTGTTAATGTCTGGGCTCAAACCAAAGTGCCTTTGGAATTATTTTTTTTAATCTAGGTTCTATTAAATTCATTTCAAAAGAACATATTGATCTGAAATATAGATGGCTATAAATATCTACAATTTTCTTATACTGCACCTTTTAACCCATAGATAGGACTGTTGATCCATCTGTCACATTGGGCTAGCACTAAGCCAAGGTGAAAAGCCAGGGAATGTACTTTTTTCTTGATTGTTCACTTCACTTTTTTGCCTCTCTCTGGCTTTTTGTTTCCTGTTCTCTGAAGCTAAGGATTTGCTAATGTTTTGTATCCTCAGGATTTTTCATTTTGTGCTTGGACTGCTATAACAAGATAACACAGACTGTATGGCTTAATTAATGGACATTTCTGGTCACACTTACAGAGGCTAGAAGTCTTAGATCAAGGTGAGGCCTCTCCCTAGCTCCTGCAGGACTGCCCTCCTGCTCTGTCTTCACATGGCCTTTCCTCTGTGTGTGGGGGAGGGTGAGCCAGCTCTGACATCCCTCTTTGAATGAGGCCTGTAGTTGGACTGGATATGGGCCTCACCCTTTGGACCTCACTTAACCCCATTTGCCTCCGGAAGTCTCTGTGTTCAAAGAGAGTCAATCACCTTAGGAATTAGAGCTTCAGCATGAACATTTTGTGTGTGGAGGACACAATTCAGTCCACAAACCCCATCATCAGGCCCTGCTCATGCGCTACAGTTACTGAAAGAACAAACAAGGCTTGTCATCAGAGCAAATGCCTGTTTATTAAGGAACAGCTCTGCATATTTATAGAGCCAGGGGTGGTTTGACAGTTGGCATGTGGTGCTTTTTGATTGGAGGGTAAGGATCAGGTGAGCCAGCAGGGCTAGTCTGATTGGTGGGTAGGATCAGGTGAGCTAGCAGGGCTCTGATTGGTGGGTAAGGATCATGTGAGCCAGCAGGGCTCACCATTGGACGGCTCTTCTTGAGGGATGTGGAAGTTAGTCTTTGGAGCCTGGGCGACTCCCAACAGTTACTTTTTCTCATCTTTTGTCTTCATGTCTTCTCACTCTCGGAATTATTCTCTTTGCTCATCAGATTTCCTAGTTTTCAGTGATTATCAATGGGTCAAGATATTAAATATAGTCCCAGGTAACATGTTTGCATTTTAAAAAGAAAATTCCTGCCAACACTATCTTACTATGAGTTGAGTAAGTTAAGTGAAACTGCAGTTTTAGCCACACCTATGTGGAAAACCAGAAGGCCTTCAGCGTCACCCCTTTACATACTCTATTGTAGCTCTGCTTCGCCTGTGGATAGACACAGCTCAAGCCTTCTGACAACCAGGAAGCAGGAGAGAGAGAGAGAGAGAGAGAGAGAGAGAGAGAGAGAGAGAGAGAGAGAGAGAGAGAGAGAGAGAGAGTTAGCAGATTGACCATCGGAGATTTCATGCCAATGATT
>NW_025999990.1:9618635-9638172 GCF_001458135.2 Marmota marmota marmota | reverse complement strand
GAGAGAGAGAGAGAGAGAGAGAGAGAGAGAGAGAGAGAAAGAGAATATCCCCAAGGGATTTTTTTTTCCTGCAGTAGCACATAGTTAGCTTTTACTGTGACCAAAAGTGGACAAAAACAACTTAGAGGAAGAACTATGGATTTCAGGGATGTTTACTGTACTTTCCTGAAAGACATAATTCTTGAGCAAAGGCAATTGATGTGTTCTTACATATTCAGGAAGGTCCTTGATAACTTGGGTAAAGTCACTGAGAAGATTCTTTTTAAATTTTTTTTTATTAGTTGCTCAAAACATTATAATGATCTTGACATATCATACATTTGATCCAAATGGGGTATATAATGTTAATCTTATTTTTCCACGTGTACAGATTGCAGAATCCCATTGGTTATACAGCCACGTTTATACTTAGGGACATACAGCAGACAACGTTTGTTGAATAGCTCTGACAGATGGATTGTGTTGGGGCAAATGAAAGGCAAAAGAGGTGTTTTGGTGGTTTTAGAGTACACTTGATGGATTCAGTTTTACAGAACTTTGGTAGCAAACCATTATAATTTTTAGAGAAAGTTTACTTCAGTCATGAGAAGAATATATTTGGGTTAAGTTCAGGAAAACAATATCAGGAGCGAAAAGCGCTTAGGCTAACACCTGTTATGAGAATGTTTTGTTTTCTGACTCTGAGATGATAGAACAGTATCAGTCATATTCACCAATTCTTTCAATACCAACCTTACTAATTTTCTATGTTTTAAAAACAAAGAAGATTATTTTAGAAAGGAAAAGCAGTGTTCCTAAGCACCCTTGGAAACTTCAGACTCCTATCATTCCTTTCAAAGAATCTAGTGCAGAAAGATGAAGGAGAATCTCTTTTTGTGTGTGTGCATTGTTTACCTGGATGTCTGTGGAAGGAAGATGTTGGCTCTGATAATGTGCATCTACTTAATTTCTTTCTATGTTCATTTAAATTGTGGCTTACCAGTTTCATTTGCTGGTATCTGTAAGCTTATTATTATAAAAATTTGTACTGTTAAGAATTGCAAGGTACTGCTTTTGTAAATTAAAAAAAAACACAACAAAATATCATGGACTCAAGTTCAAAGAATTGAGGCACCTGGGAGAAGTGTATTTGCATATCTTAATCTGCTCCCTTGGCACTTGACTTCTCTCACCCCCATCCCATGGAAACTCAACAGATATGTGCAGAGCTTACTAATTTGTTGCATTTTAGTTCAGCTCTTTCCCAGAATTCCCAAGAACCATTAATCTTAGCTTTTCTTGAGCATGAAAGATAATTCAGGCAGGATGCTTCAACTGCCTTTCTCAAACATGCATTGTCATTATAATAGGAAAATATATTAAATTATTTTATTTGTTAAGACACTTCATTCAGTCTTTTTATTTTTTATTTTTGGCAGTAGCACATAGTTAGATTTTTGTTACTGTGACCAAAACTGGACAAAAACAACTTCGAGGGGGAAAATTTTATTTGGGGCTCACGGTTTCAGAGGTCTTAGTCCATAGGAGACTTACTCCATTGCCCAAGGTGAGGCAGCACATGGTGGGAGAGGGGCCCAGCTGAGGAAAGCTGCACCCCTCTTGGTGGTTTCAGGAAGCAGAGCCAGAAGGGGCAAGGAAAATGCACTCTTCCAGGGCACACCTCCAGTGACCCACCTCCTCCAGCCATGCCCCACCTGCCTACAGTTACCACCCAGTCAGACCATGCAAACTCAGAAGGACTGATTAGGTTACAGCTCTCATAATCTAATTGTTTCACCTCTGAATATTCCTGCATTAACGGAAGCTTTTGAAGACAGCTCTTATCCAAATTATAATAAGCAGTGTGTCATTCAGAACAAGTGAGTTTATTCCTTTTATGTTTAAATGGCATAATCTAGGCCCTTGAGTATATAGGCTTAGGAAGTAGGATGTCCTTGACTGAAAGTAGTGCAATATTTGATCAAAATTGACTTGTGCTACGGCTTGATTGTTTTCTCATGTAGTAAGAAGTCCAGAGGTTAATGCGTTCAAGCTCGTTTCAGCATTTGATGTTATTACAAGGTATGGGATTCCCTTTAGTCCGTGAGCTCTGCCATCCTCAGTATGTCAGTGATGTCAACTATTAGGTTCTCAAGATGGCTGGGACAGAAGGCAGCAACAGGCCTCAAAAAATTGCCTTCAAAGTCAGGGAAAAGGGTGAGATTAAAATAGGTATAAGGTAAAATTGCTGTGAAGAGGGTGTCTTATACTCGAATCTGTTTTTTCTTTGTAGTGGAAAATCTTTGGCAAAAGACTTCGCCTGTCATTTTATGTCTATTGGCCATATTGGCTATGTTACTATCTCTAGTTTAGGAAAAGGCAGGTAAGCACTTATCTGGCCTTTTATCCTGTTTCTAGAACCTGGCCTTCCTGTGTAGAGGAGAGGTTGAGGCCATTTCTAGAGAAGGTACCAGTGCCAGTGTTACCCAGCTCTCTGGGGAAGTGGCCTTCTACTGTCTGTACTGTTACTCTTCATCATCTTGTATTTCCCTCAATGAGACCCAGGCTACAAATCCATGTAAGCTAGTGGAAGGAAAAAAAGGCATGTCTTAACAAAACTTTTGAGACATTTTGTGTAAGTAAATCATATGAACCTTGTTCTGTCTGCTGTGTTCAGTAATTTTAGAGAAAAAAATTAGGGTTTTTTTTTTTTTTGTAACTTTAAAATGCTGTAAGATTCATCACTGTTGATTAATTAGCACTTTCTTCTTGGAAGCCAATTAAAGAGATTTTTTTTCTGACAACATTTTCTTTTGGTTTCCTTCTGATTTCTTTTGTTATTTCTTAATAGTCATTTCTCAGCCTTTTCTTTCCTGTCTGTCCTTTAAATAATAGCGTTTCCTGGTTCATTGTCTTCCTGACATACTTCTCTTTGCTCATTACGAATCTTTATTATAAAATATTATGTACTCCTTTGGCAGCAAGAACAGTAATCCCAACCTACCTGTAGTTTTGCATTATCATCCATGGCCCAAAAGCATTAATTGGAAAATGTCAGAAATAAACAATTGGTAAGTTTTAAATTGTGTGCGGTCCTGAATAATATGATGAAATCTTGCACTGATCAGCCCCATTCTGCCCCAGATGTGAATCATCCCTTTTTCCAGTGTATCCATGTTATATACCCTACCCACCAGTGGGTCCCTTATAGCCATCTTGGTTGTCTGATTATGGCAGTAGTGCAATGCTTGTATTCAAGTAATTCTTTTTGAGAAAGAGACCATATTAACATAACTTTTATTATGGTATATTACTATAATTTTTCAATTTTAGTTCCAGTTTTTGTTGTTAACCTCTTACTGTGCCTAATGTATAAATTAAGCTTTATCATAGGTATGTTTGTATAGGAAAAAACGTGTATGAGGGTTCATTATTACTTGAAGTTTCAGGCATTCATTGGGGGGTCTTAGAATGTATTCACCCTAGGAAAGGATGAACCAAATTATGTTCTAAATTAATTGAAGACTTCCAAATCTTGATCTTGAGTTTGCATTTCTTCCTTGAGCTTTGGGTCCATTTTCTCAGTTATTACCAGGTACCATTTTTATTGGTTGTCTCATTAATACTTCAAACTCTGCTGTTCCTGACTGAACTAAAATGTTCTCATTGCCCTGACCCCACCTGTGGTTTGCTTCACTCCCCTTATTTCTCAGTGAATGGCTCCTCAGATCTACTCAGTGGTCCACATCCTCTTCTTCATCTCTTGAATCCTCCCTCTTCCCACATCTTGTTGATGCTGCTTTTCTGATACTTCTAATCCCCCTGAGTCAGCACCTTTGTATGGTATTCCAGCTGCCAACATCCTCCTTTCTAAACCGTAGACTAGTCTTCAATAGCCCCAAATAAGGCTGATTATACTAAACCTCCCATCTGATTCAACCCCTGGTTGGCATCACATAACTTCAGGATAAAAATCCATATTTTTATGGTTCCTAGGCATGTTTCCATTTCTGAGGCAAACGAGCTGTGACATTTCTGCCTGCCTTAGTTCTACATGCTGGTCTTCTGTTCACAGGTCTGTCTCCCAGCTGTTTTACAAAAACTTTCAAAACAGGCTCCTTCTTTGTAGCTTCAGTAAACAACATGTCTGATACACTCTAGCCATTTAAAAAATGTTTGCAGAATAATTGAAAATCCCTTTTCTCTTTGGACGTCTGTGCTTGTGGTCAACATAGAAAATAGTCTTACTGTATAGTTCACTCCAGAGACCATGCCTGTAGTTCAGGGATGCTCCGTGTTCATCATTTCACAGGGATTCTCATTACCTACTTTCCCTTCAGCAAAAGCATCTGAGGATATGACAGGATTGCAGGCTAACCATAGCACTCGAAATTTCTGTTACAGATCTTTCCAGAACAAAGTAAGAATTACTTAGAATTGGCACAATAAAAGCCCAGAAGAGGAGCACTGAAACTTGTTTTCTCTGCTGTGTTCAGTAATTTTAGAGAAAAAAAATTTAGTTTATATTCTCAGTTCTTGGTAATGATCTATTAAAAAAAAGGAGTAAGTTCACTTCCGTATCAATTCTATTTCTTTAAGATATTGGAACATAGAACCACAGGATAGAGGTGGCATGGCTTCCCTCATTTTTCCCTTTTAAAATTTTCTGTATAAACGTGTATCCAGAAATCTTCTTCCTCTCTTGACAATGTATTCATCAATTATATATTTCACTCTGTGAAGGCAACTTCATGGTTTAAATCATTTTAGGTTGTTAGGAAAATTACACTGGCAAATTTCCCTAACAGTCAGTATCAGGCTGAAGTCGATATTTAACTAAAAATAGCCTGAATGATATTCAGAGAACATCCTGTGTAAACAATGGAATGGCCAATATAATTTTAAGGAAGATTACAAGTGAACTGCATTTCAATAATTACATGGAAATGTGCATATCGAATATGACAGAATGAAAAATGAATGGATGGATATTCAAAAGTGAAAAGGGGGAACACAGAGGCCTTTTCAAAACAGAAAATTGAGCCATTTCTCTTATCTTTCTTGCTTAGGTAACAGCTGTAATTTCTTTAGAGTGCTCACCCTGCATATTGATTTAATCTAATAGACAGTGCATGCCTTTTGTGTCTGAGAGCATGGCTGTGTTATAAGATTGCCACAGGAGTAGCCAGAGTGAAATGTTAAAGAGTGTGTTAAACACTGCAACTGGAGCATCTGGATCCAAATCCCAGCGCTGAAGCTGTGTGCATCTGGGCAAGCCATTCAGTGTTCTTGCACTCCAGCTTTCTCTTATGTAAACTGAGGATAATAGCAGTACGTACTTGGAGTGGGCAATAGAAGGATTCAGTGAGTCAATTGTTGTCAAGTGTTTAGGACTGTACCTCACCTTTCTTAAGTGGTAAGATATGAGGTGGGAAGGCAGCCACTGTAATCAAGGACACCTGAGTCTCATTGGTCACTGTAAAGACACCAGCACTCTGTACCAACTTTGTATGTATCATATCATTTAGTCCTAAAATGATTCTTTAAAACAGGTTTTTCCCTCCCATTTTTTAATCTGTTCCTATAGTTTTGGACATGGATCATCCCTGCAAAGCCCACGTGATAAAAGCTTGCTGTTCATCTCGATACTGTTGGGAGGTGGTGGAAACCGTTACTAGGTGGGGCTTAATGGGAAGTTTAGGGTTGCATGTCTCTTTCATCTCAGCAATAAGGTGAATGGTTTTGTAATGCACTGCAGTCATGATGTGCTGCCTTGCCATAGGACCAGAAGCAACCAGGCCAACCCATCATAGACCAAAACCTCTGAAACTGTGAGCCACAATAAACCTTTTATCTTTATAAGCTGATTAACTCAGTTATTTGTTGCAGTAATGGAAAGCTAACAGGTGTATTTTACAAATGAAGAAACTGAGGTTAAGTGGTTGTAACTTGTCCCAGCTTAGATCAAGATGTAATATAATTTACTATACTTCAAGGAATTTGCAAAGAAAACTGTCCTGAAATTTCAACAGCTGATATTTGAAGGTTTTTTTTTTTTAATAAAGTAATCTGGGTTATCAGAAAAATGCCTTCTGGTGAAAGACATGTTTTGAATCATGGTAAAATGATAAAAGGAGGAATCATTGTGCTTGAGTATGCTTCTTCAGCTGTTGTGTATTCTGGTTTATTCAGCTTTTGATGTGACTAAATCATACACATAAAAATTTAGTTAGAAAGTACCCTTTTGCTTTGCAATCAGCACATACACAGTTTTCTGAGTCCAATTAAATGCAATAAAAGAGCTTTTTGTGAAATAACTACAAGTGAAGTGACTTTCAATAGGTACTATCACACATGAAAGTGTATCCATGATTAACCTTGCATTTAAGACAATAAGCAGTAAAAGGTAACTATAATTTAAAACCAAGTCTGGATAAATATACTACATGTCTAATATTTGTTTCACACATTAACATACATGAAAGTCACTCATAATGGTATATTTCTTAACGGAACTAACAATTTCACTTGATAAGCACTGTTCAGTACCTTGTAAGTTTGACCATAGCACGGAGGAATTATACTTTATTCATAGGCTCATACATAGTACAATATGTGAGGGTCGACCACTGGCAGATACGCTGTGCTGGATACGCTGAGGAGATCATGGTGAGTCCAAGCTCTCAGCAATGTAGAGCTTATAGTGGAACCAGCAGCAGGTAACCAACATAGACAAGTATGACAGCACAGCTTCACTCTAAAGCATCTGCTGCTCAGTTAGCCACGACTTCACAGTTCTCCTAGGAATGTGTGAATATTTACTGAATATTCACTTGCCTGAGGAGTCTGCCTGACTCATTTTGCCAGAATTAAGGATTCTATTCCAAAAGAAAATTTAATTTTTAGGGGGGGAAAACTCTACATATACTTTAGAGCTGTAACTTCCCCCAATTTTACTACTAGATGGAGACCTTACAAGGGTAGCCCTTCTGCCGTGAACCCAAATTGATTTGCTTTCTAATATTACCTTCTTCAATAGAAATTTTATCCTTTTCAAGTTTCTCAGAGTGCTCCATTTCTTTTCAAAATCTCAAATTTTAAACTTTTTAGTATTTACACTCAGATTATATCACCTTCCTCATCAATTTTATCCATGTTAAGGCATCATTTTGCTTAGCTGTTTTCTACCAGAGGTGGGAATGGCAGGATTTTTAGTATCTCTCCCTCTTGTCTGCTGGATGCATTCAGGGCATCTCCAGCCCACTTCCCTTCTAATGAGGAGGGAGACAGGCACTAGAGTTGGCTGAGTGAGGCAGCAGGGGACTGTTGACAACAAGCAGCATCTGAGAATGGAAACAGGCAGCAGCAGTGTGGGCTTTTGGGAGAGGAAAACCGAGTTTCAATCTTTCCCCAGTGACAGTTAGCAATGGGCACCGAGCTTTGAGCGTGGCTGAGTCCTGTTCCCTGGCTATGAAGCAGGTATAGAAATGCCATGGGGATAATGCTCCCTTACGATATTAGATTAGCTATGGTGCTTATACATGTTGATTGTAACAAGTTCCTTTAATTTCTCTGCCTCCAAATGGGGAATATCACGTCTGATACCATTTTCCCAAGATTGCTGAGAGGGGACATTCTGTAAGTAGTAATGTATCAAGGGGACACCGATAGGAGATGCTGAACTATAATAACGCACACACACATTGATATCAAGGGCCAAGAAATATCAAATAATATTGTAACTATATGTTGTCAGATTTGTTTAAAAGGTACACTGTTTATCAGAGACAATTATGTAGGTACCTTGCCAAATGAAGGATTCTTAGTGTTGATGTGAGTTAGATCAAGTATCTTGAGCTTGAGTAATTGTGAGGCATTTGGTTATGTGCCATATTGCCTCTTGCAGGCAGGTCGTTATATAACAAAAGAACCATTGAATAAAGGTGTATAATAATTGTCTTATGTCACATATATCCACAAATACTTATACATATAAAATACATGTATTTAAATAATATATTCTGCACTATTTTTTACAAGAAGTTTCTATTAGCATCTCATAGAACATCAGTTTTTTAGGAAATGCACCTTGGACCATAGTAATAAAAGGAAACAGGAAACTGTGCTTTTGCTGTTTTTTCTCTAAAATATTCATTAATACTATAGTGAATGAAGATTATATTTTTGGGTGTAATTTTGGAAAATTACTTGGATTCAAGTGGCCTGAGTTCTAGGTGTGGCTGTTTCAGAGATCAGTGAAGCAACTCTATGGGCCATGTCAGTGGATTTGCCTGTCTTCTCACTTTCCTTGATGGTGTAAATTTTCCTAGCAGTGTTCCCTGCTCAGACAAGTCCCAGGTATTCATTGCACAGGAATGGTTTCCTGAGAGGACCAGAAAAGACTCCATGTTCTCAGAGTGGACAGTAGTATCCGGGTCCATCCCCAATGCCAGGGTCTCACATAGAAGTGATGAGGTATTCATGTACTTTTTAGGTTTCTCTTTTGGAAATTCAAATTGGAATTGCAGAAATATTCTCCATTGGCAGTACAGTGGAAAGCAGCTGACATACACAAGTATATCATAAGTTTATCTTTACTAATTTCCTTTAGTAAAATCTCACCTTTAAGTCTATTTTTAAAAATAATCGAATTAAATAGCCCCAATTGTTCTTATTTATTTGCTGCTCTCTTAAACCCTTCTTTATACTTTTTCTCAACACCCAGTGCTAGTCCAAGATAATTTGTATGATGAGATTATTTTAAGGAAGGAAATTTGCATATACAAAATTTGGGGGTAGAATATACTCATAAAACTGGAAACCCTTCAAATTGTTCATTCCTTTTGTTAAAAATGGGAACCAATAGTCTATAAATGTGCATTGTATTTATTTTATAGTTTCCTATTGACTTTTCCTCTTGATTTAAAAGTCTCAAGAAGATATTTTTTTACAGTAATTTTTTCAGTGATATCTGTTTTAAAAAACTGAAGGACCACCTGCCATTCCTCCCACCCACTCTGACCCTGCAAAGGTCTTTTCTGCACTCTGTAATTCCCTTGAGGGACGGAAATTGAGGAGGATAAGAAGAGTAATAATCAAAGAAACAAATCAAGCATGAATTTAAAGAAAACCTCTCCATTGTTTTTCTTTCCTTCCTTTTTTTTTTTTTTTTAAATCACAAGAATGATAGACTCACAGTAAACTTGCCCTAATGGTATTTTATTGAGTTTCCAACTGCAAAGTCATGTCTGAGCTGTCAATCTAAGTTTCAAGCTTTTAGAAAAAGAACTATTCCATATCAAGTTATTTGCTCCTATTCAATTGTACATCAAGAAATGAATTTAAAGAACTCTGGGAAGAGGCTTTTTGAGTTTGAGGGTTCAACACCCCCATGGTTTAAATATCTACTGTTATCCATTAAAATGCCCAAACAGAGTAGGGGATCTCACTGTGGCACCACCAACAAATATAAAGAATTGAATGGCTGGATGATACCATAGGCATTCCTCCAGCTACAGTTCCACATGTGAGGTAGCAAAGCCGCAGTCTTCTTGTGCTTTTCACAACATGCTATGGGACTTCAAAAGCCGAAAACAACTTTGAGATAACACGACACTGATTCTTAAAACTGTGTGCACGTCAGTCACCTGGAGGGATTGTGAAAACACAGTCTGTTGGGTCTTTCTCCCAGAGTTTCTGGTGCAGTGGGGTAGGACCTGAGATTTATCATTAAACAAATTCCTAAGTAATGCTGCTGTTATCAATTGGGGGGGGCACGGGTTAAGAACTTCTATATTACAGAGTTCTTCTCTTCCATGGTAGCTGAGGTGAAATCAAGGGAGTCACCTGAGCTACCTAAAAGTAGGAGCTACCTGAGATCAGGGAGTCTCAATCTTGGCTCTTTGTTAGAATCACTTGAAGAGTGCTGAAAAATACTGATGACAGTATCTCTAAAATGGGCCTGGGGCCCTGGCAATTTTTAAAGCTCTCCACTGTACTGCCAATGGAGGCAGTAGAGGAGAATTAATGACAAACCCTCTCAAAGTAACTTCTAATTCAGGGCTTGGAGTAGGTATAACATTGATAAACCACAGTTCTTTACCACATACCTTTGTATTCCAAGTAGGAAACCAATGAAAGTTTTTTTTTTTTTTAAACTCTATGGAATTTTCTGGGTGTCTTTCCCTAGTCGGAGTATAAAGATGGACCTAAAAAGAAAGGGACTTTTCTCTAAGGACTTCTACTTTACTGGAAATGTATTAGGCCTTGTAGGTTACATGATATCCTCCAGCATGTGAACTGGGAAGTGGACTTCTCTGCAAGCAGGAAATTTGGAGATTTCTTGCTGTGCTCTAACACGAAGCTTGGCTTGATTGTATTCTGCTCAAAAATGAGTCAAATGAGAAAATCAGATCAAAGCTCATAAAAACAGTCTGTAGCCCAAGAGCAGAATATTTTTCTAAGCGTTCAATAGAACATCCTTCCCACCAAATAGAATTACTACATGACAAGGAGAAAAAAACACATTTAAAGTACCTGCCTGATAGGCCAGTTTGCTTTAGGAGAACATTATATGTAATAATAAATAGGCCAAGACACATAGAGATCAGCTTGTGATAAGAAGAAGGTGGAAGGAATCAAATAGTCCCAGAAGTAATGATAGGAAAGACACAGCATCACAGGAAATGGAATCAGTAACACTGTGTTTTAACTGTATTTTAAAATTTAGCACAACAAGAAAAACGAAAATAAGCTTAAGGTTCAAATACATCTCTCCATAAATAAAAATAGCAAGCAGAATTTATGTAGCTTAGTGGTCTGAGAGGGTGATGTCCAGGGAAATGATCTGAAGAGAATTCATTTTTAAATATAATCTGTAAATACTGTATCTGTTGTATTCTCCTCTTTACGACTTGTTGAAGAGAGCCCTGTTCAGGGCTAGGGATTGTGGAAATGGGGGGTGAACACTTATTAACTAGGCCCTTGTCTCAAGTCCCTGTCTAGGATTCTACTTTGATGGGAGAATGATTAGGAAACCTGCTTCCTTTGGCCTCCCGCCTGGAAGTCTAGACCTAGTGCCTGTTCCAAGCTGCCAGCTGATCTGAGCCCTCATCCTTAGCTCCTAACCTAGTCCTTTTTAGCTTTTGAGAGATTCCAGAGCCTCCAGAGAAACAAGATTCCAAAATGACCCAGTCAAATAAATAATTACTTTAAATAATTCTAAAGAAGAGGGAAATGCTTACTTGGGCGTGTCTATGTCCTTTCTGGCTGTCCCATAAAAGGGAGGGCACCCTGTCTGGTGGGATAAAGAAAAGAGCCCTAGGGACTTAGTGCTGGTGTATTGCACAGATGCCCATCTTGCAGCCACCTTTACTCATAATCAGTGTGGTGTGGCCTGAGCGCCCAACATCAACTGGGAGTGCTGCTTGGTGACCAAGAAGGAGACACTGATCTTCCCAAGAACCATCATGATGTTGCCCCCACCTAATGCAGGGTGAATTTGGATGGAGGTTTAGAATTTGGAAGGTGAGGTAAGCATGAAGTGGTGCCTCACGGGATGCTGACCTCTGAAGGAGTTCCTCGTGGATGTATCTTCAACCCCCAAAACTGGTTCCTTGGTTGTCTCTCATTCTCTTACGCTGCCTTGGAAGTACTGATTTCCATTCCTTGGAATCCCCATCCACATGAGATGAAGAGGGATTCTGGCTGCTTTCCTTTCTTATATCTTGCAAATTTTTATCTTTGGCCTAGAAATGATGTTATGGAGTGTTTATTTTGACCAGGGTTCTACTGGTTGTCAAAGTAGTGGGCTCTTGTATCATGAAGTGGAAGGATATCTCCAGGTCCATTCAGATTCTTTCCCAGTGATGGTGCCAGAAATTATTCCCCTTATCAACTTGAGTATATTAGGCTTCTTTGGTTTTAAGTGTGTGATAACCATGCAGGCTTGGAAGACAGAGAAAATCGGCAGCTTCTACATCATTTTTTTGACAGAAACTTCCAGATTGTCTCACCTATGTATTTCCACTGAATAAATGGATTCTAACCATTTTTTCTCATCCTTGTGTCACCTCTCTGAGGGCCCATATCCAGGGAGAGTGTGTTCAATTGGTTGAACTTGAATCATTTGTCTCCCCTTGGTATTAAGTCTGTGTTCTCTATATGGAAAAATGAAAGGTTAGGAAGAAATCATAGATGTTGACTGGCCCTGAAATGGTGACACTGTCTCTATAAGAAGTGATTTTCTCTCAAAGATAATACAGTTCATACTCATCTGATAAAAGCATATTCCTTTTATTAATATAATATTGACCCTATTTCCTACAAAATAATAATTTTTCTTTTACTGTGCTAAGGAAGTTTTAGCCTTATTTTTGGGTCCTCTTCCATCACAAACAACATTTTTGTAATTCTTTTAGCATAATCTCAGATCTCTTACAAAATTTCTCAGCTCCTATGAGGAAGGTGCCAATGACCTCGTTTGTCCTCAGAGTGAGGTAATGTCCTACTTGAGGACTGAACTTCTCATGCCAGTGCTGACCTTCCTTTGCTTAGAGGGATTTATTTACTGTTTTCTCAACTATCTCAAATGTTTTTCTCTCCTGTGAACTGCAGTAACTCTACCTGGACTAGTAGTCATTCCCACCAATTTCCAGACTTCTTTATTATCAAACTTGTTAATTTTTAGAATCATGGTCAGTCTATGAATGAGGCATCCAAAAAAATAATCAGGCTTCCATGATTCCAGACATCATCAATTTAAGTATAAAAAGTGAGTATGTACTTTATTACCCAAATCAGGACACTTTTGAAAGTAAAAGAAAACATTTATTACAAACTACATTATACCACTGTTTTTTAAGTTATAAATCCACACAAAGATTTGAGTTCAGTTTTTGACTTTTGGCTGTGTGACCTTCAGGAAGATTAAGAAATTCTGATATGTCTTTCACAAAATCATAAACTGACTTAATTTTCCCTGTGCATCAAACTTTGCCAGATCTAATTTTATTCTTATTTTTATCTGATTTCTACTTCCTTAATCTAGTTTAGATATATGTGCATTTCAAGAACATTCTTTTTTACAATTTTGCCCTCCCTACCCCTTCACATCTGTAGTTTCCCACTACTTAATTCTCCACCTCTTCTATGGAGGGGAAAGTGCATAGATAAATGTATCAAAGGGCAAGGATGTATTTAACAGCATGATTTTGAGTCAATCTTTTAACCTTGTTTAGCTGCAATTTCCTCATTTGTTCCAAGAGACAATAGTGATTGCTCAGTCTACTTAGACGTTTAAAAGAAAAGGATGATGCAAACTCCCCAACCCCAAACAAGGTTCATGTTGTGATTATATCATATATTGTATCAACTAAGGTTTGTTGAACATTTATAGCGTTCCAGATAGGGGTGATATTTTAAATATTTCTTATAGTATCAAACTCATATACAGATAGGTAAGTATTTGAGTCCTTCACCAAAATGGTCATCTTGGTTCCTTCTTTAGGACCCTGGACCTCCTTTCTAGTCCCCCAACTAAGACAGTGATGCCCAGCACATCTATAGACCTCTGGCATCTCATTCCAATAGTACATTCTGATTTCTCAGTGACCAGAAAAGGCATCTCCTCAAACATTCTGCATGTTGGACATCTTTATTTGCTCTCAGAGGGCTGGCCCACATCTTACACTTGTTTCTGGCTTGACCTACGGAAGTCCAGAGGGACTAGAAATGTCTAGGTACTCTTCTGTCCACCACACTCAACTCCTGTGTGCTGAATCCCCATCCCTGGGTGTCCTTGGAGAGTTCCCTGGACTGTGGAGGTGGGGCTGGCACCCCAAATATCTGGTGCTTGCCCAGCCCTTTGAGGTTGTGACTGTCTGCTGTTGGCTAGTATTTTTCCTGTTGTGTGTCTGTGGGGATTTCAGCCATATACAGACTTGGTCTGTGAGAACCCACGGGAGATACTGGGTGAACTGGCTAGGAGGGTGTTAGGTTTTTGGTCATTGTGCCAAACTATCTGCCAAAAAACAACTTAAAGGAGAAGAGATTTATTTTTTGCTTAGTTTCAGAGGTTTTAGCCCTTGAGTGCCTGGCTCCATTGCTGTGGGTCTGAGATGCTGCAGAACATGCGCTGATCAGTTTTCATCCATCAGGCCCTTCCCTGGATGAAAGCTGCTCTGCTCAAGGCAGCTGGGAAACAGGGCCCTGGGCAAGGTGTCCCCAAGAGCATACCTCCAGTGACCTACTTCCTCCAGCCTTGCTCCACCCAGTAGTCCACTCAGATTATTAATCTATTAAATGGATTTATCCACTGATGAGGTTCTGGGCCTCGTGATCCAATCATTTTCTAACAGCCCCACCCCTGGACATTGCTGAATGGGCTTTTGGGGGATATTCTAGATCCAGATCATAACAGGAGGCAATGATGGTGTCTCCCTCAGACATTGAGCAGGTGCTGCTAGTAGGTATCCCTGAGATAGAACGGAGGGTGGGGATGAGTTGGGAAATACTAGGGAGTAGATGTATTTTTAATCATCCCTTTTAATTTGGGGTCCATTCAGTGGCACAAATCTTTTAAAATGCATAGAATGCCTGTTCATTAAAAAAATCAATACTGACTTTATTAATTATAATCAAATGAGTAATCCCCATGAAAAATTTTATTTTATAAAAAGTTTATATTCATGAGATCATTACCAATAGAAAAAGTAACAGCTCATAAACTAATCCTTTACCTTTTAACTTTAATGCTTAAAGAAATTCGAACTATTTTTTGTGTCAGAGAATTTAATGAAATTTCAGCATACCTTTTACTGTCAGAGTTACAGCATCTCAATCATGTTTGCATAATTAAAGCTCAGGTTTTTTTTTCATAAACCCTGTTATTTTCTTCAAGGTTAAAAGGGATTTCAGAATATCCCTACCAAAAATATTATCACTGCCATTTTATTTTATTTTATTTATTTTTATTTTTTATTTTATTTTTTAAAAATTTTTATTGTTGGTTGTTCAAAACATTACATAGTTCTTGACAAATCATATTTCACACTTTGATTGAAGTGGGTTATGAACTCCCATTTTTACCCCGTATACAGATTTCAGCATCACATTGGTTACACATCCACTGTTTTACATATTGCTATACTAGTGTCTGTTGTATTCTGTTGCGTTTCCTATCATCTACTATCCCCCTCCCCTCCCCTCCCCTCTTCTCTCTCTACCCCCTCTACTGTCATTCATTTCTCCCCCTTGTATTATTTTTCCCTTTCCCCTCACTTCCTCTTGTATGTAATTTTGTATAACCCTGAGGGTCTCCTTCCATTTCCATGCAATTTCCCTTCTCTTTCCTTTTCCCTCCCACCTCTCACCCCTGTTTAATGTTAATCTTCTTCTCATGCTCTTCCTCCCAACTCTGTTCTTAGTTACTCTCCTTATATTAAAGAAAACATTTGGCATTTGTTTTTTAGGGATTGGCTAGCTTCACTTAGCATAATCTGCTCTAATGCCATCCATTTCCCTGCAAATTCTATGATTTTGTCATTTTTTAATGCAGAGTAATACTCCATTGTGTATAACTGCCACATTTTTTTTTTATCCATTCGTCTATTGAAGGGCATCTAGGTTGGTTCCACAGTCTTGCTATTGTGAATTGTGTTGCTATGAACATCGATGTAGCAGTGTCCCTGTAGCATGCTCTTTTTAGGTCTTTAGGGAATAGACCGAGAAGGGGAATAGCTGGGTCAAATGGTGGTTCCATTCCCAGCTTTCCAAGAAATCTCCATACTGCTTTCCAAATTGGCTGCACCAATTTGCAGTCCCACTAGCAATGCACAAGTGTACCCTTTTCCCCACAT
Organism: Marmota marmota marmota; assembly: GCF_001458135.2. Lineage (NCBI taxonomy): Eukaryota > Metazoa > Chordata > Mammalia > Rodentia > Sciuridae > Marmota > Marmota marmota. Next base: position 9,622,336 of record NW_025999990.1, on the reverse strand, counting down.
CCTCGCCAGCACTTGTTGTTTGACTTCATAATGGCTGCCAATCTTACTGGAGTGAGATGGTATCTTAGGGTGGTTTTGATTTGCATTTCTCTGACTTATCACTGCTATTTTAAATGTACTATGATAATAATAAAGATGCATTTGATTGTGGTTCTATGTTTCTACCACCACTTACTAGTTACACAATTAGTAAAATGTGGAACTAGAAAACAATGAAAAGAGCATCTTTTTTCTTGGAAAGATTGTTAGAATTCTCTAAGCCCTTTAGAACTAGCATCTTTGATTAGATCACATTGTCATGGTAACTGGAGAGTCTTAAATAATAGTGAATATTCCACTTAAAATTCTTATTTAATAATGTTTTTGGTCAATGAAATGTATAGTAAGTTGTTATTTTATGATATAAACTAATGAATCACCAGTACCAGAGGGACTGAAAAAGAAATAATACACATATCTCACCAAAGAAACACATTATCCCAATTTATAAAATGTAGCTTACATTGAAAAATTCTTCATAGAGCAAATTGACAAAGACATTGTGACTTCCCTGACACATAAACTTGCATGGTTAAAAGTTTTATTCCAAGAAATTAAATACCAGTGAACAGTCTTTTAACTTATACTCTATGTACAATTTCAGTATAATTGTTGTATGTGATTTTCATGTGGCTTATGGAAGTAATAGTTACTTATGAGCTTTTGAATTTTTCTTTATGCTTACTAATAATAATGATGATGATGAATATGCTCAATGTGGAATTGATTTATATATATTGCATTCTCTGGTTATTCTAATTAATCTTATGCTCCAGATTAACAATTAAAAGATAGTTTATTATACAAACTTTAGCACTCATCAAATATAGTATGTATTGACACATGCTTCCTTTGTAAGTAAAAATTTCAATATCTACATGTAAAACAATACATTTAGATTCTTATCTCATACCATATACTAACATTAACTTAAAATGGACCAAAACACTATATATTAGAGCTAAAATTCTTTAAGTTCTTAGAAGTAAATTTTTATTACCTTGGATTTAGCAGTGGTTTTTAGTGATAATACCATAACACAACCAACAAAAGAAGAAAATAGACTATACTTCATCAAAATTAAAATCTTTTGGGTATCAAAGTACACTATCAAGAAAGTGAAAGAAATCTACATAATTGAAGAAAATATTTACAAGTCATATATATGATAGGGCTCTGGTATCAAGACTAATAAAGAACTCTAAACAATGGAACAACAAAAAGACAACCTATTAAATAATGGGCTAAACATTTGAGTAGACTTTTTCCCAAAGAAACTTTACAAATAGCCAAAAAAACACATTGAGTGTCATTAGTCATTAGGGAAATGCAAATCCAAACCACAGTGAGATGCTATTTTATATTCACTAAAATGGGCACAATTAAGAAAAGAAAATGTTGATGAGGATGTGGAGAAGTTGGAACCTTTGAACATTGTGGTTGGAAAGTGAATGGCACAGCCACTGTGGAAAATAGTTTGTTGGATCCTCAAAGAAAGGAGCTAAACATGAGCTACCACATGATTCAGCAGTTCCATTTGTAGGTATATACCCCAAAGAGTTAAGAAAGGTGTTCCAACAAGAACTTGAAGTCAATGTTTATAGCAGCCATATTCCCAATACCTCAAAGGTGAAGGAATACCAATGTTCATCAACAGATGGATCCATAAACAGAATTATGGGATAGTATTCAGCTGTATAAGGAATGAAGAACCTGTACATGTTTCCCCACAGATTTTCCCTGAAAACATTAGGATAAATGAAGAAGCTAGATACAAAAGAGCTGCATATTTACAAAGTATGAACTGTCCAGAATAGGAAAAGGAGGGAGAGCAAACTGCTGGTTGCCAGAGTCTGGGTGAGGTCCTGGTGAATAGGTTGTGTGGTGTACCTGCTTAATGGGTACAGTTTCTTTTTGGGGTGAAAAAATATTGTGGAGCTAGTTAGATTGTTATGATAATTCCACAATGCTGTGAAATTACTGAGTGCCAGTACACTTTGAAATGGTTAAAATGATGAATTTTGTGTTATATAAAATTTAGCATAGCAAAATAAGAAATGGAGGGATTGTTCTAAAAAAAAATAGTCTATTTAAAAAGTAAAACGGCCAATTTAAAAACCTGAAATTTGATTTATATCTTTAAGCAATCTCTTACTTCACTTTTGTGCAAATTTGACCATGAGGCTCATTTATCTAACTTCTTTCTTAGTATATTGGTTAATACAAGTTTTTAAGCAAATGAAAAATATCCGATTCATTTACTTGCAGTGGTATATGAAGAAGTGATTAAATCTTTTTGTAATTAAATCTAGGAGGCTTAGATATGCTATTCTACTTCGTGAAAATCCCCTCTTGCTAAATTATAAGTAGTCTGAATTTTCACTGCATTTTATTGTGAATTTCCTGAGAAGTTTTTTTGTACATATGTGTGCATGAATGCATGTGTGTTTTGAAGGAAAATTTCTGCCTCTGCCTCTGTTAGAAACCTGAAACTTTCTTGCCATGGTATTTGCAGATGGGAAGAATGAGGGTATTTGTGGTTGGGAAGAATGAGGCTATTTCCTATGTTCTAATTATCAAGATGATCATGTTGCCCTGAATATAATTTAAAACTTATTCGACTTCATTTAACCTTTAATTAAGTGATAGGATACATTTATAAAAATACAAAGGAGTTACAAGATGGTGCCCTGTAGAAGATTTTCTTTCTCCCACCAGGGCTCATTCTTTTCTCTACAGAAACATGGTATCCTTCTGCAGATTTTAGTGCATATTCAAGCAAATGAGTGTGTTCTGTACAAAAGGATCTATGATATATTACTCTTCTGAAAATTTTTCACCAAATGTGTATTTTCATAGATTGTTACATACTTGCTATTATTTTTATTATTTTGTGCTTCGGGTTTGAACCCAGGATTGTTCCACCACTAGATAAATCACCAGCTCTTTTCATTTTATTTTATTTTGAGAGTGTCTTGCTAAGTTGCCCAGGCCTTGAACTTGGGATCTTCCTGCCTCAGCCTCCTGAGTAGTGGGATTACAAAAGTGAACCATTTTATCCGGCCATTCTTGATTTTAGAAATCTGCCTTAAAAAAAAAAGGACATCATTGTACCTGGATATTTGTTTAAATCTCAACACATCTGAATTAATTAAAAAGTTTTTTTAGTTGTTGATGGACATTTATTTATTTATTTTTATGTGGTGCTGAGGATCGAACCCAGTGCCTCACACATGCCAGGGAAGGGCTCTACCGCTGAGCCACAACCCCAACCCAACACATTTGAATTAATTTTAAGTATAATATTTACCCCTGAATTGTCCAGGACATATGTCATTATTCTATGCTTGTAAGGTCATCTGATACTTTAAGTACTTTTATTCTTAGATTAAATGTGTTAGTTTCTCACTGATTTAGTGTAAAATCATGACAGCTTTTTCTTGCAACTTATATTGACCTATTCTTTGCATAATGATTACATTATTGAGGTTTGAGGTTCCAGCCCTGGGTATACTTAAATTATCTTGTTTCTACTGGCTGGAAACCAACTCTGACTTTTATTTAAATGATGGGTTTTATGCCATAGTATAGCTCTCATCTTAAATGTTTGGAGACCTGAAACAATAACAAAAAAGACAAAAAAAAAAAAAAAAAAAAAAGGA
>NW_025999990.1:9533207-9618214 GCF_001458135.2 Marmota marmota marmota | reverse complement strand
AAAAAAAAAAAAAAAAAAAAAAAAAAAAAAAAAAAAAAAGGAGGAAACAAACCTCTTATAGTTAGCTTTTTAACACAATGTTAGAAAATAATTTTTTAAAGTGCCTGTGATTCAAACACATTTTCCAGGGCTTTCATCTTTCTAAGAAACTGTGTAATAACTTATTTTTGAAACTTTTCATTATAAATGACATAATTACATAGAATACTATTACTTTTACTTTGAAGAGTTCTCTTTTAATTTTTAAAATATTGGTTAATACCCCAAAACCTGTGAAGTGAAAGGTGAAAATACCAGAAGCCATTGTTCTGTAAAGAAGTAATATTCAAAGTCAAGGATAACATAAGTTTCTCATAAGGATTTCAACACACTCTGATATTATTTGCATCTATAAAGAACAGTGTTATGGTTTGGATGTGAAGTGACCTCTAAAAGCTCGTGTATGAGACAATGTGAGACTATTCAGAGGTAAAATGATTAGGTTATGAGAACCTTAACCCAGTCAGTGAATTAATCCTCTGGGGATTAACTGAGTGGTAACTGAAGGTGGGTAGGGTGTGGCTGGAAGAGATGAGTCTTTGGGGACATGCCTTTGGGGGTATATATTTGGTGAGCTGAGCTTAGTCTCTCTCTGCTTTCTGGTCATCATGTGAGTAAGCCTCCTATGGATTGAAACATCTGAAACTGTGAGTCCCCAAGTAAACTTTTCCTCCCCTAAAATTGCTCTGGTCAGTCTTTTAGTCACAGCTGTGAAAAAGCTGAATAAAACAAAGAACCAAAACCATACTTTGTAAAAAAAAAAAGATAAAATAATAGAATGCCTAAGATAAATATAATAAAATGATGCAAGTTAGTGTGTAAGAGATTACAGTTCTTCAGAGTATAAATCATCATCTACCACAAATGAGATAAATTTATGGACACTCTTGTTGATTTGTACAGCAATCTTCTTGTAACTAAAGCAATTTATTTTATCATGTTTTTATTTAAAAATATATGTAAGAAAATTTTGTAATTTAAAGCTAAACGATAATTTATGAAGATGTTTTATTCCATTGTAATAATCCTGTGACAGTTCTTTAATGTAAAGAAATTATTTAATCTCAGAAAAATGCACCAACTTTTAAACAATACTCTAATTCACTTTTCCTTTTATTATAGTTATTGGTGCTGTGCATAGTCATGTACGTAAAAACATAAATGAAAGATATGATTTTAAATAATAATGATAGTTAACTTTTATTGAGCACTTGGTATGTGCAAGATACTGTTCTAAATGCTTCACATATAGTGACTCCTTTAACATTTGTATTAATTTCCTAGGGCAGCCATAGCAAAGTATCATAAATGAGTGGCTTACCAGAGAAATTTATTGTCTTTCAGTTCCAGAGTCTAGATATTCAAACTGAGTTGCTCCCTCTGAGTTGTGTGAGGGAGGAACTGTGCCAGGCCTCCCTCAGGTTTCTGGTGGTTCCTGCAATCCTGGGTGTTCTTTGCCTTGTTGGAACATCACTCTATCACTGTCGTCATCTTCACCTGGCATTTTTACTGTGTTCATGTCTTTCTCCTGAGTCCCCCATTTAAAGGACACCATCAATCATATCCATCCAGGGCCTACCCTACTCTAGGATGATCTTATCTAATTATATCTGCAGCAACCCTAGTTCCAAATGAGGTACATCCTGGGGTATTGGGGTTTGGGACTTAGACATATTAATGATAAGCAGACAGTTAAATGTATAAAAATACTCAAAACAACCCTACAGGGCATGCCTTAGTCCTTTCAGGTTGATATAAGAAAATACCATAAACAATAGAATCTTTAGTTCTCACAGTTCTGGAGGTTGGGAAGTCTCAGGTCAGGTTGGAAAAGTTAACATCTGGTGAATTAGACGATATCTTTTCACTATAATCTCACATGAGAAAGGTGTGTGTGTGTGTGTGTGTGTGTGTGAGTGTGTTTTCTCTTGGGTTTTCTTTTATAAGAGTGCTAATCCCATTTGTGAGGGCTCCACCCTTATGTCCCAGTCACCTCCTAAGAGTCCCACTCCTCATACAACACATTGGTGCTTAGGATTTCAACATGTGAATTTTAGGAGGACACAAACATTCAGACCATACCAGGCAGCTACTGTTAACCCCAGTGACTAGATGGGAAAAGTGAGGTGGAAAGAGGTTCAGTTACTTGCCTTAGCTTACGTGGAGAGAAAGGCACAATGTTTGGATCTGAATGCAGCCAATGTAATTCCAGAGCCTGCCACATTTTTTTTTCTAGTTTGTTGTACCTTCAATGTACTTCCAGATGTGGTTTTATTAATATTTTAATTTTTATATCAGTATTCAAATACAAGTTTATGCTATTTAAGGTCAATTTTACCACCTGATCAGTGTATTTTCTTACTTCAAGGATTTTCTGAATCTACTCTTTCCATGAGCTGCCCTGTCTTGGAATGCCAGTTCATGTCAAGACTTACTTTGCTTATGATCTCAGTAATATTTTTTTCAGATGGCACATTAACCTATATAAAATATATATAATCAAGTCAAACTAAATATATTCAACCATATGAGTTTTATCAAATCCATACGTGGGATTGCATCAGCTTGTGTTGTTCCAGAAGACATAATTTGAAAAGGAACAAAGAACAGATGCTACCCTTCATCCTCTTCTGTGCCTTCTACCTTGATATGAGAATGAGAATTCACTTTATGCCTCCAAGAAGGAGAGAGCAGCTGAGTCACACTCCGTGGTCACATAGGCTTACTGTACACAGTATCAAACACACTGCCTCACTGTCATGTGTATTCCAACATATGAACTCTCAGAAGTACAGGGGAGGTAAGGGATGGCGTGGCTGTTTCAAACACCAGAAAAATACACTGGAGATGAAAAGTGGTTTTAGTAGGAAAAGTTGCTTCTCCTGGGGTATTGCCCTTGTCTGCATGGTCCAAGTGGGTTGGTTCCCTGCAACCTCCCTGATCCAAATGGCAGGCAGGGGGATGGGGAGAGCTGGGCATAGCCAACATTGCTTACATCACTTTTGCTCACATCTCATTAGCAAAAACTTTGTCATCAGTGGCCATTGCCTAGCTGTAAAAGAGGCTAGGAGAATGCTGAGCTGAAAGTTTTATTATGAGTGAAAGGAGAGAAAATGGGTATTAAACTGCAATCTGCTACAAGTGGTAAAAACAGACTCTGTGGAAACATAACTTGACAATAAAGAGCACTCTGCATTGAGTGTCAGCAAAATGAAACAAATCCAACCTGTCTTTTATAATAAAGAACAAAAAGTAGTGAACGTTTCAAGTACCTACAAAAATGGAGAAAAATGGCATAATACACTCATGAGTCCATCACTTATCTCCAACAATTATTAGTTCTGATCTGAGTTCATCTTTACTCATACTCAAGTACCAGATGCTTCCCCATGGATATGGAGCAAATTCCAGGCATTGTATAGGATTATTAATAAACATGTATTTCCAGAATATTAGACTTAAAAACATGATCACAATATCATTGTTAAAATTAAAAATAATACTTGTCACATATCATTGTTGAATTTTGAAAATAATAATACTTTAATAAAACATTTACTCAGTATTCAAATTTTTCTGATTGTGACATAGATGTTTTCTCATTTTTATAGTTATTTGTTCAATGAAGTTTGCAACTTGGTGAATATATCTTAATTATATTTTAATCTTTAAAGGGTGCTTCTATTTCATTACTCTTATTTGCTGAATATGTTATTTGACATAGAATTTTAAAGTATTCTGGATATTTCCAATAACATTCTCATAATGTTACTTAACAGATTTATCTTCTTTGTGATTTCTTAAATTGGTTTAGATAATTGACATTTCCTCTCTTATTTTCTGGCTTAGGAAATAATGAGTTGGTCCTAAGTTTGTCTAATGGTAGCTAATGAGATTTTTCTTTTGGAGTATCATTACAGACTTATGGATTTGAAGATACTTAATATGTTTATCAATACTCAGAAATTTCCCTCTTTTGCCAGTGGAAGAGTCTCTCTCAGATGTCTCAGTTTTTTAAAGAACTTCATAATTTTTAATAGTTTCTTGTCTCCTTTATATAGCAAAATATTTTGGGCTTGTTTTGTACATTTTCTGCTCTCCACTTTAAAATAAATGAATAAATGGGATCAAATTTGTTGTATTTTATGCTTTGTAATAGTCTACACATTTTTATTAAATATCTCATAATGTGTTATTATTATTATTTTTTTGAGATTGAATTCAGGGCACTCAACCACTGACCACATCTCCAGCCCTATTTTGTATATTATTTAGAGACAGGGTCTCACTGAGTTGCTTAGTGCCTTGCTAAGTTTCTGAGGCTGGCTTTGAACTCGTGATCCTCCCACCTCAGCCACCCTACCCACTGGGATTAGACCTGTGCCACTATGCCTGACTTCATAATGTGTTTTTATAACATTATTTTAACATTTGCATAGTGGTTATACTGTATGACATAATTTATTTAAATAAATAACTCCATTTATTAGTTCTAATTCAGAAATTTCACAAATGCAATGAGTGAATTCACATTATCAGTACTGATTTAACTGCTCAAACAGAATGTACATTTTAAAGGATTTTGATACATATTGCCAAATTGTTTTCTAGAATGTTCGTGTTAATTAGCATTTCAACCAGGACTATTTTGAGTGTCACTGTATTGTACTATGAGTTACTTTTATTTAAAAATTTTGGCCAATTTGATGGATACACATTTTATTCCAGATATTAGCCAAGCTAAAAACTTAATTATTCAAAACAGTTTTAACCTTTATTCTTTTGTGAACTATTAATTGTATTGTTTTTAAAATAAGGTTTAGGTAAGAGTCTTTAATATATTAACTCGTGGTCCACTTTATAGTTTGATGACATTTTTTCCTGTCATTTGATTTTTCATTTTATTTTTCAAAATTTTAATATCAAATAATTTTTAATGTTTTTGTTAATATTTATCAGCTTTATTTCTGGCCTTTTTTTAAAACTTAAAAATATCTTCTCACCCTAGAGCAATTCTTTTTTTAAAATTTTTATTCTAATTTGTTATATACAACAGCAGAATGCATTACAATTCTTATTACACATATAGAGCACAATTTTTCATATCTCTGGTTGTACACAAAGTATATTCACACCATTCATGTCTTCATATATGTACTTAGGGTAATGATATCCATCTCATTCCACTGCCTAGAAAAATTTTTGATAAGTGAACTACTTTTTTCAAAAAACTGTACTTCTATTGGCATTGTTATGGTTTAGATGTGAGGTGTCTCCCCGAAAGCTCACACGTAAGACAGTGCAAGAAGGTTCTAGGAGAAAGGATTGGGTTATAAGAGTCTTAACCCATTCAATGATTTAATCCCTAGTTAGGGATTTACTGAATGGTAACTGAGTGGTAGAGTGTGGCTGGAGGAGGTGGGGATTGGGGCGTGGCTTTGGGTATATATTTGTTTCTGGAGAGTGGAGTGTCTTTCTCTTGCTTCTTGGTCACTGCAATGTGGGCTTCTTCCCTCTACCACACTCTCCCACCATGATGCTCAGCCTCACCTCGAGCTCTGGGGAATGGAGCCAGCCTTCTGTGGGTTAAGACCTCTGAAACTGTGAGCCCTCAAATAAACTTTCCCTCCTTATAGTTGTTCTGGTCAGATCTTTTAGTCACAGCAGTGAAATAGCTGACTAAAACAGGCATTTACTTTACATTGACAATAGTTGAAGGAAGCTATATAATTTTTCTTTATATACTATACTGTGCCACAAATACAGGGTCTTTTAGTACAACTAAGAATAATGACCAGAGATGTATAATTCACCATATTATGCATAGGTCTCAGTTAATTTTTCTTCAAGGTATAAAAACTTATGCAGAATGCCAGTTTCTGGTATTTTTTTCTTCTGAATTATTCCTAAAGGCAAAGTGATTAAGTACCCCCAGAACAAGTGACAGCAGATTTTTAGGCAGATATAAGTAGCAAAATACTCCTTTGGATTTTTATGCAGTTTACCTTCTGCCACTGAAGATATGTGTATTTTAGTCACATTTATAATTCAATTTTCATACAGAACAAATTATCCTTATTAGTTGTATAGTTCTACGAGCTTAGACAAACATACACAGTTATGTGTCATCACCACCATCAAGACAGAATAGTTTTGTCATCCCCCAAACTTGAGTCTCTTGAAGGCAGCATATGCTCTTTAGAAACAGCATCCAGTTCTTGGCAACCAATGATCTGATTTCTGGCTTTCCAGCTATGCCTTTCTGTGACTATCATATAAATGAAATCATACAGTATGTAGTTTTTGGTATGTAGTTTTCGATTAAGTATTCTTCATTACCATAAAGACTTTGGGATTCATTCATGTCTATTGATGTGACGAATTACATTTATTGATTTCCATATGTTGAACCAACTTTGTTTTTTGTTTTTTTTTTTAATTTTTATTGTTGGTTGTTCAAAACATTACATAGTTCTTTTTTTTATTGGTTGTTCAAAACATTACAAAGCTCATGATATACCAATTTTCATACATTTGACTCAATTGGGTTATGAACTCCCATTTTTACCCCATATACGAATTGCAGAATCACATCGGTTACACATTCACATTTTTACATAATGGCATATTAGTTACTGTTGTATTCTGCTACCTTTCCTATCCCCTACTATCCCCCCTCCCCTCCCCTCCCATCTTCCTTTTCTATTTCATGAATAATTTGAGGAGTACTGGTATTAATTTTTCTCTGAAAATCTTGTAGAACTTGGCTGAGAATCCACCTGGTCCTGGGCTTTTCTTGGTTGGTAGGCTTTTGATGGTGTCTTCTATTTCCTTGCTTGAAATTGATTTGTTTAAATTGTGTATGTCCTCCTGATTCAGATTGGGCAGATCATATGCCTCTAGAAATTTGTCGGTGTCTTTGAAATTTTCTATTTTATTGGAGTATAAAGTTTCAAAATAGTTTCTAATTATCTCTGTTTTTCAATAGTGTCTGTGTTGATATTTCCTTTTTCATCACGAATTTTTGTAACTTGAGTTTTCTCTCTCCTTTTTGTTAGGGTGCTAAGAACTTATCAATTTTATTTATTTTTTTTCTGAGAACCAGCTTTTTATATTGTTGATTTTTTCAATTGTTTCTTTTGTTTCAATTTCATTGATTCAGTCCTGATTTTAATTATTTTCTGTCTCCTATTACTTTTGGTGTTGATTTGTTCTTTTTTTTAGGGCTTTGAGATGTAATGTTAGGTCATTTATTTGTTGACTTTTTATTCTTTTAATGAATGAGCTCAATGAAACAAACTTTCCTCTTAGTATTGCCTTCATAGTGTCCTAGAGATTTTGATTTGTATCAGACTTTTATTTACCTCTAAGAATTTTTTTTACTCTCCTCTATGATGTCTTATGCTACCCACTGTTCATTCAATAGAGTATTGTTTAGTCTCTAGGTGTTGGACTAGCTTCTATTTTTTATTTTATCATTGATTTTTAATTTCATTCCATTATAGTCTGATAGAATGCAGGCTAGTATCTCTATTTTTTATTTACTAATATGTGCTTTGTGGCATAACACGTGGTCTTTTTTAAGAGAAGGATCTATATGCTGCTGAGAAAAAAAGTGTATTCACTTGTGGATGAATGAAATATTCTATATATCTCCATTAAGTCTAAATTATTGATTGTATTATTGCATTCTATAGTTTCTTTGTTTAGTTTTTATTTGGAAGATCTATTCAGTGGCAAAACAGGTGTGTTATAGTTTCCCAGTATTATTGTGTTGTGGTCTGTTTGATTCTTGAAATTGAGAAGGGTTTGTTTGATATACATAGATGCTCCATTGTTTGGGGCATAGATATTTATGACTGTTATGTCTTGTTGATGCATGATTTCCTTATGCAGTATGAAATTACCTTCTTCATCCCTTCTAACTATGATTTGAGTCCATTTTATCTGAGGATGGAAACCCCTATTTGTTTATATGGACCATGTGAGGGATGTGTTTTTTCCTATCTTTCACCTTTAGTTTGTGGATGTCTTTTCCTATGAGATGAGTCTCTTGAAGGCAGCATATTGTTGAGTCTTTTTATTTATTTTTTCAATCCAATCTTCCAGTCTCTCTTTTAATTGATGAGTTCAGGCCATTAATATTCAAGGCTATTATTGAAATATGGTTTGTATTCTCAGTCATTTTGGTTTATTTTTGGTTTTTAACTTGACTTGGTTTCTCCTTTGATTGGCTTTTCTTTTAGTATGATTCCACCTCTGCTGATTTTCATTGTTGTGTTTCATTTCCTCCTCATGGAATATTTTGCTGAGAATGTTATGTGTGTAGGCTTTCTCACGTAAATTCTTTTAACTTTTATTTATCATGGAAGGTTTCTATTTCATCATCAATCTGAAGCTTAATTTTGCTGGCTATAAGATTTTTGGTTGGCATCCATTTTTTTTTCAGAGCTTGATATATAATCTTCTGGCTTTGAGGGTCTGGGTTGAAAAATCTGCTAAGATCCAAATTGGTTTCCTCCTATATGTGATCTATAACTTCTCTCTTGTGGCTTTTAAAAGTATATCCTTATTTTGTATACTAGGCATTTTCATTATAATATGCCTTGGTGTGGATGTGTTGTACATTTGGTGTCCTGTAAGCCTCTTGTATTTGATTTTCCAATTAACTCTTCACATTTGGGAAATTTTCTGGTATTATCTCATTGAAGAGACTGTACATTCCTTTGGTTTGAAACTCTGTGCCTTCCTCTATCCTGAAAATTCTTAGATTTGGTCTTTTGATGTTATCCAATAATTCTTGTAGGTTCTGTTCATGGTTTCTTACCATCTTCATTGTGTGGTCAACTTTATTTTCAAGATTATATATTTTATCTTCATTGCCTGATGTTCTGTCTTTCAAGTGATCTAGTCTGTTGGTGATGCTTTCTATTGAATTTTTTATTTGGTTTATTGTTTCCTTCTTTTCAAGGATTTCTGTTTTTTTTTCTTCCCCCAAATCTCGAATTTCTTCTTAAAGTAATATTTTGCTACCAGTATTTGCTCTCGTATCTCTTTGTTGGAGTGATGAATTGTTGCTTGTATTTGCTCTCTTATATCATTCTTTGCTTCATAGATCATTTTAATTATGCGCATTCTGAACTCCTTCTCTGACATTTCATCTACTGTGTTACCAATGGATTCTATTACTGTCACATCTTGGTTTTTGGGGGGCACTTTCTTCCCTTGTTTTTTATGTTGTCCATGTGTCTTCCTGTCTAGCAGTGCAGACCTGAGACATTACATTTTCTACCCTATAATCTTGTAGTGTACCTTTAAGGATGAGATCAATATTTATAGCACCCAATGAAAACAATATGTAGCCTTCAACCAAATAGCTCCTCTTTAGACAATTACAGTTTTGTCACATTAAACAGAAATAATGTGTTTGATTAATATCTACAATATAAATAGTAGGTTTGCATAAGGGTCTACAATTTCTAATGGTGGACAAAGAGCGACTGGGCTTGGATGGTTTGTACGATGTGGGGTTTATGAGATAGATAGTGAGGATATAGAGGTATTAGATCATAGGATTAGTGAAAGAGTAATCAAGAGAAGTAGGCTAGCAGGGATACTTCTAGGGATTTGCAGGGATCTTGATGATGGTCTTCCAGGTCTGGCTGTTGTCTCTAGATGGAAGTGGGCCAGGAGAGCCACGTTGGTAGATGGGGGCTGCAGCGTGGTCGCTCTCCTCCTCCATGCCTCCATGGTTACTCTGCTACTCCTCCTTCTCTGCATGGTGGGCTGGGGTCACTCTGCTCTTGGTTTTCCTCTTCCCAGTGAATAAATATCTTTAGAGATATGTTGGTTGTTTACAAAACCCAAAGAGCTGTGTTTTTAACCTCATGAATAGATGTGGGAAACATGAGAACTGAGACCTTCCTATGCTGAGAAGCAGTTGCAGTGCCATAGCGAGCCCAGGTGCATATGGCAGCCCTGGTCAGTGCATCCTGCTAAGAATAGATATGTTTCAGCTGTTATGGGAAAAAATGAACAGAGATAAAGATATTCATTCTCATAGGAGTAACGATTTTTAAAATGTTGTGCTGCAGATCTCAATTTAAAAAAGTAAAGCTAATTCTCCTGAGGCTGTTTACCTTTGAATATCATCTTTCCATTCTCCCCACCCTGCCCCTTCACAACCACTATCATACTCAATTGCTTTAGAATTACAAAAACAAGAATATATAGTATTTGTCTTTCTGTAATTTGGCTGATTTAACTTAGTACAATGTTCTTCAATTCCATTCATGTTGTTACAAATGACAGAATGCCTTTTTTTAAAAAGGATGAACAGTATTGCATTGTGTTTATCTACCCCTTTTTCTTTATCCATTCATCTGCTGATGGACACTTAGATTGATTTCATAAATTGACTATTGTGAATGGCACTGCAAAACCCCCAAAACTAACAGTCAACTACTATATATTCCAGTGTTACTGAGATCGGATCTTTAATGTTTTCATCACAGAAGACAGCAAGTGTTTAAGGAGATGGATCAGTTGGTTAGCTTGATTTGGTCACTCCAGGTTTTATTAACAAGTCATAATATTACTTTGTACCCCCTAAATGTGTGCAACTATAATTCGTCAATATGAAATAAAAAATCAGCTGACTCCCCATCAAAAACAATGGAGACCAAGAAAATAATATTTTTAAGTGGTGAAATAAAAAACAAAACAAAACATTTTGTCAGTTTAGAATGCTGTGCTCAGCAAAATATTCTCAAATAATGAATAAGAAATAAAAATATTTTGAGAAAATAGCTAAGAGATGGATGAGACTGGAGACTCTCATGCTCAATGAAATAAGCCAGTCTCCCAAATCAAAGGTTTTCTCTGACATGTGTAAGCTAATCCAAAATAAGGGGAGTAGGGATAAAAATAAAAATAGAAAAATCAGTGGATTAGACAAAGCAGGATGAAGGGAAGGGAAGAAGTATGGAATAGGGAAAGACAGTGGAATAAATTTGACCAAACTTTCCTATGTACATACATGAATATACTCAGTGGATCTCATCATCATGTACATCTGCAAGACACTAATTAAAAAAGAAAAAAAAAACAACTAAGTAAATAGCAGAAAGATCTGTGGAGAGAGGGAATGGAAAAGGGGAAGGTAGGCAGGGAGAGAAAGGGGAAATATTAGGGATTGAATTAGAGCATATTATATTCAATTCTTTTATAATTATGTCAAAACAAATTTTAATGTTATGTATAACTAAAAAAGACCATTACAAATTTAAAATGAAATTATATAAGTTCATGCCATTTTCTTTAAAATAAAATGATACATAAATTAAAAAAAAAAAAACAACTAAGATAATACTAGTAGCCAGCATAAACTTACTTTAAGAAGTGCTAAATAAAGTCCATCAGACTGAAGAGAAATGATTCCAAATGAAAATCTAGAGCTTCATGAAAAGAACAAAGAGATCATTCATGGTCCTCAGAGAATGAAATATTTACTATGTGGCTTTTCACAGAAGAATTTTGCATCCCTTGTCTTTTAACAATCATTGTAAACTTCTGGCATAGCCAAAAAAAGGAGATAACATCCAATATAAGATAAAATGGAATACTAAAAATATGAGATTAATCTAATATAAGGCAGGAAAAGGAGAACAAAGGACCAAAGACAGTTCAAATAAAAAAAAGTAGTGAGATGGTAAACGTAAACCCAACAAGATGAGTAATCACATTAAAAGTAAGTGGATTATTTGTTTTAAAGGCAGAAAACATAAAACTGGACTAACACACAAGACCAGCTAGATCTATTTACAAGCAACACACTTCAGAAATAAAGACACAGACTAAAAGTAAAAAGATGTGAAAAATATACCATGTACAGATAGTTCCCAACTTAGGAATTGATGGTTTGTCAACTTTGCAGTAGTGTGAAAGCAATAGCATTTCATAACTATACTTCATATTCTGAATTTTGATCCTTTCCTGGGGTAGTGCTATGAAATATACATATTACTCTCCTGTGATACTGGACAGGGACAGACAACCATAACTCCCAGCCAGCCACGTGATCATGAGGGTAGACAACTGGTACACCGTGGGTGTTGGTAGGTTTGGTATTGTTATGGTTTGGATCTCGTTTTGTAACCCCAAAACTCATGTGTTAAAGTATGGTCCCCAGTGTAGCAAAATGCAGCGGTGGGGCTTTTAGGAAATGACCAGATTGTTTGGGCTGTGACCTTATCGGTGGATTAATCTAGTGGATGCCTTAATAACTTGAATGGATTACTGGGTGGTAACTTGAAGCAGGTGTGGAATGGCTGGAGGAAGTAGGTCACTAGGGACAGGGCCTTGTGACTGTCTGTGTCAACCTCTTTCTGTCTTTCTGTCTCTGTTCTCAGGTTGCCACGAGCTGAGCAATTTTCCTCCATCATGCTCTTCTGCCATGATGCCAGCTGACGACAGAGTGATCTTCTGAAAATGTGAGCCAAAGTAAATCTTTCCTCCAAGTTGTTCTTATTGCGTATTTTGGTCATGGTGATGAAAAGTAGATTAACACAGATGTATTAAATGCATTTTGACTGGTAGTATTCTCAATTTATGATAGATTAATCAGGACATAACTTCTTCTTTAGTTGAGAAGCATCTGTATGCCATATACATTAAAAGCATAAATTTTTTTTTTAAACCTTGTTTGTTTGGAGCCACCAGAGCAAGAGAGGCCCCATACTTACTAAGTGATTTCAGATCCTTTGGAAGGGCCAAGTGTCTTTTGGGAATCTGAGGACAGGAATTCAATTAATAACAGTTTATATTTTTAAAGAATGGTCTGTACTCCTCTTTCCAAAATTATTTAAGTGACACATTTTTTTTCAATTCATTACACATCATAGTATACTAAAAAATGAATTTAATCATCGAAGAAAAAGTTTCAGGGTAATGAAAACAAGAGTCAGTGTTAATGTGTTTTCTTTTGTTTCAGGAAAGTGCAGAGTAGCTTGAGAATTGAGATATGGCTGATGAATAATCCATCTACCATATTGTTTTGACTAGTCTTTGATTTTTATTTTTGAGGAATTTTTGTTTTTATGGGAGTTGTTGATGAGTCAGATTAATTTTAAGAATATAGTTTACTTTTTACTTTAAGATACTCTGTAATTTTATCTTTGTAATAAAATAATTAGGTAGATTCAACTTACCAGTTTTATTTTATTTACCAAAAGCTCCATGTTAATTTACCAATTTGGTGTTTGAATCATAATTTTAAAAAGCATTTAAATATCGGTGAGCTTTATTATATTCATGTAATTTATGCTTCTTTTGAGGCTCAATTTTGGGGTACATTTTTGAGAGTCTTACAGGTTTCTCCTGTATGTTTTTCAAGATTTACTTTAAAATGATTTTGCTTTGATTGCTAGAACAGTAGCATAGTTATCTCTGCAAATTTGTCTCTGTGTATCAGTTCAGTGGGTGACTATGGAAATTATTTTAAAATGAAGACCATGAAAGTTCATTGTTATAGGTCATTAGAAAGATTCAAGAAACTTAAAAAAATACTCTATGGAAAGTTTTAACTCACTATAGTGTTTTTTTGTAATAGTAGTAATAATTGTGCTTTGTAAGCTAAAATATTTATTATGTGTCTATACATTCACTAATTTTGACCCATATTATTATACTTACTTACCACAGTATGAAGTAGAAAGACACATAAGTAATCCTACTCTCAAGGCGCTTATAGTCTTTGACTGTGAGAGAGAATTGATTGCCAATAAGCATAATCATAAAATAAAAAATGATGAGTTCTCCTAGAGAGGTTCATATAAATTATGTGTCTGTCAAGAAAGTCTAGGTGATGCTATGGTAACAAATAGCCCCAAATTGTAAGGACCTCTCATAGCTCATTTACTCTTTGGGCACATTCTATGCCTATTGAGGACCACTGGAAGCTCTGCTTCAGGTCTCCTTACTCTTAGACCTAGCCTAAGGCAGCTCCATGATCTAGAATGTCACTGGTGTATGCCTGGGTAAATGGCAGGGATGGGGGACATGAAAATCATCCACTGGCATAGTCTCGGCTCATGTTCCATTGGATTGAGACAAATCCAGGGGCCAACTGATTTCAATTGGATGAGCAGCCATATGCTGAAGACAGGAGCACCAGAATGTGTGTGTGCATCCTTAATGACTACACTATATTATCACAGAAGTTCAAAGAAGGGAGAGTTTGTATCTTAATAAAAACAGCAAGGCGGGTTTCATGGAGGAGGAGTCATTTGAGTTACATCGTTAAGGAGTATATTTTAGCATCTGGGATCAAGGTAGCTTTGTGAAAATCTTTCATCTTACAAAACTAACTAAGAATTTAAAATGAATGTCAGCTGAACATAGTTAGCTCTTTTTTTCCTTTTTCTTTCTTTCTTTATTCTAATTTGTTATATATGACAGCAAAAGGATTATGATTCATATTACACATATAGAGCACAATTTTTCATATCTCTGGTTTAATACAAAGTATATTCACACCAAATCATGTCTTCTTACATGTACTTAGGGTAATAATGTCCATCTCATTCCACTGTCTTTTCTACCCCGCTTTCTTCCCCTCTCTTCCCCTCCTACCCCTCTGCCCTAGTTAGCTCTTTT
The DNA here is from genome assembly GCF_001458135.2 of Marmota marmota marmota. NCBI lineage: Eukaryota > Metazoa > Chordata > Mammalia > Rodentia > Sciuridae > Marmota > Marmota marmota. The sequence goes on along the minus strand of NW_025999990.1, from coordinate 9,603,520 downwards.
TGTGATCTATCAGCATGGCATTAAAATGGAAAGAATCATTAGCTCTATGTTGAAAATACTGAAGCCTTTTATATGATACACTAACGGGAGATGTCTTTCAAATACACAAAGTAAAACTTAAAATTCTTTCTTATTCTGTCTGGGGAGCTCAGAATGCATGGAAGCTGTCTTAGGAAGATCCTCCACCTCCTACTCACCAAATTGAGCCCAGTTTCCCCCTAACTGATTGCACAGGGGATCACACTGATTGCACATGGACTTGCTCATTCCACTTCATGTTCTAGGATTCCATTCCCTTTTCCTGAGCTTTTCTTCCTAATCCAATATAGATGATGATTCTAGCCTTTTGTACTTTTTAAAATTCTCCTGGCTATTGGTTTTGCAGGTAAATACAATAAAAATAGAAAGGCCATTTGTTTCCAAACAACAAATGCTCCTTCCTTATGCATGGTGAGGAGGAGAGAAGGATGTGGATATACACTTCTTGATATACTTATCATTTTTACACAAGTAGTGTGTCTGACTATGTTGTTGTTGCAGAACATGCTTCCCGGACTGGACAGAAGCCCAGGTTATCAGCTGGTCCTGGTCTTTGCTTTCAAATTTTTATGGTATTATCATTCTTATTATTATTGGTCTGGAAGATGGTTTGATATGCCATGGGTTTATGTAACAGACATGGATAAACTCCCAGTCATTGACACCTGATGTTTGTTTTTTCAACCATTTGATACTACTTGAAATTTCATTATTCTGGCTGTCTAAATTGTTATTCTTCTAGAATAAAAATTTAATATACTTCAACTAATACGTAACTAACAAGAAGTCCACCAAATTATGACTGTTTCACTCAGTGCTAGAGATTTAAAAAGTTGATTTCTTCATGGTCTCAGGCTTCAAAGTATTAATAATCAAGCAAAGATGAAATTGTTCATTCCAATTCTCACACAATCCAGTGAACAAATGACTAGCAAAACAAACAAACAAAAAATAACAAAATTAAAACAATGGGATGGGAATATTGGGGTCAGATTCTGTCTGAGCAAATAGTATCAAAAGTGAGGTGATGTGATTTTGAGGCATTCACACCAAGCCTCTTTATTCACAGTCTTGGCAATGCCACTTAGCAGTGACATCCCATATTTTGTACTTTAAGTATATTTCATGACTTTTCTATTCTTTATTTTGTTCAATACTAAAACGGGAGGGTGAGACAAAATCGTTTCTGAAGGATGTTCTGTAGCATGATAACATTTTAATAAGAAATCTTACGAGTTATTGCCAAATTCCTCAGTTTGAGAATGATATTCTGAGAGATAAGTTTGACTTGTTAACACCTTAGTTTTGGGTGACAGCGAGACTAAGACTTCTTCACCTTTCCTAGCTGCTGCTTCTCAAAAATAATATAATTTTATTTATTAAATATAGGGTTTTTTGCAAGGGTATGTTCAGGGAGATAGCACATGCTTAGTATGCCCAAAGCTCTGGGTTTGATAGCATTAAAAAAGGAAGCATTTTATAAAAATGCTTTGAAAGCTTTTAACAGTGAGTTCAAGTTAAATTTTTTTTCTGAAAATATTAAAACTTAATTGTTTTAAATATATAATAGTAATTAATTAGACAAGAAAAAGAAATTTAAAAAACAGTTCAAATTGGAAAGAAATTTTTTAAAATTTAAAATTTATTTATTTACTCTAATTTGTTATACATGACAGCAGAGTGCATTTCAATTCATAACACATACAGAGCACAATTTTTCATGTCTCTGATTGAACGCAAAATAGAGTCACCCAATTCGTGTCTTCATACAGGTACTTAGGGTAATGATGTCCATTCATTCCACCATCTTTCCTACCCCTATGCCCTCTCTTTCCCTTCTCTCTTCTTTGCCCTGTCTACAGTTCCTCCATTCCTCCCATGCTCTCTCCCCATCCCCATATGGATCAGCATTCTTATATCAGAGAAAACATTCGGCCTTTGGTTTTTGGGGATTGGGTTGCTTCACTTAGCATAATATTCTCCAACTCCATCCATTTACTGCAAATGCCATGATTTTATTCTCTTTTAATGCTGAATAATATTCCATTGTGTATATATAGCACAGTTTCTTTTTTTTTTTTTTTAACATGTCAAAAGAATCTTTATTCCTTTTTTAATAGCCTCTTATGCTTTCTTGCCAGATGTCTTCGGAGCAGGTGCTTTCTGGGCTGGAGCTTTCTGACTCTTCTGAGCTTTTGGAGGCGGCGCTGCTGCCTTCTGGCCTGAGGCTTTCTGGGCAGGAGCCTTTTGGGCCGGAGCCTTCTTGCCTGCTGGAGTTACCTTTTTTGCTGGAATTTTAGCTTTAGCAGCAGCAGCAGCAGCTGCTGCAGCTGCAATTGCAGCCTTAGCAACAGGTGCCTTTTTGGGAGAAGCTTTCAGGATAGCCGCCCTCTGAAGCTTCTTAACTTCATTCTTGATTATTCTGTTCCTCATTTTCTTTGCCTTCATTACTTTATAACGATCAAAATCAGTCATCTTGGCTTTCCTTTCTCTGGCTTCAATCTTCTTGGCCCATCTTGTGGCTGCCCATTTTGTATTGATATCTGCCTTCTGCCAGGCTTGCCGAACATACTTCTGACGGGCACTGTGAGGAAACTTGAGGATGAAATCAGTGAGCTGCATACATTTGAAAGGCATGGCCTGTCTCCTTACCTGAGTGCAAGGTCCATCAACCAAAGCCCTGTTCTGATCAATAACATCTACAATTGCAACCAGCTTTCCAGCATGAGGCCCAAAGGAGACGTAGGCCACCCGGCCAACCTCCACAAAACGCCTGAAAACCATGTTGGCGGTGTAGGGCGAGAAAAGTAGCACAGTTTCTTTATCCATTCATCTACTGAGGGCATCTAGGTTGGTTCCACAATTTAGCTATTGTGAATTATGCTGCTATAAACATTGATTTGGCTGCATCCCTGTAGTATGCTGTTTTTAAGTCCTTTGGGTATAAACCAAGGAGAAGGATAGCTAGATCAAATGGTTGTTCCATTTCAAGTTTGGGAAGGAATTTTTAAAAATGACATGATTGACTAGTAGAATATCCCAATGAGAGAAATGATGTCCTCATGGATTAGAGGACTCAATAGTGTTAGGATCAGTTCTTGACAGAACAGAAAAAAGATATTAATGGAAAAACTGGTGAAATCTTTGTATAATTTAATTATAAAAAAGAAAAACAAAGAGTCCTTTCTTAGAGACGGTGTAAATAGTATCAGAATACACACCAAATAATAAGTTGAATGCACCTTTATTTCAATTATTTAATTGATAGAATAAGTTATATATAGTAAATAGAGACATATTGTTTAGACTTTTGCTTATGCCATAGAGTCAGTATTACCATCAAGATAAATGAATTTTTTGGGAACTCATATCTCTGACTATGCCTTGGGAACCAATGCCAAGTAACTCTCAGTCTGACATGACCTTTTCTGAAGGGGGGGAGATGTGGTTGGAGTTGGTGGTGCTCCCAAGAAATGGCAGCTGCAGGCGGGTGGGTGGCGTAGCAGGGTGGGCGACTCTAAAAGTGGCGATCCCTGGCTGCAGCAGAGGTGGTTGCAATTGTTGATATAAATGTCGCTTTTCAGATGACAGCCTAAATATTTTTATCCCTCTTTTCAACCTTCTCTGAATAAAAATTCTGGCAGGGGTCCTCCTGGTCTCAAGGAGTCTTTAATATGCATTCCCGGAGCTCCTCCATGGCCCTGAAAAGCATGCTGGGACCCTGGGACAGCCGTGCTCTGGGCCAAGATCCCAGAATGGGGCCTAGGCTTCTTTGTTCATCATATCATAGGATCCATTTCCTCGTTTAAATACCCATGTGGGAAGTGTTCGATTCAGTAGTTGATAAAGCTCAATTAGGGAAAATTAGAACACACTATGTTTCTGTATTATTATTTAGAAGAGGCTATATACCATTCAGTCAGGCCAGAAGAGTAGAGTCCCCCAGGGAAACGCACATGTGACAATCAAGGGAGACCCTGTGGCCAGCACGCAGCATTGTGGCTCTGATGTCTCTTTCCAATTTCTAATTTTCTGATTTAGGGAAAGAAATCCATGTACATTTGTTTCTTACGCCTGTCAAGACTGTGCTCTGCCCACAGCAAGGCATATAAGGGCAACAGAGGTGCCAGGGTTGAAGAAAGGAATGTTATTCCTCCTGAAAGAAAATTAGACACAGAAACTAGCCTCGATCTTTAAAGCCTTAAGAATGCCCAGAAATTCCTGTCACCGTCTTTCCCAGTATCTCTGCCAGCTTCCTCCTTTCCCTCTAAGCAATCTTGCCTTTCTTTAAGCATTAGCATTTAGTTTAAATTTAAGATGAAACTCATGATTGTGTTTTAAGGTTGGTTTTGGGTATGACTGCACTGCGAGAACCTACTCATTTTCTTTGAAAGGGCATGTGTGTGCTCATTTGTGTGCCGTCACCGCCCGCAGGGCAAATTCTGTTTTTTAGCCTATCGCTAAGTGACCTGTGTGAGGCAGCCACAAACCTATCATGGAAACCTATAGGAAACAGGATGCAAGGCTCCAGCAGCTGGGCAGCTGCCAAACTTTTGATGCTCACTGCATATCGAATTGAACATTTTTGTTTGTTATTAAACACTGCATTGCCCAGTATCGTCATGAGAGATGACAGGAGGGTGACTAAGAATTCACACAGGCTGGAATGTCAGCAGAAGACTTCATGGAGGGTCATGAGTTCCTCTGATCTTTGAAGGATAATTATAGTTACAAAAAAATAGATGAGAAGCTTGAAGAGAAGGCTTTTTTTGTTTGTTTGTTTGCAGTTGGGAGAGATTCAAGGCAAACAACCATGATGAGCACAGCATCTGTTTGGGATTTAGGAAGAATTCCCTGACTGCACTGGAACATTTTTGTTGAGGAGTGTTGGGAAAAAGGTTTCATGTTTGAATAGATTATGGTGAAGAAAGAGGATGTGGGGACTTTGAAATATTTATTTTAACAACTATGAAACTATCTGTTCCTGAGCAGAGAAATGGCATGAAAAATGAGGTTGGTTTAGGAGGATTGATCGTTTTAAAGGTTGATTTGAGAAAAGATTGGACAGGTGCTTTGGTCTGCATTTTTGTTGCTGTGACCAAAAGACATGACAAGAACAATTAGAAGAGGAAAAGTTTATTTGGGGGCTCACAATTTCAAAGGTCTCAGTCCATAGACAGCCAGCTCCATTCCTTGGGGCTTGAGTGAGGCAGAACATCATGGTGGAAGAGTGTGGCAGAGAGAAGTGGCCCAAGATGTGAAGATCAGGGATCGGGGGTGGGGGGAACTTTGCTCAACAAGGACAAAACATGAACCCCAAAGGCATGCCCCCGGGATGCACCTCCTCTATCCACACCCTACCTGCCTACAGTTATTCTCTATCAGGGAATTAATTCACTAATAGGGTTAAGGTTCTCATAACCCAGTAATTTCATCTCTAAACCTTCTCGCATTGTCTCACACGTAAACTTTTGGGAACACTTCACATCTAAATCACAGCAACAAGGAAGAGATTAGTGTCCAGTATATCAACTTCAACCTGTCAGCACAGCTGAGCAATTCTTTTACTTTTTCAACAATTTCATGGAAGAATCCAAGTAGCAGTTACAAATCATCACCTTATCAAACAGACCCTTGGTTCTCTCTCTTCACTTCTACAGGACCATCTTGCCTTTTTATGTTAAAAGGGTACAATCTATAAATTATGAACGCCCTCTCTTGTTACTACTTTGACAGCAGTACCTTTTTTCTCTTCTGGTCTGCAGGATGTGCATTTTAATTTTTCTCTCTCTTCTTCCTCTCCTCCCCTTCCCTCCACTATATAATTGATACTGATTTTTGCTGTTGATTTTGTGTTCTGTACTTTACCGAATTTTGTGTTTCCGTTCTAACAGTCTTTTGGTGCTGTTTTCAGGATAAAAGATCAGGTTATCTGCACACAGAGATCATTTGACGGTGTTTGTTTCAAGATAGCAACTGCCGACAGAACTTTATGCTGGGAACTCCTAGGACACTGTGCCCTTCATGGTTCTCCAGAGAAACAGAACAGATGAGAAGTATCTCTTGTTAGCCAACATAGTGACCTCCTCCTCATTTCAGAGACTAATTTTAGGTAACTGGATCATGAGATTGAAGGCGCTAGAGAGTAAAACATTTGTAAGGCAGGCTGGCAGGCTGAACATTCTGATAGGAGCTTGTATTTCAGTTTTGAGGCAGAATGTCATCCTTTTCAGTTTTGCCCTCAAGTCTTTCCAACTGATCAGTCGAGGCCCACCTGTGTTACTGAAAGAGACTTGAAGTCAATGGATTGTAGATAATAGCCACGTCTAGGAAATGCCTTTACAGCAACACTTAAATTTGTTTTTTGGTTTTTGGTTCTGGTGATGCTGGAGATTGAACCCAGGACCTCGTGCATGCAAGGCAAGCATCTACCAACTGAGATATATCCCCAGCCCCTTAAATTTGTTTTTGATTGAATCACTGGCTATATAGCTTAGCCAGGTTGACACATGAAACGGATCCTACTGAATTTTTGTCTCGAACTAATTCTACTTTCCATTTCTTACATTTGAAAGATCTAAGAATTCTTGATGTAAGACTATATGTTAAATAAATCATCAAATATTTTTCCCAGTTGTCTTAAGAATTTTTCTTGGCAACAGATGTATTCCAAGTGACTGCTATTTATTAGGAACTGAAAAGGCGTGAAGATGCACATGTTACTTGACTGTCCCCTGGCTCCCTACTGCCGTTTCCATGTCAGCTCTCAGCACTTGGTGGAGGGATTAGTGCAAGAAAACCAGTTAATTTGAGATTACCTCTCTTTTTGTTGTTTTGGGGGATAGATGCCAGGATTTAATAGACTGTCAACAACCAGTATTAGTTTGGACTTGGTTGACCTGAATCAACCATGTTCTCCTTGTAAGTAAACTTGCACGCACATAGGCACTTACATATTTACATGCTTAACTTATACTCGCAGCATTTATTCATACTAGAATGAATATATAATTTGTGTCCATGAGATTATTATTGAAACAAAAAGTAAATTTCCTTGAACCAGTTTAACAGCAAACATAATTTTTTATCTTCATGTTGCTATCCTAGTTTTCTTTCAGCTCTCAATGATCTGCTAGTAGTTCATAACCCTAAACACCTATGTGTGACTAAATTGAAGTTTAAATGAATGAACAAATATGACACTTAATCTGGAGATCTTTCTCGATTCATATCAGACTCTGAGTCATTTTTTACTACCATTTCCTAACTCCAGGCACTAAGTGTCTTATGAGGAGGCTGATTTGCAATGGGAAGAATGAGGAACAGCAGGGCTATCATAGCTACAAAGGTAATTTGTTTATTTAAGTTGCTAAATGTAGGAGGAAAATCCAAGCCCAAACAGACTGTGCTTTTGCATAGCAATATGGCAATTAGAATATGGGACTGCATCTCATTTGAAGAGTGAGGAAGAAATAAAACAGATAAAAAATATAAGTAAATGAAAGCTGAAATTGAGTAGCATTGGTAAGATAATTATCAGGAGAGAATGGTTATTGACTCAGGAAGATGTTATTCCTTTAATTACTTTCCTTTTAAAAATTGCTATTGTAATAAAGTAATTTTAACAATTTTCCCTCTCTCTAATATCTAGTTAGCTAGTAATAGGGGATGTTAATAAAGGGGAAAATGACAATGTAAAAATAAACTCTTCCATGGTAACCTCTGGTTCTTGGAGCTTTTCTTTTTTGTCTATTTCTTTTGCTACTAAGGGATATTGAGTCCACTAATATCTAGTCTGATGCCTAGGAATGGCATACCACAAAAGTGTGCAAGGACCTGTGGGGAAGCTAGTACTCATCAGTGTAAAGCTCTTTTACATATTATGCAGTTATCAAGCACTCATGATCTTCATATCCTGTTGGATAACCAAAATATTAACTTCTCTGAATGTTTACAATAAATTTGTTATGATGAATAATTCTGGCGACACTTTCTTTTTCTAGGCACTATCTACGTAGCAGCCACAGAGAGTGTGTTATTTTACTCATTGTGACTTTAGTTGAGATGGATCATCTCACAATTTATTTATACCCCACAATAATGTTTACATTTCTTAATCTATTGTCACTTCAAACAATGCAACCATCTATCAAAAGTAAATGTTATTAAAATAAAAATTAATGGTTGGAGGAAGAAGGAGGACAGGGGCAGGTGGTCTTTGATTCTCTCCTGGCAAGTTTGTATCCACTTACAATTTTTTGTTTAAACTTTTGAGTTGTTTACTTCAGTTTTTAGGATCTTTTAGCTGAGAGTATATACACACACATACCACTGAGTTATAACTCAAACCTTTTTATTTTTTATTTTGAGATATGGTCTTACTAAATTGGTGAGGCTGGTCTTAAGCTTGAAGTCTTCCTGCCTCAGTCTACTGAGTCACTGGGATTACAGTTATGTGTCACCATGACCTGGACAAAGTATATTTTAAAATTGATCTCTCAGAATCAAACTACAGAAAAGTTATTTGGAGGTCATCATAACAGAGTTGCAATGGTCACAAGTCTCAATCCAGAAGCTGAGTTGGAAAACTGTACCATACTTTAAAATGTTTTAAATATAAATTTAAATTTAATTCTGATTCCGTGTCCCCATTGCAGAAGTTCCTTTGCTTGGGGATTCTTTTTGCCAGACCATCCTAAAGTTCTGCGACTTAGGGAAGGTGGCAGCATCTAGGAGCTTCTTAGGGCACTATTTGACATTGCTGAGAGGCCCCCATTTCCCAGATCATTGGCTTGAGTTTTGTGACCCTGCCTATTTTGGAACAATTTCTCATCTTCAGGATGTTGTCACTGTCTGTTTTCTGTTGCCATAACAAAATTCTTGAGGCCAGGTAATTTAATTTAAAGAAGAGGTTTATTTAGCTTCTGGATATAGAGGATGAGAAGTCCAAGAACAGGTTGGATCTGGTTGGTGTTTGGCGAGGGCCTTGTTCTGCATCATAATATGGTGGAGGGCACAAACAGTGAGACAGGGCAAATATAATATCTTGAGTTTCTTGTCCTCTTCTCAGAAAGCCACCAGTGTCATCCTGGACCCCGCGCCCCATCACCTTATCTAATCGTAATTGTGTCCCAGAGGACCCACCTCCAAATATCATTAATGTAACTCGTGGTATTGTTCATAGCACAGGAATTAGGGGAGACATACCAAACCCCAACACCTCACTACATACATGCATAGCACTGCTCCTCAATAGGGGTCCCAGAGTCACACCCCAAGGTTTTAGCTCCCAAGGGGGCTGCAGGTGCAGGCAGAGCACAAGCCCAGATTGCTCTCCAAATGCCCAGACTTCCACTTCTTATGCAGCTGGACTTGGACTCCTGTGAAGCTCCCAGAAGCTCCTCTTGGCTTCTCACAGAGCTTCAGAGGGGCCCTCCCTGTCTCCCCAAAAGAAGACTAGACTTTAAAAAAAGACTTTTCAATGGACTTAGACTAAAAATATCCACACATTCCAATTCTGGACGTAGGAAATTAAGAACCAAGTTACCTTGAAATGAGTGGAGACATGAAGGAATGTAGTTAATTTCATTAGCATTAAATCAATGGCCATTTCCATATTAATATTTCACTTAATATGTCAACAAATAATCCTGCCATTTAAAAAACATCTGCACATTAAAGGTGCAGGGGTGACTTTGTGTTTTTGGTTTTTTTTCCAAGGCTTCTGATTTTAGTGTTTTCTTTTTCTCAAGCTGGCCAGCTAGATGAACCTGAATCAATAGCAAAATGAGACAAGTTTTGTTCATGAGCCAGATCTTCTACCCCGGTTAAGAGCTGAGGGAAAGTGGGCACTAAAAATGCGAACAGGTAAATGCACTGTGAGGTAGATGACGTAAGGTTTACCTGATGAGGAGTGTGAGATCCTTGAACGACAGACTCCAGGGTAGAGAAGAAGGTACAATGTTATGGGGTCATAATGCTGAGTGAGAGGAGGGCTGTGAGACACTGACCACATGACAGCCAAGGGCAGAGGAGGCTTGGGTTCCTGAATGTTTGCTTGCATGGTCTGAAATCTTCATGTTTTTGTATATTTACTCTTTTACATTCCTTTTACTAATATAAAACCTATGTTATTAAGTACCATCTTTGTGTAGTTTTCAACGATGTGAGGTATGTTCCATCCATTTTTCTCACACATGTATATTTTTTCTTGGAGGGAGGAAGGAATGGACATTTAGTGAGTGTGTGTTTTATGTTGGGTGCCTGCTAGTAATTTCAAATAAGTTATTTTATTTAATCTTCCCTATGGCATCATGTGAGGAAGGGATGAATATTCCAACATTACAGAAAAGACAGCGGAGGCTCCGGTAGCCTTATAGCTGGTAGAGCGCCTACGGTTCAGTACTCCACACTATGAATATTCAAAATGAAGCATGATGAGTTTGTTGTGTATTGAAGTTTTACAGGTTTTCAATCCTATTGACCCATTTGTGAAGTGAAAAATTGCCAACCTGGACTGTGTTTTTTACTTCACTTAGAAATTCCATACTTAATTTTAAAGTAATTTATTGACCAACAACCCTTGAACTAGACCATTGCTTCCAATACAGACCCAGCTGTAAATATCATACTGGTTGCAGCATTTTCTACAAATATAGGTATTTGGGGAAGGCCTACTGACTCAGAATGCCCACATGGTTTTTATGATTGTCATGGTCACACTCATTTAAACACTCTTGTCTTGGTGAGGATGAGTAGTGTCAGGAAAGGGCTGTATTTATATTCTTGTTCCTTGAGCACTCCCAACCCCCATGTTCCTTTATATCTGTGCTTGGCTAGTAAAAAGCCTTCTAGTTTCTCTCTTAATCTAGTTTTGTGTACAGGACATGAAATCATAAAACTAGAACTTCTAATGTTCAGTACAACAGAGGTAATTTGTAGGTAAGCCATCTTTGCCCTAAGGGAATCAGTTGCTTCTCAGATCTTCAAGTGGGAAACTTCTTCCTCATATTTCTTGTAAGTTAAAACATTCAGGTTGAGGTTTTCTTTTGCTTTTTTTAAAATTATTTCTTTATTCTAATTTGTTATACACAAGTGGCAGAATGTAATTCATTTCATATTACACATATAAAGCGCAATTTCAAGTCACTGATGGTGAATAAAGTATTTTCACACCATTCCTGTCTTCATACATGTACTTAGGGTAAGGATGTCTAACTCATTCCACCATCATTCTTACCCCTTTGTCCCCTCCCTTAACCCTCCATCCCCTTTGCCCTATCTAAAGTTCCTCCATTCCTCCTCCACCCCCAATTCGTCTCACTCCAGTCAGAATGGCAGCTATCAAGAATACAAACAATAAGTGTTGGCGAGGATGTGGGGGAAAAGGCACACTTATAGCTAAATTGTGGAACCAACCAAGATGCCCTTCAGTAGATGAATGGATAGAGAAACTGTGGTATATATACACAGTGGAACATTACTCAGCATTAAAAGGGAATAAAATTATGGCATTTGCAGGTAAATGGATGGAGTTGGAGAATATCATGCTAAGTGAAGTAAGCCAATCCCATAAAACCAAAGGCTGAATGTTTTCTTTGCTTTGGTTTTCAAAAAGTGTATCTTTAAATTATAAAGGAGAATAAAAGGAGATGGGAATGAAAAGACAGAGGAGTGGAGTATCTAGCAGGTTGACCCATTTCCACTGAGCCTCTGGTAGGTCATTCCCAGGACCTACAGACCTGTTCCATTCCATATGCTGCCAGTGACTTGGACTTTGAGGGGCACTTACAACTTTTTTGGATCTCATACTTAGATTGTTTTCCAAGTGCCATTTTCTTCCCCTGGGGTAGGAATAGGGCAGTGCCTTTTAACTTTGTGACCAACACCAGGGGAGTCCTGGGCTCTGCCTACTCACTTTGTAGCTGTCTCTGGATGGAGAGAGGGAAAGACAAGATACTAAGATATTGACTGTGATAAATAACTTTGAGCTATAGAAGCAATGCAGACAACTGCCTACTTCCAGGTTTCCTATTTCGATAAAACAAAAATAAAACCTCTCTTAGCTTGAGCCTCTGTATTGTGTTTTTCTGTCACTTGGCAAACACATGGTGGCAGATGGGGTTTCACACTTCATGCCTCCACCTCCCTGTGCACTGTGGACCCACTACGTCTCACCCCTGTTCCTGGTGCTTTACTGCTTCCTGCTTCTGGGAAGACCCCCATCCCCCACCCCGCCCTCTGACCCCAGTAGCTGGCTCTTCCCTCTGCCCAGAGCATCTCATCATCCTTCACCTTTTCTTTGACACAGATCCCAGCTAGAAATACTTTCCTATTTCTGATGCTGAACTCGGGCTTTCTGAAGTGCCTGTCTCTGGCTGTTCTTCCATGAAGCCTAGTTACTGTGTTTTTTTCTCCCATCTCCTCTCTCCGCTCATGAGATGGAAGCTGCTTTAATGCTAACTGTACCACCTTTTTGCTGTTTCCCATCTCTTATAAGGTATAAGACTTCACTAGTAGAAAGTACTATTTGTTTTACATCCATTCAACAAATATGTATCATCTCATTTCCTTTTTGGTTGCTTACTTTTTTGTGTGTGTGGTTGTAGATGGACAGAATGCCTTATTTTATTTTTATGTGGTACTGAGGAACCCCGTGCCTCACACATGCTAGGCAAGCACTCTGCCGCTGAGCTACAGCCCCAGCCCTGGTTGCTTACCTTTTAGATAAAGTTTACACTGGCATTTTAAGAAAAAGTGTAGGTTTCCAGGATAGACAACATTAGCTTACTTACGTGAATGTCTCTTGGATCCTTTGGGCTCTGAAGGAGAAATTAATCACCTATCTGCATATATTTTATACACCTAATTTGTCATTATCTGGTGTCAACCAACGTGAGAAATACAGTTAAGGATATAGAGTTTTAAAAAAGCTTTGCCCCAGAGCTATTAAAATTTTGGAATAGGAAGAGAGGAAAATGTCAGAATCATTCAGTTGTAGGCACAGAGCTCTCTTTATTGTCAGAGACACTCCACCTAGGCCAGTACCTCTTCTTCTTACATGGAAGCCAGTGGCTTGACACAGGGAATTCCATTCCTGAGAATTTCATTTACTATGAATTTTATTTACTATGGAGCTACCGTAAATTCTCAGAAAGGACTAGATAGTCTACCTGTTATTTTATCTCTATTAATTTTATTTTATTGTAGTAAGAACACTGCACATGAGATCTATCTTCTTTAGTTTTCAAGTGTACAACACAGTATTGTTGTCTACAGGTAAAACGTTGTCCAGCAGACCTCTAGAACTTATTCATATTGCTTAGCTGGGACTTTATGCCTGTTATGTAGGAACTTCCCTCCAGCAACCCCCATCCCCTGGCAACCCCCATTTCACTCCTCCATTCTGTGCATTTGGCTGTTTAGGGACCTCATACAAGTGGAATCATGCAGTATTGTTTTTCTATGACTGGCTTATTAATTTAGTGTTCAGTTTTAACTTGTGAATCTTTAAAGAAATTTAAAATTTTGTTTAAAATAGCACTTACCAGCCAGCTCTTCCTATTTCCCCCTTCTTTTTTACTACCTCCATCCCTCACATTTTAAAAATCTTATTTCTAAAATTTGTTCTTAGTTATTCATGACAGCAGAATGTATTTTGACACATCATACATATATGGAGTGTAACTTCCCATTCTTGTGGGTGTACAGGATGTGGAGTTACACTGGTTGTGTATTCATGTACGATCATAGGAAAGTTAGGTTCATTCCACTGTCTCTCCAATTTCCATCCTCCCCATTTTCTTCCATCCCAATCTGGTGAATCTGCATTCCCCCAACTCCCAGCCTACTGTGAGTCAGCATCCATATATCAGAGAGAACAACTGGCCTTTGGTTTTTTTTGGGATTGGCTTATTTCATTTAACATGATAACTTCCAGTTCCATCTATTACCAGCAAAACCCATAACTCCATCCTTCTTTATGGCTGAGTAATATTCTATTGTGTAAACATACCATATTTTCCTTATCCATTCATCTATTGAAGTATATCTAGGTTGGTTCCATAGTAGCAATGTGTGAGTGTACCTTGTTCCCCACATTCTTGCCAACATCTATCATTACTTGTATTCTTAATTATTGCCATTTTGACTAGAATGAGATGAAATCTAAGTGTAGTTTTAATTTGCATTTCTCTAATTCTAGTGATGTTGAACATTTTTTCATATATTTGATGACCATTCATACTTCTTCTATGAAGTGCCTGTAGAGTTCCTTAGCCCATTTATTGATTGAGGTATGTTTTTATTGTCCCTCGTTCTTCTAGTGTTTTGAGCATGCATAGGTGGTACATGGTGGCTGCATCCTCACATGGTGGAAGGGCAGGGAACCGCCCATCAAACTCATAAGCGACAAATTCCATTCATGAGGATAGCATTTTAATCACTTCTCTCAAAAGGCTCTGCTTCTTAATATCGTTATAATAAGGATTATAGTGTGGCATGACTTTTGGAAGGACACACTAAGACCATAGCAGGAATTTAGCACATGCCACAGCTGTTGAGAGTGATAATCAGAATTTGAATACAGATTTCTCTTTCTTCTTTTTAAAAATCATGATCTTATATGCTAAGAGAGGAATGATAAGTGTTCTTTGGGTTGCCAGGTGAGAAATTTGGCATGTGATTTCTTTCTAAAGGGAATTTTCTCAGTATCTTTTTTACTTGATGTTTATTTTGTATAGCACTTTGGTGAGTATTTAGACTAAATACTTGGTTGTACCAAGGGTTTTATTTCCTCACTTAAAAGTGTTTTTTTTTTTTAATTTATTCTTTTTTCAGGAGACTAGATTAAAATTTCAAGGGTAAGTTTTCAGAGTCATTGGGAGTTAACTCCCCTCAAAAGCTCAAGTTTTATGCAAAGGAGCAATGTTCAGAGGTGAAAAAATTGAGTTATGAGAGCTGACTTCACCAGTGGATTAATCCATTTGATGAATTAATAATTTGAATGGACTACATGTGGTAACTGTAGGTAGATGGTGCAAGCCTGGAGGAAGTAGGTCACTGAAGGTGTGACCCTGGGAACTTTATCTGTCCCTGAACCTTCCTCTCTTACTCTGCTTCCTGTCTGTCATGTGCTGAACAGCTTTCCTCTGCCATACCCGGCTGCCATGATGTTCTGCCTCACCTTGGGGTTGAGAAACGACCATGGACTGAGACCCCTGAAACTCTGAGCCAAAATAACCTTTTCCTCCTTTAAGGGATTCTTGTCAGATATTTTGGTCACAGTGATGAAAAGCTGACTAGCAAACTTAGTGCTCTTTAGAGCTATTTTTATTATATTTATTTCAGGCTATTTTTATTGAATATTGGTACAAAAGAAAGCATACTTATAAAGAAGCAGGGAAAGATGGGAAAATAAGCAAATTAACATTGATATGAGGGGAAAGGTTGCCTCTTTTGAGTGTGGCTATGTGTTCACTAAGGGTCAGTATTAAGTCTGAGCTAACTAAATACCCTGCTATAAACTTTATATTAAGATTTCTTTTGTGGTTTAGGGGCAGAAAGCTCCCTAATACATACAACCTGCAATTCTGTGGATGTTAAATATTTAATTTTAATATTTTTAGTGTAAACTTAAACTTTTCAAGACTCTAAAAAAAATAAAGGCAACTAGTGTAAATACAGAATGTGATTTAAGAAAAACTTCAAGCAAATATAATTCTCAAAACAAACAGATAAAGTTCAACCACTATGGAAGGACTTTACTTTGTGGTCTAATTATTTTGAAAATAATTAAATTAAGTTGTGAAAGAAATAATAAAAGCAAAGGTGGTATGTTGTTTATTTTACTATTGTCAAAGACATTGACAATGGTTACTTTCAAGTTTGACCTACTTATAACCATCTAAACATGAGATATGAATAAATCATAATATATGAAAATATAATTGTGTCTTCTTTTTATTGGTATCAGGTGCTAGTTTTCTTTTTTTATTTTTTCAATTATCTAATCAGATGTATAAACACAACCTGTTTGAGTCAGTTGGGAAGAGTTAGATAGAGACATTGCCATGTGGCTTCATGGTTTATGTATCTTTAATCTCTGTAATTTAGGACAATAATGAATACACACAAGATTATTGCTTTGGCCTAGAGGTAGTCATCTGATAGAAATAGTCATTGGAACTGCATCTGCATAAATTAGTCTCAGACTTAAGAGACTTGGTGGACAGAAATATAATCACTGAGGATTTAGAATACAAATTGTCTAGTTTACTTTAAAATATTTGTAAATATAAACTTGTACAAACAAGTATAAGGAACAGATGTTATTTGAAAAGTAAGTTTATAAAAATATTTTTTACTGTTTTGTTAAAAGAAGATAAATCCCAGGCAGTATTTTTATGGTATTTGAGGAGGTGCTAACCTGAAAATCTAACTAACCAATACAAAGGTCTACATAACCATATATAAATAAATGAGGAAAAATCTAGATGCCCAACCATTTGACAGAGTTGATAAGTCTTTATAGGTAAAGACTAAGCATTTATAGTTAAACATTCTTCTAAATAAAATGGTTATTGCACATACACATAGACACAAGCATTGATTTATACATATTTTTTATCAGCTAATATTCTGAACCACCAGCATATACAAACACATACAGAGTATGTATATATTTGTATGTATAATGTGTACACATATAAATTTATAATTTGTATAATGCTTTATTGTACTAAATGGTCCTATAAAACACACATAAAAAGCATAAGATAAAATTTTTAAAAAGTTTAGTATTTAACTTACTTTTTATATATTTATAGTACAAAAACCATTTTTTCTCTCATTAAAATCTTATCAGTGGTGTTCTGGTGGCCTACTTCTTCTATTGCTCAGTATCATGGCCTCATGTCGCCATATTACTGAAGACAGGGTATGTACTTATTGTGAGGCTCAAACTAGCTATATTGGAAGCAAATGCATACTTTAAATACTTTTTTTGATAATATCGAGTTTGGGGATCCTGTGTTCTTTCATTTTATGTTATTATTTTACCTTTTAATGGGAATGATAAAGGAGTGTATCTTCTCAGTAGGAGAAATAGCAACTCTGATATTTTCTTATTGATCACATGTACTTACATTATAAACATTATTGAGCACCGGTAGAATCTTAAGCAGTCTTAAAAGACCCGTGTCCATTTTGTGAGGGTTATTTGAGTTAAAATAGTTGGAATAATATATTTTATAAATTCATTTAACTGGAAGCCCACCTTGTATTACCCCGATGACAAATATTCAGTGCCTGTTTCTGATAGGACTTTCACTCTTCCTTTCACCTTCTCCCATGTCGTCCTTGATGCTGACTGCATAGCATACATCAATCCACATAGTAAATATTAATAAGACATAAACTCATCCTTAATTTTTGATAAATCTGCAATTAAAGAAATAGTTTCCCTATACCTCAGTGGATTATCTTGGAAAAGATCTTGGGTTCCCACATGAATGACACTTTGGGGGCCATTGTCTTGGACTTCCCAGCCTTCAGAATTGAGAGAAGTTAATTTCTATTAGAAATACCCAGTCTAAGGGATTTTTATAGCATCCCAAATGAAGTACATTGTCTAATTCTGTTTTCTTTGTCTGTAATAGGAGATAACATACTTATGGTGTAGCAGTGAGAATTCAGTGAGATGATGCTTGTAAGAATGCAACACAGTGTTGGAACCGATCACCTAGTAGAGAATTCCTAAGAAGGAAATTACACACACACACACACACACACATTTTTTTTTCCTAGAAAATGAAAGCCATTTTGGCTCCCTCTGTGCAAATAGGATCTTTATTTATAAACTTTCTTTTTCTAAACAGAGGCCCAGACATTTGTGACCTAGGGGGTTTAATCTAGAGTAAGCACAGTAACATTGAATATACATATTGATTATTGCTTGGATGAATGACCCATAATAATACAGAGAAGGGCAAAGAAGGATGGCAACATCTGTTTGGTTGGACTCACAGTTAGATATTCTGTATTCTTTCATTTTAATTAAACTATTGTATTTGGATTTTACCAAAGACTTATATGGAGCTACATACTCTTTATATTCCAAAGGCACAGGAATCTTTTTTTTTTTTTTTTTGTAACTGGGATTGAACTCAGGGGCACTCGACCACTGAGCCACATATCTCCGACCCTGTTTTTGTATTTTATTTAGAGACAGGGTCTCACTGAGTTGTTTAGTGCCTTGCTTTTGCTGAAGCTGACTTGTGATCTTCCTGTCTCAGCCTCCAGATCCACTGGGAGGCACATGGAATCTTGAAGCTTAAAGGTGCTTCATATCTTTAGATATAAAGATATTTCTGATCTAACTCTGATTCAAAGCATACATCCTCTCTATAAATGCTCTAGAGCTGGCATAAACTGGGTTTCCACTTATAGTAGGAATTATTTCCTCCATAAATCATTGCAGGGGCTCCCATTATGACTTCTAATTCTCAGTTCTTCAGTTGGGACAAATAGAACAAAGAATTGCCAGTACACTGCTGATGTATAGCATCCTCTGGCTCACTCTGCCATTGGTTTCTGAAGTGTTGAATATATGTGAAATAGAAATGAAACAGAAACCAAAATACTCCAGTTCTTTTGGTGCAAAATAAAGTAATTCTGGTAGGTCCCTTGATTTGGCCCATGTGCTATTATTACTATAGATGAAAAGTATAATCACTGTTTTTTTGTTTGTTTGTTTTTTGTTTTGCAGCAGGTAGAATTAGATGATGGCTCATAATGCATTGGTCAACCAGATATGCCTCTTGTCCCTATTTTAAGAAGTTTTTATAAGAATTCTTGCTAAGAGGCATCCCTCTTCTGTTTAGCATCTGATTTGGGGGGAGAATGGAACCCCAGATTTTTATGCTTACTTGTTTCTAACCATCTCGTTAGTCTGTCAGTGTGCTTTGAAATTTTCATTCTGGGTCATATGATGAATTCACTCTATTTTTGTATTACATTAGTTTTGTATCATGTTTATATCTTGTTCCCCAGATTTGATTTTAAGTTTTCTTGAAGACAGAGACCCTAAATCATGCATTATTGACCAATGCACATAGTGTAATATTTTATAATGTTAAAGTCTTCATTTGTTTTGATTTAGTTGTCAAAGTGATACAAAACTATGTTCAGCAGTATTATCCTTTTCTAATTTAAAATAAGGTAAACTTGGGCATATATTGGTTATGATGGAGGAGGAAAGTGTTATATTAAAGACAGGGAACACAGGCAGAAATTATCTTTGTGGCAGCACAGAAATGTGAAGAATTAGAGCCCATGTTGTAGGGAGAAATCTAGTTGTGAGCAGCTGGTTCCAGTGGCCTGGTGTATTCTGATATCCCGGTTAGGAGAGACCTGTCCACATGGTCTTCATAGAGAATATTTAATATTAGGATCATTTTTCTTCTGTGTAGGTATTTCTCTTTCTGGTATCATCTCTAAGCTTAATCTATGCAGGTATCACTTATTAGCCTTATAATTATCACAAGAAGGGCTTATTCTCCCACCTCCAGCCCCCATACATACTTACATCTCCTTTCTTTGATATCTGATAAGACACTCAGTGGGTCTGGTGATAAAATGGGCTGACTGTACCTCAGAGTGAATTAAGTTATTTGGTTCTTTCCTGAAGCAGGCTTTCGTTAACAGGAATCCCTAATTGTCCATGGAAGTGCCCTAGAGGAAGTGTATAGTATGGGAATTCGCTTTATAAATCAAGAAATGTAGTATGAATCTTTTTCCTCGGGGCCTTTCTGTCTATTAGAAACTTCCAGACTGATCAGACACAGGGACATAAACTTTTCCCAAATATGAGAGGAGGCAGGGGGAGGTGTGGTGAGCCGCTTCTGCCGTTTATGCAAATTATGGTCGCCATTACAAGATGGCGCTGGCTCCGCTGTGGTCTGTGACAAACAACTCCTTATTTGGGAGAGTTGGCGCATGACTTTTCATCACCCTATGAGAAAGCTCCACGTGGCTGCTTTGCATTGGGGCTTGAGATGCTTTATTAAGGCTGGGAGGGGCATCCGAGAGGGAGAAGAAGAACTATCAAGGGCCTGAAATAAACTACTGAAAGAAGATTCCTGAGTGTTGCGTCTTCCTTGCGGGCAAGGGGGCGCAACAGGGAGGTGCTTTATTTGTAGAAATGGCTTTCAGAAAAATAAATGTAGTTTTGTGTCTGCCTGTCAAGAGTACCTATCACTCACTGCATGGCATCAGAACTATGGAGATCAGATTCAAATAATAGAAAAGAAGAACTCAGGACTTCAGTCTCTTAGGTCTCACATAGGCCACGGAACCATTCTTCATAATCAACCTTTTTTTTGGTCATTGCTAGAGCCAGAGAGAGACCGCTGCTCTGCTGCTGTCATGACATTCATCCATTGGCTTCGAGGCTCAAAAATCTGCCAGTCTTGTGTTTTGAGACATTTAATATTCATGATTTGGTCAATAAGAAACATTTTTAATTCTCTTGTCATAAGTCCATATTTGTTAAGTGTTTATTGTATGCCTGCATATTAGGTCTGATTTAAAGAGAAGCTGAGGTCTCATGTAGGATCCACACACCTTTGATGTTTCGTTTCAGTCTCAAAGCCATTTGGTGACGGTGGCTCCACTCTGTCAATTACAGGGTCCTTACAGTTTATGCCACCATTCTAAAAAGGTGTACTTATTGAGCTCTTACGATATGGCAGGTCTTATTCCACCATGGTAGATTTTTTCATCTGATCCTATGGGGTAAATACAATTATTACCACAATTGTAACTGTTAATGTTATTATTACTTTCTGAAGCTAATTTAGCCCATGGAATCTCATTCGTCCAACCTCTATGTGACAGCTAGGAACAAACGGAGTCTCTACAGAGCCCCTGCTCCTCGTCATTATCCCTCCACAGGTATACACTGGGGTTTTGTGAAAAGAAAATCATGACCAAGGTATGTTTTCTTCTAAAGTGTATTTTAAAAATTTACACGAAATGCTAAAAACTTATTATGGCTGTTGTGGTGCTGTGATTATCCATCTGCCTCTAAGAATCGTCCTGGTTTATCTCCAATCCCATTTGTGGTCAGGAGAGCAACCTGTAAAGCACACATGAGTGATGTGAGGTATGAAACTGACCATGGGCTAGAGGCTGTGCTGACTGTGTAAGCTCTGAGATGGTCTATTCCTTTAATTCATAATACTTGTCAATGTTAAGGATATTGTCTTGTAAGTTAGCATATTTTTGTTATTAAGATCCCTCCTGTCTCGTCTTTTTTACATCTTTATTTTATATATTATTATTATTATTATTATTATTATTTGATGCTGAGGTTCGAACTCAGGGCCTCACATGTGCTAGGTGGGTGCTCTACAACTGAGCCACAACCCCAGTCCCTCCTCTTTTTTAAAAATGTATTTATTTGTTCTAATTAGTTATACATGGCAGCAGAATGCCTTCAATTCATTGTACACAAATGGAGCACAATTTTTCACTTATCTGGCTGTACACAAAGTAGAGTCAGACCACTCGTGCAATCCTACATGTACCTAGGGTAATGATGTCCGTCTCACTCCACCATCTTTGCTACCCCCATACCCTCTCTCGTTCCCTTCCTCCTCTCTGTCTCTGCTTATAAACTACTTTTGGTGTCAGCATACTGAAATTTTTACCATGTACTGCAGTCAAATAAGTTCAAGAAACTTTGGTTTGTAATATATGTTCTCAAATATGACTATAGATCAGGAATTATTTATTAGAATTTAATATATATTTATACTGATGACAAATACTCGGAAGGGTAATAGATTTCCTATTTTGCTGGAAGCAGCAAATATTGTTCTCCACTTATCTTTTACCCACAGAGTTTTTCTTTCTCTTTGAGGGCAAGAATGATATTTCCTACTGATTTATATTTCCTAGCCATGGAGGACACAGTATTGGTGATACAGTGAATATACAATAAATGTATTAATTCTAATAAGGAGCTAAAATAAACAGAAATTGATCCATTTGCTTTTTAAAATTACCAGCCATTTGTTCAGCATGACTATGAAAATGAGTTTTTAGCCACATTGAAGTATTTTAATTAAAACTATGTCCTCACTTCAGCCAGGTTGATAATTCAACCTGAATCGATCGACTCTAGTTAATAACTTGTAGCCACAGTTAGTGGCATTTTAATTTAGAATTATTTTGTAGAATTTGAATGATGTCTCGCCAAGATTTGTATCCCAACCACCTAATTGCTTTTTAACACTACCACATCTCCTTCTCCAATACATAATGTGAATCTTAAAAAGAAAACTAGCTACAGTTTGATTTTTGCATTGAAGTGCTGATGAATTTCATAGAGTATTTTTCACTCTTTCTTACCAAATGATATGTTATAGCTTAATGAACCCTTCTTAAAGTCTCAGTGTGTCACACTAAGATGATAAAAGAGAACACTAATAAGAGTGGCTATTTGTGAGTAACAGGATAGGGAGAGGGGGCCAGTTTCTAATCTGATTCCATGCCAATCAGGCCATTGGAATATGCTCCCTGTTCTTTTTTCTATACCTCTCAACATGAGGAATGGCAAAATAGGGTTTTTAGAAGAAAATAACTCATTTAAGTCAGGTGGTTGTTCAAGTTGATTCGTTTTGCACTTGGCTGCTGGATGTAAGGACAGGAGATAGCGTCCATTACCAGAGTGAACTGATCTGATGAAATGCTTCACTGTGTGCCTCAATGTTAGTCAAGATTATTTTGGTTTAAAACAACAGATACTGACTCTGGCTAGATGAAGCCTGTGCAAAACAAACAAACAAGCAAAAAAAGGTTAACACGAAGGACGAGGGTGAGTACATATATTTAAGGCAAGAGAAGTCTCAAAAGGGACAAGGCCAGCCAGCACCAATGTCTCCAGCCTCTGCCACACCCCCTTTCTGTGTATCTTCCTATGAGCATTTGGTTCTTCCTGGTGTAGCAGAAATCGCCAGCAGCCGGCTGACTAGCATACAACTCTGAGTCAGAGAGGAAAGGATTGTCTTTCCCCAGTTCTGTTTTGAAGACCACCAGGAAGAGACCCTGGCTGGCTTAGCCTTGGTCATGTTGCCTCCTTCACAGAACAATCAGGGAGAGTTGTGGCTAAAGCACAAGCTGTGGAGCCAGACCACTGGCCTGCTATCTTTGAGTTCTTGGGAAGCTACATAGTCACTCTGCACTTCAGTTTTTCACCTGCAAAATGGGTATAGCCACAAGTTTTTAAGATGAGGTATAATTTGTAGGCCTGAGCAATAGAATCTCCTGCTTGTAACGCACACTGAAGAGGGAAGCTGTGGGCTGAACTGTGTTCTCCAATTTGTATGTTGAAGCTCTAACACCTTGTACTTCAGAATGTGTAGATAGGATCTATGTTTGGAGACATGGTCTTTAAAGAGGTGATTAAGTTAAAATGAGGCTGCTATGGTGAGCCCTAATCCTAGGCAACTGGATTTTTTTAAAAAGAAGAAATTTGGACTGACAGAGATATCAGGGACACCCGTGTGCAGAGGAAGTGAGAAGATGGCTATTCTATGAGCCAAGGGGAGAAGGCAACCCTGTTGATGCTTTGATTTCAGACTTCTGCCTTCCAGGACTGTGGGGAAACACATTCAAGTCACCCAGTCTTTGGCTTATTTATGTTATGGCAATTCTAACAAGCTAATGCAATAGCTTTGCATAGGCTGACCTTTCAAACTTTCTAAGGTTTAATTTTTAATCTCATATGAAGATTTTGAAATATTAATAATCAACTGATCAATTAGGAATTATGAGGGAGGACCCCAACATGGTGGTGGGGGGTGCGGGAAAGGGAGGAGCTCTGTGTTTCAGGGTGAGGGGCTGTGAGGCCCTAGTGGATGCTTCTGTTTAGCCTTGGATGCCCCAAGCAGGGTGGCTAGGCAGACAGAGCCGCCTCCTCCTCCTCTTCTGCTAGGGTGACATGGTTCTGGGGTGAGTCTGTCTAACTGGGTTGGTGTCTTATTTATAACATGAAATTGTACATGAAAAATGTGGTCTCTGTGTTCACTCATGCCTGGGATCCCAAACATATTAAAACAATACTTGGCCCCAAATTGGAGGTCTGTGACGGGCACAGCTTCAGTCGCCCATCCTGCTCCCTGGTGCAGGATGTGACCCGATGAGCCACCCCCATTTGAACTGTGTGAATGATAGAACACCTTTCTATAGGACGGTGGAAGGTTTTATTAGATAAATAAGGGAATACTGTAGAAAATGACACAAAATGATATTACTGTCTGAAATAAGGATTTATTTTTCTCTCTTCTATGATGTACAGACATGGTTTTACATTTGTTTTATTCCCATTTTATATGTCATTCTTATGAATAAGCACTTTAAGATAATGTGCTAAACCTCGAGATTTAAATTACATTATAAATGTTATGCTTAAAATCAAAATGTTAAAATGTTGGGAAAGATGAGGTAAATTGTCCAATTTACTGTATTTCCTCCCCATCATTTCCGGGAACAACATATTATTAAATGGAGAAAAACTGTGCCATAATCTAGACTGAAATTCCTGAAGTCTCTCTTACACTTCATACTTTTGGAGAAGAAAATAAAAAAGAGAACAGCCTTATAATAAAGAGAACAAGGGTATGCTTCCTGATGAAAAGATGAGGAGTGGCATTGTGTGTGTCATTAATGTTTGCCTCTGTCACTATATAGTAGGTGATCACCTTGAATTTCTAAAGCATAAGTGCATTCCTGCCAAGTCTCTGAGATACAGACTGAGTGGTTGGAGGAGGGCTAAATGACATTTAGATTTAGTCTGCAGAAGTACAAAACTTAAAATAGATAATAAACTATAGATGGGATTTGTTAATTTATAAGAGGCATTTATTCTATGTCAAAGAAGATAATTCCTCTTATCACCCATGTCAAATTGCACTACAATACAAAAGATATTTTATACTTTAACCTGACAATTAATTTTTCAAGAGTATTTTTTTTTTAAACTGATGCCCCTGAATACATAATGGTGACACTCTTCCTCTGTATAAACCAGCAAGGCTCAGTGACACTAGGTTCAGTTTAATTTCTCTTTAAAATGGGATGTTTATTCTTTCTAATTTCATCCTAATCATAGGAACAAGGTGTGAGAAAAGATCTTTAGGGGTGAAGACTTTTAGAGTTATACATCTGAAAATTGAGTGTGTCCATTAAAATTGAAGCTTTGTTGATCTGTGGGCCTGTGTAGTTTCTAAAAGTAAAAATTTGAGGCTTCAGTGTAGTCTACAACAAAGTTTGCCCAGGGAGGACTTGTAAGGAGAAGCCAAAAATAATATTGACAGTAACCGTATAATATAAAAGTTGTTATCACACTGTGTCATAATAGTGGTGTGAAAAACAAGAGTATTCTTCCAGTCAAAAGTACTTATCAAGGGTCCCCTGTTTGTCAGCTAGTGTACAAAGTGATAATAACCCAAACTGCCTTGAGCTCCACTTTCCTAAGTTGACAGCCCCATGAGAGAAGCAGCACTGATTTCTTTAAAAAGGCATTTTGGGCCCTGTTACCAAGAAGTTCACATCAATATTTGTGCCTAGACTGTAGGAAATGGAAGTAGCCAGGTGATCTCTTAGAAAAGTTTTTCTGAAAGGGTGAAGCTGGACTTGAGATCTGAAGGAAGAGAAGGAATCAAATAAGCCAAGGGAAAAGTAAAGTCCTTTCAAGGTGCCAGGAGCAGCATGTCAAAGGTACTGAGGTAGGTCAGGAGACTGAGGTGGATGGAATCATCTGAGGCTGGAGGATTTATTTCAAAAGGTTGTTAGAGTGTTAGTGAGAAGTCTTTATGTGAAGGTGATGAAATCTGCTGCACATTCTGCAGCCTACAGCAATAGGCTGATACATAGCAATACATGTTCTGAGCTTTAATTTATTTTGTTTTGGGGTCTTTGGTGTATAATCAAGCACTTTATTTTAAAAATCATTTTCTATTTTTATTTTTTAACTTATTAGCTTTTTTATAGTTATACATAGTAGATGGGCTTATCCTGACAAATTCAAACATGCAAGGATATCAATTACAATTTGTTTTATTTTATCTTTAATTGACATATAATAATTATATATGTTTATGGGGAACAATGTGATGTCTCAATACATGTACACATTTAGATCTAAGTAGCCTGATTTCATCGTGCCCTGAGCTTTTAAAACAGCTTGCTCTCTGCTGAACATATTAAATTAAATGTTTGTCCTGGTATCTGCTGGATCTAGATGTTCCTTTGAGCCAAATGATTAACGAAGTACCTGGCTGATTTTTCTTTGTAATGATACATGATCTCCATTGGAAGCTCTAGAATGTTAGAGACAGAGGGATTATAGGGATGACTTAGGAGAGCAAACTTTTCTTCTTCAGTGAGAGAAACTGAGGCCAAGAGAAAGGGGCCATTGTTTATGCTTTCAGAGCAACATAGTCACAAAGTCAACACTAAAATATAAATCAATTTCTATTCCATAGCTTTCATCCATCACACAAGTTACAATGTGACCTATATTATTCAGTATTTGCAGAGGAGCTCCTGTTTGTCTACTTTTGCACAGCATCCAAGAGAATGCCATATGTGTGAGAACAGTTTAACACATCTGGCTCTGATACTGATATTGATGGCCAGCTGTTATAATACCAACAGTACTGCATATCGTGGTGGCAGAGATCCAAAGAGACAATAGATTTTTGGATACAGCTTTCTTATTAAACACAAAATACATAGCTTATACAAATGTAAATCCTTTAAAACCAGCTTTGAAAGCTGCCAGAATTGGTTTCTTGCTGCCACTCAGTGTGGGTAGGCAATTTTGATGAAGTGTGGTACAGAAAATTAATCTTCTCCATCACAATCTAACTTGAAGATACTTCAATTTTGATTCTTCTTAAAGGACACATATAATTGTCTTAAATTCACACATATATCCACTCACACCCACACACAAAAAATCCTTTTCATCATATGTCTTTCAGATTGGTGACATGATGTGGCTTTTTGGAAAGATGAGCTGAGGCTGCAGACTACTCCGTTAATTGTCTGTCACAGATCCACTTTGCTGGAAGATCCTCAGTGCTGTGCGTGGTAAGATGGTATGTGCACTTAAAGTGCGTTTTAATTGATTACATTCATAAAGGTCACAGATTGATTATTTCAGCTTGGTCTTATTTGGAGGAGGGGGGCAGTGTTCAAAGGAAGAGCAATGGCTTCAAGTGGTGACACTAGACCTGAAGGGAGTAGCCACTGGAAGACTCACTGGCATGAGACTCATTTCCACAAATGAAGCACCTTGAGTTCCTGTTTTAACGATAAGAATTGTTTCCTCTGCTCTTCCTTACAGTGTTTTGGTGAGATTATCTGTTTGCAGCTTTGCTGATCAGAGCTAGATTTGAGAGCCCCTCTGTGTGACTTTCTCTCTTGTTTCCAATCTCTCAGAAAACTCTGTAATATGGATCACAGTGCTGCAGTGGAGTTTTAAAACAATTCCTTGAACTCTGATTTAAAGCAGAATTTTATGTTGTTTCATGTCCAGTAAACAGTAAGAAATTTCCTTTCTTTCTCATTCTGTATTCCACCAACAGTAGATATATATCTATATATTTATATATCTTTATCTTTATCTAAATAAATAAATGTCTATATTTATATCTGTCTATCTATATCTGTCTTTTCTACTATGGGATAAGACCTTTGAGAACAGAAACTATGTCTCAAATATTCCCTTTCCCACAGACAAATCTATTAAATTAATTTCATATAAATGTATGGCCAAAATCCAAAGTCGGTCTAAAAGCAAACTTACAGAATGAGCCACCTTTCAGTGGAGAGCTCCTCATTGTATGTGTGAGTGCACTCACACACCATCACGTAATAATCTAGACTCTACAAAAATACAAATGTATAAATATAAGTGTAAATATACTTGTATATTTTATATTTAGAAATAAAATATATATGTTCAATTTGGTAAAGATATGAAACAGAAGTTGGTGCCTACCAATTCCTTATACTGGAATTAAAATATAATTTTGATTTTTGTATTTTACCACTCATATTCTTAATTTTTACAGACTACTTTAGGAAATGCCTTTCTTGCTTGCTCTTTCTGCAGCAAGATGAAATGGATAAACCTCATAGCAGTGAAAACAGGCATTAGAACTAAGGGCAAGAGTAAGTGAAATATAAACGGCAGCCTTTCCCAGTGAGGTCATAATTTGCTGCTGTTGGAGCCTGGATTTATTAACTGGTTGGTTTGAAGGGTTACACATTTGATTCTGGGGTTGGGAGAAGATGCTGGTAGGATCTGTAGTTTTTACCAGAACCTTGACTGTATTAACAAGTTACCATTGGTTTCCTAATCCTGGGAAGAGGTATGTAGTAGACCCTATTTGTGTGTTGCCTGAAACTTCTCTCTTAAATTTAAAAAACTATGGAGATGTTTTCATTATTTCATTTAGCATCTACTGAGCACCAACTTTATGAAAATGCAGTCTTAAACTCTGAGAATACAAGGATGAATCAGGTACAGCTTCTTCTCTTGAAGAACTCTCAATTGAAGAATTTATTCCTACAGCTCAAAGTGAAGCTGTGTGTGTGTGTGTATGTGTGTGTGTTGTGTGTATCTTAGGGAAAAAAAGATTTTTCCACATTTTTAAATTGGTACATTATAGCTGCACATAATGATGGGATTTGTTGTTACATATTTGTACATGCATACAACAATATAATTTGGCCATTATCACTCTGTAGCACTTACACACTCCCTCCCCTCCCCTCACTCCTTAGTCCCTTTCCTCTACTGATCTCCTCTTTGATTTTCATGAAATTCCCACCCTCCCGCCTTTCAAGGAGGTAGATTTGAAGAAGTAGGCTTGAGAAATCGAAAGGACTCTTTTTATTTTAAAAAAATAAATAATTATTTTCATTGCCTAAAATTGAATATATCGATCATATACAACATATGTTTGGAAATATGTATATGTTATGGAGTGGATAGATTGACCTAATTAACATTCAGGTATGTGAAGACTTGGGTTCTGAAGCCATGGAGACCTTGGTTGAAATGCAGGGCCTGGCAGCCACTGTGTACTATGGTTTTCTTCAAGTCTCTCGGCCTCTGGGCTTTTTCAATAACCTGGGAATGATAAAACCCCATTTTCAGTGATGTGATGATGAACTGAGATAACTTAGGTAAAGTTTCTAGCATGTGGTTGACAGTTAATTGTTGCCTAGATCATTTCAATCCAATTGTATATTTACACCCTCAACATTTTGATGTGTGAGAGCCCGCCTCTATCATGGTCAGGAGTTCTGTTTTGGATCCAGCTTACTTAGGTTCTAATCTTGGTCCCATTCTAGTTTATTGATCATGGGGGCATTATTGAATCTCTCTGGACCACTCTTTCCCCATTGTATTATGGTATGAAGTAATAGTGAGCATTAAGAATAGAATATTAAGAATATTTCATGGCTCAGTCTATCTAATGTTTGTTAAAATCAAATGCATGTGCTTTTTTTGACTCCATAGAATCTATTTTATAATTGAGTTAAATATAAACATAAATGCATTTTGAGGCATTTTTATCAAATTTTTAGTAGTGAAATGACAGAGATTATAACAGAATGAACTACTAGTTAGTATTATCTCTTGTCATGTGTTCGATATGTCCCTTCATAATAAAAATTACTCGGTAGACTAATATGAATCCTTATAAAAATTTTATTTCTTTCTTATATTAGAAAAAGAAATATTAAGTATTATTCCTTTGTGTGTGTATGAGTGTGTGATACTGGGGGTTGAGCTAAGGGGCATTCTACCACTAAGCTACATACCCAGACATTTTTATTTTTAATATTTTGAGACAGAATTTTGCTAAGTTGCCTAGTGTGGCCTAGAATTTGCAATCTTCCTGCCTCAGCATCCCAAATTGCTGGGATTAAAGGTGTGCACTACTGTGCTGGGCTTTTGGTACTATTATTTGTTTTGTTTTATTTACTATTTTTGTTGGTAAATGTCTTCAAGCTTATATTTTAATAAAATAACTTTATAAAGTACAGATTTTCAGAATCACTTATTTCAACCATCATATTTCATTGCTGAAATGAAATGGGGATTAATCTGCTGACTACTCAGGAAATGTATGAAAGTGAAAGATTTTAAAATTAGTGGTTAGAGTGTAACTAAATTTTAAAGTTACTGTGGTGGTGCCAGGAATTCTGTAACTTCTGTTGCTCATTGCTACCAATACTGTTGGTTTGTACATAGTTTTACAAGCAACTTCACCAGTGTGATTCACAGGCAATTAACACTAATATTCTTTAATGAAGAATTTGCAGCTATTACTGTGACATTGGCAAACCAACTGTCATAACTTATAAGTGAAATTATTTGAGTCTGAACAGTTATTGCTTGGGTACATTATCAAGGACAAGGAATATTTATCTGTTGGGTCTAGTAATGCAGATGTCAAAAACCTAATATATATTTAGGTTTCTTCTTGCCAAACAGAGATATTTTGGAAAGCATCAATACATGAACATATATTCTGTTATAAGGAACATTTAGAAAAGAGAATACAAACATGCATTGTCTATTCTTTTAAAGATTCTAATTATCTAGTTTCTAATAGTAACTCATTCTTTTGTTGGTTAATGTTTTCTCTCTCTACACTTACTTTTTGAATGATATTGATAGTAATATTAAGATTATGGAGAAGATAATTAGAAAGTATTTTGAAACCCTATATTCTAATAAAATAGAAGACAGTGAAGANATGTGGATGTGTAACCGATGTGATTCTGCAACTTGTATTTGGGGTAAAAAATGGGAGTTCATAACCCACTTGAATCAAATGTATGGAAGATGATATGTCATGAGCTGTGTAATGTTTTGAACAACCAATAAAAAAAAAAAAAGAAAAAAAAAAGATTATGGGAAAAATAGAGGATTTCCATTCAATTTTAGTTCAATCATGTTAAGATCAATAATAATCATACTTATACTATAAAATAATACATTGTTTACCTGAATTTTAAAATCTAACAGGTGCTGGAAGTCTAGCTCACTGACGGAGCACTTGCCTAGCATGCACAAGGCTCATAGAGGGATTCTCAGCATAAAAAAAAAATCTTAGAGTCCCATGCTTTTGTTTGTTAAGTCTGGAAATACTGTAAATAATGTCTCAAGTCCAAGAAGAAGTAAGCCCTTGGAATCTTTGGTTTGAAAGTGTAATAAACATTTTAAGATGATCAACCATTGCTTTTGTGAAATACTTGATATCTCTAGGCATCTCCTGAAGTTTCAGATGCCTGCAGTGTGCTCATATGATAGCACACAGAATAATACATTATCATTTGACTTTGATGAACTTCCACATGCTAACCTGTGAAGACAAGGGCTTTGTCTTATTCTTCTTGGAATCACTGAAATCTAGCTGTGTACCTGGCAGGTAATACAAATCTTCATATATTTGTTCATGAATGATGGAAGCTCATTGGTACTCAGTCTTCAAGGTCCTACAGAGGTCTAGAGAAGTGGACATCCAGTGGGCCTAAATTGCTCATAGATACTTCCAATTTAACATCTGCAAAACTTAATTTGTCATCTTTCCATGAAACCTGATTTTTATCTTAGTTAATGGCAGCACTATTCATGTGATCAACTGTGCTACAAACCTAAAGTCATACTAGGACATCCCTCCCCATTCCTACTTCCTTTGTCCTAAAGGCTCTATTTTAATACCTCTTGTATACATCCCTCATTTCCATTCTCAGAATAATAGAGAAATATAGCAGAACCCAAGACAAACTAGAACTGAAAAATTATTTAAGAATATAAACATCTTTTAGTTTCTAGCTGTGCATAATTCTAGAAACAAGCTCCATCCCCAAATTTCTCATACCTGAGTTAACAAAAGGAGTCTATTAAATCTATAATGAATTTTGGGTCAAATCTATGGTTAGTTTGAACTCAGACATCTAGGCTATATAATTCAGGCACTGAAATATTGATCTGTGAAAATTACAGATTTTACTACATTTTAATATAGTATATAACAAAAGTTTATTTTAACGAACAAATTGAATGCATCATTACTACATTAAATCATATTTGTAAATTTTCTGAAAAAGTTATGTAAATCAATGATGTGTGCTCATCACAGGCTGGCAAAGCCTTTACGAACTAATAATTGCCTTTGTGAACAGAATTAATTATTTCTTTCATTAATGCTAAATTAATCTTTGCAAATTAGGATTCTATGTGTCAAAATCCTCATGAAGTGTAAACATTGATTTACTTCATTAGACTGGAGAAAGAAATGCCGAGAAGAGAGCTTCCACATAGTATATTTTCTAGCTAATTAACCCTCTACAATATTTGCATTTCTACAATTATGAGGGAGATTAAGAACCTTCAAAAAGTAGTATGACTATACATGAAAAATGGGATTGAACTATAATGCACTGAATGCTTTCACTGGTACCATGTAGCTCAAGTAATACGTCCTCTTTTCCACCATGTTCTCCCTCATTATCTGAAGTTTGGAGTTTGCCATACGATGAACTTTTTAAAATATGATTTTACTGTATAATTTTGCATTCTTAAATTTTATATGCAGTCTGGAATTGAACGTTGATAAACACTGTGTGTGTGTGTGTGTGTGTGTGTGTGTATAATGTTGTTTATTTTTAAATGCTTCTCTTTTTCCTGCTCAATTTGAATTTAGAGATGTACATCTATATTGATACATGTATCTCTAATTCAGTTATCATACTGTTAAGTTTGCCATTACTCAGTTAATTGACAGATTGAATTCAGATTTTTTTCTGTTACAAAATTCTTATCTGCACACAAGCATGCATTTTGTTGGGCTATGTACATATAAGTGGAATTTCTGGAACCTGGGATAACATATAGCTTCAACTTCATGAGACATGGCAAAACTGCTCACCAGTATTATGGTATCAATTTGCACTAGTCAGCAATGAATAAAATTTCCTTTCTTCCACATTCTCTTCAATTCATGGTTTTGTATGACTTTCATGTATATAGTAGGATCACCTTGTGGTTTAATTTGTATTTTCCAGATTACTAATGACTTCAAAACCATTTTTATTCATGTTTATTGGTCATTTGAAATTTGTCTTCTCTGAATGGTGCTTTCTTTCTCATAATTACTCTTCTTTTTTCCTATTTCCTTATTGATTTGTAGTAGTCCTTTGTTTGTTTTGGATTTAAAGCCATCTCCACCCCCCTTTCTGTTATGTATATGTGTAATAGTTCATTATGCTTTTTATTCTTTTATGTATAGAATTTTTATATGGTTGATGTCTTGGTCCTTCAAGTGCAATTATAATAGAATACCTAAGACTGGGTAATTTATAATAAACTGAAGTTTACTTCTTAATGGTTCTGGAGGTCAGGAAATCCAAGATGAAGGAGCTGGCATGTGTGAGGGCCTTCTGGTTTCCTCATTCCATGGTGGGTGGCATGAGGGTCAAGTGAGAGCATACAAGATAAAGGAGAAAGGGGGCCAAACTCAATCTTTAATAAGAAATCTGCTCCCACAATAACCAGCTCACTCTCCTGATAACAGCACTAATCCATTCATGAGGCAGAGCCCTCGTGGCCTGCTCACCTCTACAAGTTTCCCACTGTTCGCGTTGCAGTGCAATTAGATTTCAAAACAAGTTTTGAAGAGGACATTCAAGCATAGCAGTTGGATTTGTTAATATTTTCTTTTTTTGAATTGTACCTTTTGTAATTTATTAAAATATTTACTACCTGATATTATATAGTATTCTTTGTTTCCCTTTTTAAATGAAAAAAAGGTTTTTTGTTTTGTTTTGAAAAAAAGTTTTTTTTGGTGAGGCTGGGGTCAAACCCAGGGCCTTGTGCATGCTAAGCAAGTATCCTACCACTGAGCCACACCCTCAGCCTCTGTTTCATATAGTTATATGTTTAATCTAATTTGAATGGTTTTTGTATATAACGTGATATGGGGTTTCAACTTTGATTTTCTACCATAAGGCTACTCAGTTGCATCATTATGTTTGCACAAATGGTATGACTCTACATCATGTACAACCAGAGAAATGAAAAGTTGTGCTCCATTTGTGTACAAGGAAATGACATGCATTTTGCTGTCTTGTATTACTAATTGAAACAAATAAAAAATAAGTTAAAAAAATAATTCATCTACTCTGTGAGCCCCATTGTCTTTTTACTAATGTCCATTTGCTTGTTGGTGAGCCAGAGTCAATTTAGTGATTTGGTTATTTCAATTAAATCATGCTGAATAGGCCCAAGAAAAATTTATTTAAGATGCTCTTAAAGGCAAAATGTTTTTGTTAAATAACTCTTCTTGAGATAAAATTGGATTAGAAAATTTTCAAGTGGTAATGATTAGTAACAAGTATGTCTTCAAACTCTTTCCTCTAGGGAAGTGATGACAGCAAGATGGTGGGCTGAAAGGTGTCCCACTTGTATCCCCTCACGGCAACAAGAATATTGCAACCCTCCTCAGACAAAAGTACTTTTGTAGGAGTTTTGAGATTCAGATAACAGGTTGTAAAATTCTGATGGAGCCCAAGACCCCAAAGGAGTTTTTTGAAAGGGCATGCTCACACCTGAGTGGCAGGTTTGTCAATAGTGGTCCCATCTGCAGATACAGAAATGACCTCCCTTCCTGAGACATTGGCTGCAGACCCATTTTTGCCTTGGCCCTGCCACCAGGATCATCTGTCAAAAGCTCTGGGAGAAGTCATGCCCACACGTGCCTCAGGTGACAAGCTGGCTGAACTTGGTCCTGAATACAGTTCCTGGGGCAGTTCTGTAACTTGGATTCAGCCCCTCTCAGATACTACCTTAGAGAAGACCTGTCTGCATAGGCACCCACTGGGGGACTGGCCATCTGTGTCCCCAGAAGGCCACCCTACTTCAGTATGCATTCTGGATCCTGGAACTTGACTCCAGCCCCTCTCAGCTAATTTCACTGAGTCTTGAAGAGTGTAGCTTCACTGAGAGACAATTCAGCCATAGCTGCTCAAAGAACTCTTAGTTTACATGGACTGAAAAAATCCCTTCTTTTGAAACTAAGCAGAATATACATTGAGGAAGATGTTCACTTCTTACACTTTTAACTCATAAAGGCCAGATAATTCCAGACTTTACATCCTTTGGATGTAAAGTTTGTATTTCAATTTTCAAGCAGAATGAATCTTTATATTTTATTTATCTTCCACTAGAAATTTGACAGGATAGGATTCATACTCAAACTTGGGGGCATTTTTAGTTCATTACACTTTTACTATTTTTATATTATACTTTTATCTAATTGTAGAAATTCTGATGAGTATTGAATAATGCTCCTGCAAATAATTTGGGCTAAGATGTAGAGATGGGATCATCCCAAATTAATGAACATATACTTTAGAGCATCCTGTGGATAAAATCTTTCCTGCTTACCTGTGGTCTCAGGTGGATCCACAATGGTGCATGGGTTGAGATGGGTACTGGGAGCAACCTCATGAAGGTGGGGAAAAGACTGCCCTGCTAAACTGCCAGCCTTCTCCCCTTTGAGATGTCTGTCCCATGCTCTTGCTTAGTAACAGGCTTAATGGTTAAATCCAATGCACTGAGTGAAGAAAAAGCAAGGTGTGTTGGGGAAGGATGTGTCCCTGTCTCTTGCTCATTTGAGGTGGAGGGGCCACTACTATAGTACCTTTCTAGTTTTCCCTTACCCATCACTCACTCTGATCCAGAGGAAAAACAGTAAATTATTTTATTGGATAAAGAATCTGGCTTAAGCCTTTTTTACCTTCCCCTTATTATCTGTTTGAGAGAAGAGAGCACGTGTTTGGGGTGTGTCCTTGCCTAAGCTGCAAGCTTAGCTTTGACCCATGATAGACCAGTATTCCCTTGACTGGTAAGTGTCGAATTCAGAACAGAGAATTCACTGTTGTTCTCATTGTCTCCAACTGAGTTTTTTTTTTTAATATTTTGTTGTAAATGGATACAATACCTTTATTTTGTTTATTTATTTGTATGTGGTGCTGAGGATCGAACCCAATGCCTCACACGTGTGAGGCAAGCGCTCTACTGCTGAGCCACAGCCCCAGCTCCTCCAACTGAGTTTTTAACCAACAATTGCAGCATTATTTGGATCTCCTGGTTTGTGACTCCTTATTCTTATAAGTGGTTAATGGATTATTGCCATCTCCAAAATTCTTCTCCCAGCTATTGTTCTGGTCTCCACTCTCTAATCTCAACACAGTAGATGAGCAATTCTTTTAAATAACTTGCTTTCTCATCTGCACTAACAGCTACATACGTTGCTTAGAGTAAAAGCTAAAGTCCATGCACCGGCCTATCAGGACCACAGGGACCTCACAACCATCATCTCGGTGACTTACCCACTGTGTCTATTGCCAAGACCACTCTTCTGCCTCCTTGTGGTTCCTTCAACACATAGCAGCCACGCTGGTGCCTCTGCATAATCTAATCAATCTCTCCAAACATTCTTCTCCCTGCTGATTGCTTGGTTGGTGGCCTCACTTGGAGTCTGAGTTCAAACCGCCTGTTGGTGAAGCCACCTCCTACTGCCTTATTTAAAATTGCACTCCCTCCTTCCATGCACACCCCATGTCCCTATTCACTTTATTTTCTTCATATTATGTGTCACTCTGGCCAAGTACACATTTGGATTATTTATTTTATTTACTGTTTTTAAGTAGAAAGTAAACATGTGGAAGGCAGGGAATGTTTGTTTTGCTTGCCATTGTGCTTGCAGTGCATGAAAAGTGTTTAATAAAAATATGTGAATTAAGTGAATAAAGTACTCTGTGCAGGGAGAAGAGAGGAGGGAAAGGGGAAGGAATGGGAATGAAATTGACCAAATTATGTTGTATGCAT
Organism: Marmota marmota marmota; assembly: GCF_001458135.2. Lineage (NCBI taxonomy): Eukaryota > Metazoa > Chordata > Mammalia > Rodentia > Sciuridae > Marmota > Marmota marmota. Next base: position 9,566,493 of record NW_025999990.1, on the reverse strand, counting down.
GTATGATCATCTTACAATGAATCTCGCTATTAGGCATAATTATAATGCACCAATAAAGAATAAGGAAAAAAAAAGAATTTGAAGACAGTTAAGTTCCTTAGAAGAGAATGAGGAAAGTAGATACCAAATCCAAATCATTCTGTATACAGGAGTGTTGCTTTATTCAATTATTCAAATATAAATTGATTTATCAACAATACATAACTGAAGATAACCTATAATCTAACTTAAAAATTTATTAATTTGTAAATAGTCCAAACATTCAAATTCTTTTGAACACTGTGCAATAATATCCCTAAAAGCAGCTCTGAGGCACTAAATGACTGTGAAGTTTTGAATGAGTATTTTAAACACTAAAAGAAAAAGATCAGAAATGTTTTGAGACCAAAAGTAATTTCATGTATTCTAATTCCTTAAAACATTGGCAATCCACACACATAAGGTTCATATTTTGAATTGAGCTGATAGGGAAATTCAGCTAATCAGAACCCTTTATCATGCATCCACAGGTATCACTGAGAGCCTGCTAGCTGCTGACTGGGTAGGCAGACTAGTTCTTGCCTATAGGGATGGAGCAGTCTGTGAATTAGGAAGTCTACCACATTTTACTTCTTTCATCCTCTATGTTGGAGACAGGTACTTATGCGTACCTCTCAAAGAGACCCTCACTTAGAAAAAGTTAAATGTGTTAAAGTTAATTTTCTTTCTCAAGAGCATCATTTCCTTGTAGAGAATATTGTCAATTAAAATGACTATTTCTACCACATCCTTAACATATTTTGCATGTGGCCTCTCTGTTTTTTCATCTTTTATATTTACTTTCTATATCCAACATCATTTTCTTAAGAAGAGAGAAAAAAAATAAAGAAAAGAGGCAGTATTTCCTCGATATGGAAGAAGAAATTATCTGGCCCTAATCCTAATTAGTGCTGGCCATGCTGCTTAGAGCATGAGACAGAGATGCTGACGAGAAAATTCATTTGACAGTTTTCTTCTCAGTTTTGGGTTTATCATAAGATCATAATTACCTCCATTTTCTTTGTATAATTGATTCAAGCCTATATTCCTCCTTTTTTAAAAATAATTATCAGCCTCTGGGATATTGATTTCACTTGTGATATAATAGACGGAAAAAAACTGAAGTTGACTTTATTGCTTTGGCTACTGGCAAAGCTTTAAAATGTGTTTTCCCCCTTCTGTGTGTAGCTAACAAATCATCTCAAATACTTTATAGGATTTAAATACGAATAAATATTTGTTATGTAACAATAAAGTAATTCTTCCAGGTTATGAATGTGCTCTCAATCTCTAGAATTATTCTATTGCTTGAATTGATAGGTAAACACTATGAAAGATAAGTTTGATTTCTTAAAAAGTGGCATTAATTCAAATTTATGATTTGGGTTATCCCCCACCTCCAGGGAACCCTGTAAATCTAGGATTATTATAGATTCCAGAGTGGCATTGTGGCATATTAGCAGGGGCTCCACATTAGGAGTTGGGAGATAAAGCCAATTAGTGTTTTATAGCCTTGAGCCAATCCTTAGACCTTTACACCTAGATTCCTCTTTAGAAAAATGTAGATGTCTCTTGTCTAGCTTTATTTATAAAATTTTTGAGAGGCTGAGAAAGAACTTCAAGTATTATAAGAACGCTATCTATACATCTTTTAAAAATTGTGAAGGTACGTTTGCGTGAACACAAGAGATTTTTTTTACTGTCCTGCATACTGTGTTCACATTGCTATTAGGCAAATGTCAGCATTAAGAGAATCTTTGAAGATTAATATAATTTAATTAATTTTATTAATCTTTGCAGATTAATGAAAAATCAAGATTCATTGCAATCATAGTATTCAAGTAAAAAAATTATGTGCAGTCAAATACTTTAACATATACTTCTAGATTAAGACTATAAATGGTTCCTGATAGTGATGGATTTTTATGGAATTAAAATAATTATATAGAATAAAATATGCTACCTCATTACTGATTAGGAATCAGGAACTGAAAAGAATTGTTTATGTTTCATTTCTCAAGTAGGAATATCTTTCTGATCATGCATCTGTGAAGACAGTACATTCTGTTCTAATTTATGCAGAAAGTCCCAGCTTATAGATGGATTATGTCCCCAAAGTACATTTTAAGTAAGGTTTTTGGAGAGAGACGACTCTTCTCTTCTACCAATTAAAAGGAAAACAACACCCTTCATGATCTGGGATTTTCCATTTTCTTGCCTCTGCTGAAACTATGGCACCCTCCTGCCTAGAACAAGTTGGATTTTACTTGTTTATTAAGGGCTAAGACTGTAAGTCTTTGGGGAATTGAGACCATATTTATTCATTGATGAGAACTGATGTGTCCCATGTTTTACAGCCTTTTGGGGTCATCCTTTCCTTTAACGTGCAAATATAATAGCAAGAGCTTCACCCAGCACAACCAAGGGAGTCTGGGCTCCTTGTTCTTATAACCCAAGAGAAAGTTAAGTAGAATTAGCAAAGGCTGGTGACCCTAATACTTTGCAGTATCTAAATAAGGATGTAGATGACATGCTCCTAGAGGCCATCAGCCATGCCTGACATGGGGTCCCCCACAATCCCTTCAACATCTTTGCTTGCCTTTGTGTCCCTGGGACTCTCTTCTTTCCCTTATGGAAACCCCTATTTCAATTTTTCCTAGGTTCTTAGCACCCAGTCCCCAGTGCTCATTAATGAACCAAATAAACAAACAGGAAAAAAAAATCATTTGATATAATCTGTCAGAAATCTGTTGCCATCTGGTTCCAACCAGTTTTTGCAGTGAAGAAAAAATTACTATATAGAAAAATTAGCAAATCCATATGAAGCTTTGGACTTTTTACCAGTGCGTAAGGCTTCCCCCAAACTGTGCTTCAACAGTGACTAACGACTGCAAAACTTACTAGTATTCACTAGATTGATTCCTTGAGACAAGTGAGAAATTGGCTTTTGTACCCTTAGAAATCACTGGAAGTAAATTGCTTCCTAGAATTTAAAAATAGTAGTTTTGTCTTGTTTTTGGTAATAAGGAGTTCAAAATGCTTCGCTACATTTTATCTCCAGCATATACCCTATTCATACTTTGCACTGAATTCATGTTTTTTGATGAATCACTGAATGGATGAGAAACCAGTGGTGTTCATGCCTAAATTAATTGTCCTTGTTGGAAGTAGCTTCACTTTGACTTACCATAACATTTTATAAGTACCTTTCTAATGTATATTATTACTTCCTCCTTTGTATCATGCTAATTCTGTCCCTTTCATGTTTCCTACTATAATGTAAGTGCAGAGATAAAAGTGAATTTGTATTTTTGGTGCTAGTTGTTGCTCTTCAGTCTCTGGTTTTCTATTCCTGTTGCTCAGTAGGTTTTACTTAAACACTGGCCCTGGGCACAGGTACCTAAGAAAAGGCTGTGGAGAATTAACAGATGCTAGTGACTAACACTTTGCAGAAGAGGAGTATTTTTACAAAGAGTATTTTTAAAATATCATTGTATATTTCAGACATATTCTATAACTTTTCAGACATCTTGTAGTAGACATCAGTACCCAGGTAGACCTATTTATTTGTCCATCAATATCCATTTCTTAATTCAACGTAGCATCACAAGAGAATGAAAGTAATAAACAACCATCTAAGACGGTCATTCAAATCTAATGAGCGGACACCTGAAAAGACCGTCCCACAGTACTGGGCCCATAGTAAGCATGCTGTAAATGTTAGCTATAATTGTTATTGTTATTATTCAAGAAAAAAAAATGAAGTCATCCATTTGTCAGAACTGACTGGGTATTGAGAACAAAAAAGTCCCCAGTCTAGTGAGAGACACAGACACTTGAAGAAACCCTACATTGAGGGTGAAGAGTGCTCCTGCCAAAGCACCAGTAAACTGTAGGAGTTCAGAGGTAGGATGAATAACCCACCTGGGAGCTAAGCTGGTATTCCCAAGGTGTTCAATCAAAATTAAAATGCAGTTATAGCTGCTAGGCATGGTGGAACATGCCTGTGAATCCAGTGGCTGAGGCAGGACAATTGCAAGTTCAAAGATAGCCTCAGCAACTTAGCAAGACCCTGTCTCTAAATGAAATATAACAAAAGGGCTGGGGATGTGCCTCAGTGGTTAAGTGCCCCTGGGTTCAATACTAGGTACCACCCCTACCCTCCAGAAAAAAAAAGTAGTTAACTATAACAATCAGTGGAAAAATATTTATTTAGTAGGAATAATCATTTGAAACAGGAAAAAGTGGTGAAATTTAAAAATAATTTTCAATGTAGATTTAAAGTTGGCAGCTGATGAGGTGCTGGCTACGCAGAGAATTCTTGGTATTTTGTGTTCAATTTGGCAGAAAAATTGGGGTTTCAGGAAAATGCAGTGCCTGAGGCATGGCAGAACTCAAAAGAAAAGGCTTATGTGAAGACAGAACAAAGTTGTGTATGGTCAGAGTCTGTCCATCCATGACTATGGACATCTAGATATGTCCACCACCAGCATGGGGACTGAAGGCCAGCTATTTAAAGGTAGCCACAGCAAGAGATTCTCAGGAGGGAAGTTGAGACTTTCTGAACATCCAGACTTTGATTTAGAGGGTAGATAGACCACAGGTAGGAAGGGAATCCCTCATAAACAAAAAGACCTGGCTCTCTTGTTTGAGGCACTGTATAGCCCTAATTAGAGCCCTGCATGAGGGAGGTGAGCTGATCTTATTGAAGGGACAACCAGCGCAGGACAAACTCGGTCAGTAATTTTTGGTGTGTATGATATGCAAAGAATAGGAGGTAAAGATGCTCCAAAATGACTCCATATTGAACATGCAAAATCCAATAGTTTCTTTTTGTCTTTCCTCAATCCTCCCTTCTTCCTATTTGATATGTCATTGATGTCTCTACATTTATTGTCTGGACAGTGTCAGTCTATACATCTTGCTGTCACTCTTCATCATTTTTTTCTCTCATCTCTTTTGACTAGTCTATCAAGAAGTCCTGCTGACTGTACTACTTAGAAGTCTCAAGTATGTACTTCCTCTATATTTATCTCTCAACTTTCCCTGGAATAGGTCTGACTTCCTGATCTAATGCAAGGGTTTTATCACATGGAGCTCTATGATTTCTGTCTCTTTCCTGACTCATATGGTCTTTTATGAACGTAGGCTCTGTGGTGATCCGGTCTCTGTCTCAGCTATTCAAATCTGCCTTTGAAACTAGAAAACAGCCATGGTATTCAAATGAAAGGTCATGCCCGTGTTCCAGTCAAATTTTAATTGCGGACATTGAAATTTTAATTTTACGTATTTTTGTATGACACATCATTCTTTTTTTTCAAATTTTAAAAATCCCTTTAAAAGTGAATAAACCATTCTTAGCTCACAGGTTGCAGTAAAACAGGTGGTGGGCAAGATTTGACCCAAGGACTTTAATTTTAAGTCTCTTGCTTCATGTTGTCATGGGTGACCTTTTCAATAACTGCAGAAACAATCAAGTTCAGATGTGGTTCATCGGGCCACAACTAGCCTTTCCCTTGAGTACTTGCCTGCCACCTCGGTGGCTGTTCTCATCTCCTGCCTCTTGACTTTAAAGCTCCGTGGGCTTTAGTCACACTGCATTATTATTTGTGACTCTAAAAATACTACCAGGATGTTAACACTTTTCTTCCTGTTCTAGTATCTGCCCCTCCATAGTTTTTTTAATTAGCTGACTTCCTCCACAGGAACCCATCTATGTCGTTATCTTCGTTACTGTTCTCTTTGAATCTCCAACTCAGCAGAATGTATTACTTGTTTAGTTTTATTCCCTTGGTACTTCACACTATTTTTTTTTCCATAGAGATTATCATGTTTCCAATATCTCTTTAAGAAAATTACTTCTCTCTGTTCTTCTGGCCATGAGCTGCTTAGCACGTAAAAAAAAGTGCTCAATACAGATTTTTGGAATAGATGAATGACTTATTTAAATTATCCATTGTTGATAACTCCACATGACCATCATTATTTGTTTTTCAGATTGTTCACAGGGAAATAATTTTTTGGCTAATCACAAGCCAGGTCAATAACTGAATTACAACATCAGACTAAAAAATTAGCCAGTATTCTCTCTTAAAATGTCGTGAATTTTATTACAGCTCCTTTTTTGCCTGAGGATTTCTGATTCATGCCTCATCTTTCTTGGAAAACATTCTTCTTGGTCAGAACATCCGGTGCACATAATATAGGACCCTAAACAATGAGTCAAGAACCCCCGACACTGAGATTTGGGGGCTCTTGTGGGAATTCCTCAAGTTTTCTTTTAGCTGCTCATTGACATTTTACGTTTAATCTTGGAACTTAATCATTTTTATTAAAGTTTCCCAAAATTCTATCTAGTAAAAGGAATATAAATCTGAGAGAAGTTATGCAATCATCTGTTATTAGTCATGACCATGTTAGTATGAACTAGAGGGTGATAATAAATTCTGTGTGAAGGATGATGAATACATGAATATCCTGAACTCTTCAAGAGTTGGATTAAAAAAAAACACTGTATGGAAAATGATCTTACTCTCTTATATTATGTCAAGAGCATCTGTATAAAGTACTGAATTATAGTGGTAGTCTATTTTCTCATGTGCAATGCTCCTGAATGCTAAAATTCATGGAGTAGATTGCATGCAACTTATAATTTTTTTTTCATGTAACAGAATGATGTGACTATCATATAAGGTGAAACCTATAATTACTAATATTGTTTTTTCTTTCATGAAAAGAATTCCTCCATCCATTTCCATCATCTCTTTGGAAATAATCATCAATTATTCTTGGATCGATTACATTCCATGTTAATTTCTTTGTTATTATCTATATTCCTGGCTTTTTTGGTCAGGTAAGATTTTGAAGGGGAAAAATAGGAAAGCCATTCTATATAGCCTTAAAGAATAAGTAAAAAATGCAAAAACATTTGATATTATAAAATAATAATTTAATATTCATTTTATTACAATTCTAAATTTTCAATTTGTGTTTTTCTTAGATATGGAAGAGATTATACTATGTATAGATTATTATTTCTACCTTGTCTTTTTTTTCTGTTTGTGTTAGTTTTTTTCCTATGCCTCCAAATCCATTTGTTTCATTTTATGTTTTTATTGCTGTGTTATAATTAGACACAACACACTCTGTGGCAAACTCATATGTGCACACAATTTGATCAATCTCATTCCCTCGTACTTCCTCTTTCCCTCCCTTCCTTCCTTCTCCTGATTCCCTTCCTCTCCTCTGCTGGTCTTCCTTCTGTTTTTAAATTGGTGCATTACAGTTATACTAAAAGTGGAATTCAGTTCACTGTGATTTACTCATACACATGCACTCAGCATAATTTGATCCATTTCCTTCGCCAGTACCTCCCTTTCCCTCTCCGGCTCCCTCTCTCGGTCCCCTTCCTCTACTCTGCTGCTCTCCCTTCTATTTCCCTGAGTTCTCCTCTAGCTTCTGCATATGAGAGACATCTGAGTCTGGCTTATTTCACTTAGCATGATGTTCTCCAGGTCCATCCATTTACCAGCTTAATGGCATAATTCGTTCTTCTTTATGGCTGAGTAGAATTCCATTGTGTATAGACACCACCACATTTTCTTTATCCCTTCACCTGTTGATAGACACCTGAGCTGGTTCCATAGCTTGGCTAATGTGAATTGCACAGGTGTAAATATTGGTGTGTAGGACTCAGTATAACATTCTGATTTTAGTTCTTTGGGATAAACACTCATTTAGGTTCTATTAATATATGATTGATTTCAAATAGTATGTTGTTTTCTTGTTTTCCTGTGTTCATAAACATAGCTGACCTTGAATCACTAAATAATAATTAAAAAAAAGACTCATAAAAATGTTCTAGCTAAGACCAGCTAAGATAAAGTTCAACAGAAACAAAGAAAGTTGGCAAAACCTAGTCAAATCAGTTATTAGTCATGAAGTAGAAAGGAGAGGACAGATTTTTAACTTGGGAGATTTTTATTCATTCCTTCTTGGACTATTTCTTCCAGCCCTGCTCTTTCCCCCTGCTCCTTCTGATGCCCTGATGACATGAATGTTGGATGTTTTCTTGGAGTCTCCCAGGTCCCTGAGGCTGTTTTCATTTGTCTCCTCAGTTTATTTTCCTCTCTGTTGTTCAGATAGGATGACTTCTCTAATCCTTCAAGTTCACTAATTCTTCATTTTGTCCTCTCCTCTACATTTTGCAGTTGAGTTTTTAAATTTTTGGTTGTATTTTTCAGTTCTCATTTTTTCCATTTGGTTCTTCTTCATATTCTCTATTTTGTTGCCAAGAGTATTTTTTTCACTCATATCAAGTGTGTTCGTACTTGCTCTTTGAAGCATTTTTATGATATTTTATCAGATGATTCTAGTGTCTTTGTCATGTCAGTGTTTACACCTGTTGATTGTTTGTAGTTGTTATTGTTGTAGTTGGTATATGTCCTGATATTCCCAGTTCTTGGTGGAAGTGATTTTTCAATTGAAATTTGGACATTCAGGGTATTATGTTATAGAACTTTGACGATTTAAATCCTCTGCTTTTCCTGGCTTCTGTGGATAGCATCTCAGCAGGCTGCAGGAGTCTGGTCACTGCCAGGAGGGGTGGAGGTTCAGAGTCCTCACTTGGCCTCCTTTGACATGAGGGACTTGAGGTAGGATGGGACAATTGTCTCTTCATTGCTACTGGACAGGATGGGAATACTGCTCTTCATAGGCCTTAGCTGGTATCATGCTGGCTGGGTGGGCAGGAGGGTTTGCTACTGGGAAGAGGGTTGGGAGGGACTGGCCTTGTTGGCAGACTCTGAACTGGTCCTCCTTCAGGAGTGCAGGCGGCAGGGGGAGGTACCTGTTACCGCTGGGTGGGGAGGAGCCTAGGCCTTGCTGGTAGGAGGCGAGGGTAGGGTTGTTATCTAGAAGTTTTCTTTCTTGTTTAGGCTGCCCATTTTCTGACACTTGGGCTTGGAAAGAGCAGGCTGTGTGGAATGAAGCCTTTTTTCTGTCGGTGCCCAGTGATGTTTCTGGGTTGCTGACTTCTCTAGCTCCAAATTGGGAATATATGAGACAGAGAGAGAACCTAGAAAATTCACCCCTGTGTCATTCCTGAATCCCAAATTTCCTAGATGTCTCCCTTTTTCCACCTGTCCAAGCATTCCTATCTTCATTCTATGTATTTTCAGAGTTTTAACTTATATTTAGTTTTTACTTGTATTTCAGACCTTATGAAATGTTATTAGTGTTTTTCATCTCAGCTGATATAAAATACATTTTGGAATAGTCTATGTATGGACTCAGTTATAACATGAATTTGATTATATATGTATACACACACTCTCTCTCTCACACACACACACATACCAAAGGACATAACATTTAGAAAAACTAGACTGATAGACTTCTTTGCCTTTGAACCAGTAGCTTAAGCAAAAAAATCAAGGCAAATTTTTCATAAGAATGAATCAGTGATCTCTCACTTAACATACTGATTAAAGTACAGTTGTGATATGCCAAGTTTGCAGCATATTTCACACAATAGGATTTATTGTGTTTGAAAAACACAGTAGTATTTTTAAATCTTACATTCAAATATGTGTACAAATAATTACTATCAGACATCTGCAAATTGCCTAAAACTCTACTGGATGGTATACACTGGTGGGTAAGGATTTGTTATGTCCACTCTGATGATCCTCTAAGTCATCTGTTTAATGTGTCTGTGGCACACTGGGACTTGGGATGCTGTTTGTAGCCAGGGATCAGTGTTGGGCATTACAGTGCTAAATGATCTGTGTAGGAGCCAATCTCCCACTTGGCTAGAATGTCAACCATTACTTTGCAACACTGAGGCAGATTGTCCCATATATCAGGTCTCAAGGAGTCATTGTAGGGTACCTCTGGGAGGGCTTGATTATATGAGTAGTTACTCCAATTGCTCATGGCTGCAGCTGTTATTGGCATTCTAGTGAGAATGTTAGGAATTAATCCTGTAGCTCAAATTCAGTGAGTCAAAGAGAATTGCTATGAGTCTCATAAGTTAAAAGAGAGAGAGAGAGAGAAACCCCACACACCAGAAAGAAAAAGAGAAAACCTTCCCGGGTAAATTCCTCAATAGCCCTATCAACAAGGTGCTGAAATTTTTAAAAACTAGTCCCTTGTCAGCTTTATAGATGTGGTCCACGAGCTTCGGTGGATGTGTTTTCGTGTCTTCTTATAGAAACAAAATAAATTCAGCCCCCTCTGGTCACTGTTAGCTTCCACTGAGAGGCTATAAAAGTGCGAGCAACTACAGATGCCTTTTAAATGTGCACTGACTGAAATCCCAAAGAAGAGCAAACACTCATTTTATGAGGCTTTTGTTGATGCCATGTGTCCCCACAAATGCACAGTTCATGTTATGAACCAGGCCTGTACCTCATTTTGATTCATAGCAAATTTTTATACCATGAAAAAAAAAAGGTTCCATGCCCCTGGAAAGCACATTGAAGAAGCCAACTGAGACTCCTACATCCTCATTTATGGCTGGCTCTCTTTGCGTTACTGTGCAGTATATTGAAGCATATTGTTCACGTCAAGAGGAGTAGGTTGGCAAAGGGGAGGGAAGAAAAGACATTTTGTCTTACATGTTACAGTGTGTAGGTTGTTTTTGGTTAAAATTATATACATTCATGAAGCCCATTGTTTTTAAGCAAATATATTAAATTCATGTTGTTTCCTATGAAAAGAGAATGCTTTAAAATGCTGCCAGAACAGAAGAATTTGGGGGCTTTCTGGTTTCTAGTTGTTTTTATAAGAAATGTGCATTAAAATGAATGTTCTCCATTTTAACAAATCTTCAGGTTTTCAATGTAAGTTTTAAGTCACTTGGAACAAAGTCTTTTGACTGAGATGTATGTAACATTTGATCATATTGTGGTCTGATTATGAGGAGCTGAAGCCCTATATAAGGAATTCTACCTATGATAAGGTAGAAGCCCACCACAAGCAGTTTCATATTTCTATGTTGTATATGTTTTATTTTCTACATTATGAAATTGACTGTTTTATCTTTTGTGATGAGTTAGGCATTGGCCACAACAAAGGTGTGCACACTGCTCATTAGGATGCCTTCTCATGATTTGGAAACACTTGTTTTATTGGTCTTGAACAAATTATAGTTTCCCCTGCAGATGAGGATTCAAGTACCCTGTGAACACTGGATCTCAAAACTACTCACTGAGTTCTTCAGAAATACATTTTATGCATAATTTTTTTCTTTTGCTGTCTCTAGCACTAAAAAATTCAAGACCAAATCTTTATGGAAAATGTTCTGGAGTTTCTTATCTTGAAGAGTATGTCTTCAGCTATCATTTTAAAAACATATTGTCCACGTAAATGTACCAAATCTCTGACCTTTTCAAGGCTTCTGTCTTCTGAATCAGATTACGATCATTTATCTCTTAACTTGCTTCATTTTTTTTTTTTTTGGCAAAGAATTCTGGCCTCTGCATTACTTGATTTTTTTAGTAAACCTTTTTTATTATTCTACATGCACTATTTTTTGTATTTTCCAGGTTTTTATTGCTAATTAATATTGTTTTTATATCATGCAACGAAGAACTTTATAATACCATGCTTCAAATGATGCAGTAATTTTCATTTATCTTCATCAAGATTAAATAATTCGATAACACTTATTATATGCCAGAATAAAAGTGGGAATTTAAAAAAAGAGATTGATAACAGTTGCTAGCTCAGTACCCACAGTACAGAGGTGACAGAGAAGAAATCAAACAAATAAATTTTATATGATTTGGAAAACATAGTAAATGAGAACTCAAAAGAGCCCAATATGAGGTCAGGAGAGGAAGTGAGTCACTGTTGTCTGCAGGGATTGGGGAAAGTTTTGCAGAAATAATACCATTTAATTTACAGTCGTGAACTGCATCAAGTGACAGAGTGGGAGGGTAGTCTCAGCAGCCAGTTTAAATAGATGTCTGATTTCAGCAAGTTGAGAGTGACAGCAATGAGGAAGTCATCATGGTTAGGTCAGACAATGTGACACCGTGGGGAAGAAATAGTTTTGTACTTGGTTCCTGAGGATGAGTGTATATTGGTGGATTAATCCAACTCTGCTTAGGTCAGTACCATAAAGAGATTAACTGATAACACAGGAATTCTCTGAAAGAATAGCTGAGAAAGTGGAGAGAAGATGAATGATAGAACGAAGGCAGGAGCTAAGCAATGGGGAAGTCAAACAATAAAAATTTGAGGAGCAAACCACACTTGGACTGGGGAAAGTTCTTATGAACAGTTTGCTAGCAGCATGCCATCTTTTTTTTTTTTTATTGGTACAGTTATTTTATTTTTAAACTTTTAAATTTGTTTTAATTAGTTACACATGAGAGTATAATGCACTTTGATACATCATATATAATTTCTCATTCTTCTGGTTACACACGATGTGGAATCTTATCAGTCGTATAGTTAGTTATACATTAGTACATACGGTAATAATATCTGATTCATTCTACTGTCCTTCCTACCCCCACATCCCTTCTCTTCCCTTCACTCCCCTCTACCTAAAATAAAGTAACTCTATTCTTCCCTCACCCCCCACCGATTATGAATTAGCATCTGCATATCAGAGAAAACATTGGTTTTGGGGATTGGCTTATTTCACTTAGCATGATATATATATATATATATATATATTACTTATATAATGACAGCAGAATGCATTATAATTCTTATTACACATATAGAGCACAATTTTTCATATCTCTGGTTGTATACAAAGTATATTCACATCAATTCATGTCTTCATACCTGTACTTTGGATAATAATCATCACCATGTTCCACAATCATTTCTAACCCCATGTCCCCTTCCTTCCCCTCCAACCCCTCTCCCCTATCTAGAGTTCGTCTATTCCTCCCACACTTCCTTTCCTTATCCCACTATGAATCAGCCTCCTTATATCAAAGAAAATATTCGGCATTTGGATATTTGGGATTGGCTAACTTCATTTAGCATTATCTTCTCTATCCATCCATTTACCTGCAAATGCCATGATTTTATTCTCTTGTATTGCTGACTAATATTCCATTGTGTATATATGCCACATTTTTTTTTATCCATTCATCTATTGAAGGGCATCTAAGGTTGGTTTCACAGTTTAGCTCTTGTGAATTTTGTTGCTATAAACATTGATGTGGCTATGTCCCTGTAGTATGCTGATTTTAAGTCCTTTGGGTATAGACCGAGGAGAGGGACAGCTAGGTCAAATGGTGGTTCCATTCCCAATTTTCCAAGAAATCTCCATACTGCTTTCCATATTGGCTGCACCAGTTTGCAGTGCACCGGCAGTGTTGTGAGTGTACCTTTTCTCAACATCCTCGGCAACACTTATTGTTGTTTGTATGCACAATAGCTGCTGTTCTGACTGGAGTGAGATGAAATCTTAGAGTGGTTTTGATTTCCATTTCTCTAATTGCTAACGAAGATGAACATTTTTTTCATATATTTGTTGATTGATTGTATATCCTCTTCTGAGAAGAGTCTGTTCAGGTCCTTAGCCTGTTTATTGATTGGGTTATTTGTCTTTTGGTGTTTAACTTTTTGAGTTCTTTATATACCCTAGAGATTAGTGCTCTGATGTGTGAGGAGTAAAAATTTGCTCCCAAAATGTAGGCTTTCCATTCACCTCGCAGATTGTTTCTTTTGCTGAGAAGAAACTTTTAGTTTTAGTCCATCCCAATTATTAATTCTTGATTTTAATTCTTGTGCCAAAGGATTCTTATTAAGGAAGTTGGGCCTAATCCCACATGATGAAGATTAGGGCCCACTTTTTCTTCTACTAGACACAGAGTCTCTGGTTTTATTCCTAAGTCCTTGATCCATTTTGAGTTGAGTTTTGGGCATGGTGAGAGATATGGGCACTTAGCCTGATATTCCCCAGCTTCATCCATTTACTGGTAAAGCATCATGCCATTTTAAGGGGCCACTGCAAAACCTCAAAGGGAATACTATATGTCCTTTTATGAACCTCAACCTCTGTTTCATGTTGGTTCAAGCAAAGGTAGTTTTTAAATTAGAAGACATTCAAGTATGATTATTGACCAAGGGAGATATCTTGGTAAGCATGAAACAAATTCGCCCCTCAATCCTTTAGCATGAGCGTGGCCCGCCTGGCACCTTGATTTCTGATCTCTAGCCTCCAAAATTGTGAGATAATAAAATTCTGTTGTTTAAAGCTACCCAGTTTATTATAGCAGCCCTAGGAAACTTATACAGATATCATTGTTTCCTTTAGACAACTAAGGGCTAAAAGCCCCTGGATCTATCGCCGAGTTCTCAAGTGTCCATTGAGAAATTTGAGGGATAGGTAAAAACAGACCTGGGAAGAGAGGTAAGGACCAGGGAGACATCATCACAATCTTCTTAGATTAATATGCTAATGTTAGATTGCTACCAAACAATCAGAAGGTATACATCAGTTTCACCAGATTCTTTAATATTTACTGACTAGGGGAGGTGAACCCCAGAAAGATTACTAGAGCTGGCAATGTAGACGTTTTTATCTTGCTGCGAGGTTCTCTGGATTTGGAGAGGAGGCTAGGTAAACTGTCAAGATCGAGCGATTCTGGTATGAATCAAGATACAGCTTGGCTGATCAATTGAATCTAGCAGGAGAGATGGCAATTCTTGAATGAGGCACTGTATTTGTTTCCCCGGGTTATACTAATAAATCACTGCAGACTGGGTGGCTTAACAACTAGAAATTTATTTTCTCCTGGTACGGGAGACTGGAAGTCTGAAGTCAGGGTGACAGCGGGTTGGTTTCCTCGGGGGCCTTTCTCCTCAGCTTGCACATGGCTGCCCTCTTGCTCTCTTTTTATATAATCTTCCCTTTTTGCAAATGTACCACCAGAGTCTCTGTTCATCCAAATTTCCTTTCTTTATAAGGATACCAGACAGATTGGATTAGAGTCCACTGTGATGGACTCATTTCAACTTAATCCTCTCTCTTTACATATTCTCTCTTCAAGTACACTCATATTTTGAAGTACTTCAGTATAATTTGGAGGGACATAATTCATCCTTTAATAGGTGCCTATGAGAGCTAAATGTTCAAGGTAATTGAGAAATTCCTCCATTCCTCCCTTGCTCCCCCCATGACCATTGTGAGTCAGCATCCTCATATCAAAGAAAACATTCGGCCTTTGGTTTTTTGGTATTGGCTTACTTCACTTAGCATGATATTCTCCAACTCCATCCATTTATGCAAGTGTTTCTGTGTCCTATAACTGGGAAGCCTTAAAATTTTAAATGAAATAACACTAGAATTAAAAAACATTGTACATATTTAAAAAATGCCACTTACTGAGGATAGCAACTGGACACATACCATAGGTAAAAAAGTGTTCCTGAGTTGACCTTCGGAATTGAAAGACCCACCACTGAATCATCCACTGGCAGCTAATCCTCTCACACATTGTCTCATAAATGAAACAGTGAACAGCAACTGAAGGTTTGAAATGAGATCAGAGCTACTGATACTTCAGAAAGAAATGAGTTTCTTTATGACATTTTCCAGGCTTGACTCTTTTCTCTGATTTCTTGTGAGAATTGTTTTGCTCATCTACACAAATGCTCAGTAAGAACAGTGCAGGATGTTGTGTTCCTTGTCCCCACCTGGAGATGGAGCCGCAGTGCAGTGTCTGCCCATAGAGAGCAGATACTATTAAAGCTCCTGAGAAGCAGAACGATTTAGACCTAGTGCTGGCCTGAGGGTTGTGAAATGTGGGTTATCCTGCTTCCTTACACGACATGTGTGCTGTGTAACCCTCCCTGACCTTTCTTTGGCCATTGCTGAGAAACTGAAAGACAATTTCCCTGAACAAAATGTTAGCATGATAGGAAATACAGTCCCTCATTGATTGTCCCACTAACATTAGGCCAGCATAGAATAAATGTCACCTGGGGACATTAGGGACAACATGGCAGAAATAAAGGGGGACTAGGAGGGAATAGAAGCAGAATTCCAGCTGGTAACGGATGAATAAGGCTCACTGTAGGTCTAGAAAGCAGGAGACCCCTTCCTGATAAGTGGTACTAGGCACTGTTTTTAAGTACTTTACAATCATGAGTTTTTTTTTAAAGGCAGGTTTCTCTTATTTCTAATGATAGAGGAAGGAATGGAATTTAGAGATGGGCTAAATAAGTCTCCCAAAGTGGCACATCTAGTACATGGTAAATGCGGGATTGGAACCCAGGCAATCTGAATCTGTACTTTTCAACCACCCTGCCATGCTGTCTCTCTTGGAAGAAAGGCTAAACATTTCATGCTTTCTCTATCAAACAGAGAGCAGGGGCCTCAGGTCCAAGACAAAGAAGAGTCAGAGGTGACAAGGTGAGAACAAGTCACTGAATTTGAAGTTTAGGTGACTTGGCAGTAATGAGTTACTAAGTTCAAGGAGCACAGGAAACTCTCCATAGGAAAGAGGTTTATTAAAAAATAATCAGAGTTCTCCTCTTGCTGTCTCACCAATCAGAGGAGACATTCTCAGATTGTGAAAGGATAAAAACCCGACTCCGATGGCAAATGGGGACATCTGGAGGGAGCTGGAGTCCAAAGGGATGTGAGAAGAAATGAGTCCATACCTGGGTGAGAAACCTGCCTTTTGAGGTTTTTCAAAACTAGCCACAGCCCTGGGGGCTGGCAGGGATCCTGATGGACAAACAAGATGTCAGAGGTTCAGAGGATTGGCCCTCTTCACCACCAGGTGAACTAACCTGTCCAGAAGATACAGCATAATTGCTTGACATGATATCAAGTCCTGAGAGACTATAGCTTTGGTTTGAAGCAGCTAATAGACTGCCTCTCCAGTAGCTAAGCTGGGGCTCCCTGAATCATCCTGGGTAACTAAATCCCAGATCCTGCTCCTCTTGGTTGCTCTTTTTCTAGCTCTGGCTCTAATAACTTCTGGTCCAACATCCTCTTCCTGCTCCCGCCACTTGGCCTGGACCTCCATTCATCACCGGCATCTCAGCCCACACACACAGTCACGCTGTCAGCCTCCGTCTGGAACAACACCATACCTCTGTCACTTAAGCAATTAACTTTATAACTGAGTCTGACAGTGCTTCCGACACACCATGTCAGCAACGCCGTCGTCCCCCTCCCCCTGCGCAACAGAGCAGTGAGTGGTTACAGGAACCTTTATTTTATAGCAGATCTTTAGGTGGTTTTGTAGTTAATTATCTCAGTGTCACAGAATGTGCTCAGTACTCTAGTAATAAATATGAAAATTACCTCATGGGGGATTTGATCATGACAAGCTATGGTGTTTTCTTTCTAATCAGCTATTTATCAAGTTAAAGCATGTTCAATTTTCAAGTAAAAATCTATTTGTTTTATTCATTTAATCATAGAAAGTCGGGCTCTAATTTCTACTAGAATATTTCATATAGGAAAGGTTTTCTTTTAAAAGTGGAGTTCAGTTTCCCAAAAGTTCATTTTTAAATTTTTTTTACTGTTCAAAGCTGAGTTCTATTTTTCTGGTTATTTTTCCAGAAACAAAACTTCTAAAGGTTGTGTTTTGCTCTGGTTAGTGTCTGGTACCTTGGAGTATAAGAGACACACTCTTTGAGTGTTCCTCTCATTTTACAGCACCTTCTGCATCATAAAATCAATGAAGTGCTTGTTTGTTTCAGTCTGAAACACAGATGCTCCTCGACTTTGAATGCTTATTGGTTGCAACATCATAAAGTTGAAAAATCGATAGGTCAAATCAGTGAGCTATCTGTGCATTATGTTGCCCTGATTGTTTCATAAGAACGCCTCATAAACATTTTCCAATCCTTCTTTACTAAAACATAAGAAATCTGGAAAATATTTATTGAGTGATGAACATGTGCAAGGGACTTTGGTGCACTTTGAGCCTTATAGAAAGAGGAACATTTTTACCTTTTCCCTACCCTTCTGCACCTTAGAACACAGAAAGTATAGCATAAAGCTTATTAGTTCTATAAACTTTGGATGATAAATATCTAGTAGAAATAATTGACGAAAGAAAAATTTTTGTTGTTGATATACTTGAGAAACCTGGAAAGAACATTAATTGATTTTCTGTTTTCAAAATGCTTGACAATAATTTGGTTTTTTAAAAATCCTGCAATTGGGCTGGGGATGTGGCTCAAGCGGTAGCGTGCTCGCCTGGCATGCATGCGACCCAGGTTCGATTCTCAGCACCATATACAAACAAAGATGTTGTGTCCCCCGAAAACTGAAAAATAAATATTAAAAAATTCTCTCTCTCTCTAAAAAAAAAAAAAGTCCTGCAATAAATATGAAAGGATAGTGTTCATATTCCTGAAAGCAAACAAACACAGGAGAATGTGAATGTCAGATCAGGCGGGGCAGGCAGCGACCAAAGGAGGCAGATTTAAAAGGGCCGCTGAACAGGCTTTATTGAGATATCACTCCTGGGCGGAACTCGAT
Organism: Marmota marmota marmota; assembly: GCF_001458135.2. Taxonomy (NCBI): domain Eukaryota; kingdom Metazoa; phylum Chordata; class Mammalia; order Rodentia; family Sciuridae; genus Marmota; species Marmota marmota. The sequence continues at coordinate 9,547,994 of NW_025999990.1, read as the reverse complement.
CAGACCCACAGAGGGGACAGGGGAAGGGTCTGAGGAGAAACCGTGTGGAAGCTCGACCGGACTGGACTTTTATGGGGCTTACAGCAGGAAGGGAAGGGCTTGGGACAGGAAAAGGTGTTTCTAGGGACCCTTGCCCCCTTGGAGTTTGTCAGGGGAGTTGGCTGAACTCCAGGATTGGCCAGGGGGTCCTGCTGATTGACAGGCTTTTGTCAGGAGATCTGGATGATTGACAGGCATTACCGCCGGCATTTGATTGGTGTTCTTTTCCGGAGCGGGCTGCTTTGTTCTAAGTAGCCACCCAGTCGCCACCGCTGACCTAACAGTGAACTGCCCGGGTGTGAAATGAACACCCTGTTTCTGAGTGGCATGAATATTCTCATTGGTTTGCTGTTGTACTCTTTTTTAAAATTTTTTTTTGCAAAATTTTTATTGGCTCTTTTCAGTTACATATGACAGCAGAATCCATTTTGACATAATTATACAAGCATGGAATAGCTCATATTCTAGTTAGAGTCCTATTCTTATGGATGTACTCGGTGGTGGGACGCACTGTGTTGTTTTCACATATGTACCTGGGAAAACACTGTCAAATTCATTCCACTGTCTTTCCTTTGCTCATGCCTCCTCCCTTCCCTCCATTCCCCATAGTGGCTCAATTTACAATAGCTAAGCTATGGAATAACCTAGGTACCCTTCATAAGATGAATGGATAAAGAGAATGTGGTACATATACACAGTGGAGTAATACTCGCTCATAAAGAAGAATGACTGTGACATTTGCTGGCAAATGAATGGCTATGTGCTAAGGGAAGTAAACCAGTCCCCATAAAACAAAAGCCATTGTATTCTTAATCATGCTGGATTGATTGTACATTATTCAGTTGACCCCCAAAGCATTTAGCCTACCTCTAGCTGTTTATGTCACCTTCTTGCCATCTAGAACACTTCTCCCAAACAATGGGCAAAGGAATACCAAGCACTTATTTCAGAGCCTCCTCACTGCTTTTCCAAGGTGTGTCTTTGTCTCCTCTATGTAGGATGCATTCTTATTGCTCAGTATAAACATTCTGGCCCTCTCCTCTCCTCCCTAATTATTCCTTCTCGCTACACGGCAGTCTTCTTAAGTTTCAAGTTGTGTCTCATTAGGCAACGTTTTAAAAGCAGAATCTGTAGGTTGCATGGATATTCCCTGTCACACTCACCTAAAAGTAGCACTTGAGTTGTTTTCATATCTCTAAAATAATTTGAACGCTACCTGACACCACTGCCTTAAAATTAGAGAAGAAAATAACAAGAGTTGTAGATGAGAATGACTGAGATATATGGTTATCATAGTTATCATGTTCAATTCTTCATGTCTTTGTTGTTATGGTGGTTTAGTCTACAATTTTTATAATCCAATATTTATTGTATTTTTAAAATGTGGTGATTTGGAACTAGATTATTTGTCTGCTATATCATCTCAATCAGAAGAAGATAATGTGTGCATGCTCTCACACACAAAGTAAAAATATCTGAGGTTCAATGGATTACTAAAGGAAGCTGTTTAATATGTTTTAAATAATTTCAAATTAGTAAGGGTCCAGTGTTAATCATATCATACTGTGAAAAGGATGCAGTGTCTTCATCTAATTTTTGCTTGACTGGATATTTTAATGGAAAATGTCATCGTTATCACTAGTGGAATTCTGGCAAAAATAGTAAGCTGTGTAGTTGTTAACATGCAGCATAAGGCAGTAAGATAATACTATACTGTTGATATGTATTAAATTATATTTACAGTTCTGAATTATTAGTAAAAAAAGGAAAAATAAATTTTTTATTTATTAGAGATATTTGGAATTTTTAGAAATTAACAGAGTCATAGAATATAACAGAAAATTAGCTCACATTAGATCTTAGCATTGTCATAAAGGGATTTGTCAGGCAATTACATTCAAAATATCTCATCTTAATTCAAACTGGAACATATTCAAAATGATTTTTAAACTTGAAAGCCACATTGAATACAAAGTTGCAGGAACAAAAGATAAAATTGCAAAATACCGACACTTCTTTCAGGACTTTTTCATATTTACAGGTTCTTGAGAAACCTGCTGAACACTCTGAGCTAACTCACACTCTCTCGCTCTCTTTTCTAACATACATTTGGACACAAGAACAGGCACAAATTCACAAGTGTGCATATATGCCTTTAATCCATGAATCTTCAGATGACAGATGGTTGCCCTAGAGGATAGCAGGTTTATCTGGGATAGTTAACAACAAATAACTCAAAAACCATTAACCATGGTTTTGAAAAATATTTAAGTGGAGATACAAATTTAAACTGACCATTGATTGGACATTAATAAATTTTATTTCTTAAAAATAATTTTCTGTTGAGAATGAATCAATTTATTTAAACCAATTTAAAGATAAGTTTTACTTCTAGTTTTTAATAGGTTTTTAAGTAATGGAAATAAAATATACTTTTATTTTAAATAAAGAAATATATTTAATAACTGTCCTCAAGAGAGCACTTAAAATGTAAGGGTAGAAGAAATTGAAGTTAAAGCGTAAAAGTTAAAGGGTAAAAGACCTGGTGTTGTAAAGTTTCTAAGCTGCAAGGTCTGAGTTAAAATGTAAAGGATTAGGTATTGTTAGGTCTCTATGTTACCTGCAAAACCTGAAATCCCTGTAGCTGTTAGGACAATACTGGAATTGCCCAGTAAACATTTCCCCTGGCTGTTTGGTTGTTTAATAACTGAAGGGCTCTGTGTAACTGGTCACGGAGTCCTTTAGGCCCTAAAACCAATCAGTTTGAATGTGTACCCCGTTTAGAAATGACCTATCACTCCAGCCTGACCTGTTCCCACCAATGAATGAACTAATCATGTTTAGGAGTTGTTGTTCAATTTTCCCGCGCCTCATGATGATTTGTTCTGATGTATACAAAGCCCTCCGCCCTCCCCAAAAAGTGTACTTAAGCAGTGCTCAGCCCCTGCTCGGGGCTCTGGGCTGCTTTCCCTTCTTGAGTGGGCACGGAGCCCCAGCATGCTGGTTCAATAAATCCCCTTCTGCCAATTGCATGAGTGGTCACTTGGTGGTCTCTTTCTCCGATGCTTCGCCTGACCCTTACAAAATATATTTTTATTTTTAATTGACATAAAATAAACATGCTTATTTAGGTCGTACATATTTCAATACCTAGATACAATGTGTAATGGATCAGATCGGGGTAATTGGCAAATCCATCCCTGCAGATGTTTATCATTCCTGTGTGCGGAAAACATTCATAATCCTCTCTCCTATGCTATTTTGAAATATACAGCTAATTGCTTTCAACCAGTTATCCTACTGTGCTGTAGAACATTACAAATCACTCCTCTTATGCAACTGCACCCCTGCGCCTGTCACTGTCTTCATCTTCCTGTCCCCCACTCTCTTTCCAGCTTTGGTAGACACTATTCTACTCCAAGAGAACAACTGCTTATTCACAATTACTCATACCTTAAAATTCCAGTGGAACCTAATTGATGTGAGGATCAAGATTCACACAGGTCCTGTGCAGTGGTGACGTGCTCTAGGGGTTACGAGGGGCAGTGGAAGACCGAGCCACTTCTGCGGCGCTTTGCTCTGAATACTGCATATACATGGCTTGGAAATACCTATTCAATGAAAGCTCTGACCCCATATTCAAACCTAATATGATCTGAATTTATCAGCACTAACTTCTCAGGGGGCAGAAGAGATCATAGTAGCAAACTGAATTAACTCTGCTAAAAATGTGCTTCCTACTTCTCAACATGTGATAACATTATAGCATTGTAATGTTAAAAGAAATGAAGGGGTGAAAATACTGAGATTCTGAGGTTTGAAACTTATGTAAACCTTAAAATATTACAGTTTTAAAGCAGACTTGACAAAGCGTATGGCAAAGTCATATCATTACTGAAAAAAAAAAAAAAAGAGCTCCTGGCTTTTGTCAAAGTCCTATACAAATTTTCTTTTTTTTTATGAGCAATTGGGAAATTGGAAGCTGAACAGTAGCATGTCTTAATTTATGGTTTAAAACATAACCCTGGTGGCCATGTGGAAGAGGATATGTAGGCTGGAAGACATAATTCCAATAAGACTTGTTAGGAGACTATTGCACTGGTACATTCCAGATGTGATTAGCATCTGGATGAGAGTGGGGGATTCCAGAATGGAGCCAAGATATGGGGAGGCATTTGGGAGATAGAATTTAGAAGAAGTGAAATCTAATATTTTCAACCTCATCATTAACGTTAAACTATTTATTCCTATTTTAAATTAATTCTCTGTTGAAACTTATGCATTCTGGAGTATAATGGTGGGTGTCTTACTTTAAATATTCTCAAAAATCCTCCCACCCTCATGAAAATAAAAACCAGAGACCAAGGAAAACAATTATAGCCACCTCTGACTGACATCTCCAGTATTACTTGGAGGGAGAAAATACAATAACCTTCAAATCACTTGTAAAAAGAAAAATAAACTCCCAGTTTGAGCACAGGTGCTGCTGCTGAAAACTTGTGGGTGTGGAGAACAGAGGAGGGAAGCCTACAATAAAGAAACTGCAGAGGAAGCCGAGACAGACACACGGAGGAAGCCACGGTCTGAGAGGACATGCCCACGTAAGCAGTGCACTCCTAGGACTCTGTAGATCACAGGGTTAGATATTGGAAAGGAGACTGAAAATAAGTCACGGCCTCAAAGAACACTGTCCTTGGAGTGAATCAGATAAATACAAAAGGGTGGGGGGAGGTGCCCTGGAAATGCAGCTATGAAGAGAAATAAAGAAATAAAGGCATGCAGTCCCCTAAAACCAAAGACCAGACGTTCTCTCTGATACGTGGATGCTAACACACAAGAAGGTGGGGAAGGGAAGAAGAGAAGTTGCGTGGAGTAGACAAAGGGGAATGGAGGGAAGGGAGAGGGAATGGGAATAGGAAAGACAGTAGAATGCACTGGACATAGCTTTCCTAGGTTTACATATGAATACTGATCATCGAAACTCCACATCATGTGCAAACCCAAGAATGGGATCCTGATTAGAATAAGTTGTACTCCATGTTTGTATAATATGTCACAATATACTCTACTGTCATGTATATCTAAAAAGTCATCGTACTACAGTGATACATGCATACCTATGTTTATAGCAGCATAATTAACAATAGCCAAACTATAGAACCAACCTACTTGTGAATGGTTAAAGAAAATGTGGTATGTATTTATAGTGGAGTTTTATTAAGTCATAAAAGTAATTTTTATGTCATTTGCAAAAAAAATAGACAGAACTTGAGATCATTATATTAAGCAAAATAAGCCAAACTCAGAATGTTAATGGCCACATGTTTTCTTCATCTCATGTGTGGAAGCTAGAGAGGAAAAAAGGAAAGAAAGATGAAGGAGAATCTCATGAAAATTGAAAGGAGATCAGTAGAATAGAGGAAAGAGACTGGGGTATGGAGGAGGCGAGGGAAAGAGGAATATTGACCAAATTATATTGTTCTATTGTGTGCATGGACCAATATGTGTAACAACAAATCCTACCATTATATGCAACTGTATTGCACCCATAAAAAATGTGAGGGGAAAAAAAGAAGTTAGGGCATGATTAAGGATCTTGCAGAACCAAATGAGTAACATGGCGACGCAACCCCTCCCCTCCCACCACAGCTGCCACAGTGACCACCCATGAAAGACATGGCACTATCAAATGACCAAGGAAGTCCTGCACCTGGAATGCTGGCCTCCAAAATCTAGGAGGGAAAAACACCATGAATTCCATTCAAAACGAAGGTAGGAAGAAACCTAAAAATGGAATAAAAATAATTCAACTGATGAAAATCCTCACAAAATCATGAAGCAGAAGCAAATATAACAAAACACTCCAAACTGAGTTAAATAGTTTCATATCAGCATTTAGAGGTGGGGAAAACATTTTAAATCAGTCATTGACTAAAATTATAGAACATGCAAAAACAGGAAATGCAAATTATTTGAAGAAAGAAAGAAAAAGATGACAAGAGAATATAATATCAGAAAAAAATGACAAAACACAAAGTATTAATAAAGTGATCACTGTAGAGTAAATTTAAGAAATAATTAATAACAGGCATTAAACAAGAGGAGAAAAACCAAGAGAATTAACATAATACAAAGGACAAATTTAAAAAAAAAGAAAGTATTTGAAATCTAAGAAGACAAATAAGACCCAGTATGTGCATAATTATAACTCTTGGAGATAAAAGAACACAACAATAAAATACAACTAATATCTAAAACTATAATTCAAGAAAATGTTTGGGGGGAAAAAGGAAACCTGAATATTTTTAGATTTAGCCTCTGTTACCTGGAACAATTGACCCAGAAGAATCATTCAGAAATATAGTCTTGTAAAATTATGAAGCTTTAAAAATAAAGATAATGATTTTTAGGTTTGTCAAACTAGCAGATCAAGTAATTTACAAAGGCAAGGGAATTGCCCAGGCTGCAGATTTCTCAAAACACTTTCAAAGCAAGGCAACAATGGAGTATTGAAGAACTTAAGGAAAAAAATTGCTAAGCAAGGATTATATATCAAATAAATCATATGTCTTCTTTCTGTGAGGGAACTAATCTGCATCATTAGTTCCTAAATCCCCCTAAAATCCCCAAATGTTATTAAATATCTGTATATTTTCTTTTATTTAATTTATCCCAATCTCTTATGCCTATTATGTGACAGGCACATGCAGCTGAGAGCATCATGTAACAATTCTTGAGATATGTGCTGCTATTACAAGTATATACTTCATCTAAATACTGAATTATTAGGTATTTTGATAAAATTTTAGTTCTGTAAAATTAGAACTACTAATACAAATTTCAGTGTTAACCCTATGTAAATTACTACATTAACTAAAAGATAAACTATTCAAAGAGCTTTTGAAAAAAAGTGTCCTTGATTTTTAAGTGAAAAGTCTGTTAAATCAAACTTACATATTCATTAAAGTCTTTTGCAAGATACACACTATTATTCTTTTAATAACAGACAAAACTTTTTATGAGTAGGCTTTGAAGGTCTCCTTGGTGCTCTTCTGCTTTCAAAGAGAAGGAATGTAAGTTTATGATACATTTTTGATGGCTGCTTTCTCAGATATGGTGGTCATGGGAATAATGTGATGTGCTTTTTCATGGAGCTATTTTTATTCTTAGAATTCTTTCAGTTTTTTTTTTTTTCGCAAGACTACTTGACATAGTTCACAACATTGATTGAGATAAATCTAGATGTGTTAGTGATTCTTAGAAGTTCCTGGTTTAGGGAGAACATTCTCTTTAATTTACCTTTCCTAAGCACTTTACAGGTGTTAACTCATTTAATGCTCACAGATGCACTCAGCAGTATTATTATTTTACTCTCATTTTATGCATGAGAACACGTATGTCCAAGAAACACAGCTGGTAAACGGTGAAAATAGAATTTGAACATAAGTATTCTGGTCCTAAAATCTGTATTCCTCAAATATAAACGCTTAGAATTATTTTGTATTTCTTTTCAAAAGTATATTAGTGTAATTTTTATGATTTAAAGTGCCCTAAACAAATTTTTCTTACGCATACCTTATAATAAGCAATAGAAATAAAATATGAAATTATAATTCTCATATTAATGACCTGATAAAATTCACAGGTGACAAAACATAAATCATTGATTGTTCAGTGATGAAAAATTTGGCACTTGGAGGCAGAAGAAAATGGCTCCCAGAATCAGAGTTGAAATTTTAAGCAAGAATGGTCAAAAAATAGAAGAAAAAATGTTCAACATCTCTAGCAATTAGAGAAATGCAAATTAAAACTATACTGAGATTCTATCTCATTCCAGTCTGAATGGCAAATACAAAGAATACAGTAACAATAAATGCTGATGAGGATGTTACATTGTTGGTAGGTCTGCAAATTAGCACAGCCACTACAGAAAGCAATATGGGGATTCCTTAAAAAGCTTGTAATGGAACCACCATTGGACCCAGTTATCCCACTTCTTGGTCTATACCCAATTTTTTTTTTTTTTGGTGGTGCTGGGGATTGAACCTAGGACCTTGTGCATGCAAGGCAAGCACTCTACCAACTGAGCCATATCCCCAGCCACATCAATGTTTATAACAGCCCAACTCACAATAGCCAAGCTATGGAAATATCTTAGATGTCCTTCAATGGATGGATAAATAAAGAAAATGTGGCCTATATACACAATGAAATATTACTCAGCCAGAATGAAGAATGAAATAATGGCATTTGCCAGTAAATGAATAGAGCTGTAGAACATCATGCTAAGTGAAATAAGCTAATCCCAAAGAACCAAAGGCTGAATGTTCTCTCTGATATATGGATGCTCACCCCAAACAAGGGAGAGTGTAGACGGGAAGAATATAAATCCACTGGATTAGAAAAATGAGAATGGAAGGAAGGGAGTTGGGGAGGGAAATAGGAAGGACAGTAGGATTAGTCAGACATAACTTTCTTAGACTTGTATTTGAATACATGACCAGGGTAACTCTGCATCATGTACAACCACAAGAATGGGATCCTAGATAGAATAAGTTATACGCTATGTATTTATAATTTGCCAAAATATATTCTACTGTCATATCTAATTAAATAGATTAAACAAACAAAAAAGAATGGATGTCAGACATAGGGGTTAGGATTCAGTTTATTTCTGAAGATATTGAGACAAATGACGTTAAAACAATTTTAACATATTGTGAATAACACTAAGACAAACTGGACAGTGTGTCTGGATCTTCTCAATGGAAGTTCTCAATGTTAGTCTGAGATGTTCAGCTTGACCATGAATCCAGACAATCCAGAAGAATATTGAAGTACTCAAAGTTCTCTGGAATGCTTTCCACTGGACCATTAATTCAGATCTATTCCTTCTCTTACCTAAGTCTAATATAAAACACTTATTTACAAGAATAAGGACAAGTCAAATACCTTGAAAGAATAAATTTGACAGTTACAGTTTGGGGCCTTAATAGACATTTATTCCTTTCCAATAAACTGACAATTTGTAGAATTTATACAAAATTTGGTTGCTTGCAAGTAAAGCTGAAATAAAGAGTGTAAAAAATCTTTTAAGGAATCTTTTGAAGTTTGTATTTTATACTTTATATTATAATTTCTGAAGCATATTAAATGCTTTATAACTTTATAACTACAATGTGCATTCTCATGAAAATTAGTTTTATTTTTCTGAAGCATTTCAAATGCTGTATGACTGTACTTTAGAACTACGATGTGCATTCTCACAAAAATTGGTTTCATTTTTTACAAGGAAAGAAGATATTGATCAAAGTGAGCACTGGTTCTGAAAACTAATAACCATGTGACCTTTAGAAATTAACACAAATCTTATAACTCTTATATAAATAAAGACCATAGTAGCATCCTGCCTACTTCACCAAGGTAATGATTTTTCCTTCTTAGCATGATTTTATGGCAATAAATCTCTGTTTTGTGTTTATCTCATAGGAATTTTTTTTTCTGATTTCTATTGTGCTTTCTTTTACTGTGAACTTATTTCCTTTATTTCTTCTTTCCAAATATATAGGACTTTATTTTTAACCTTTTGCTTTTGATTTTCAGCTTTGTATATTGCAGTTTTTCTCCCATTATTTTAGTCCTTTGTTATTTCAGTTTTCTACCAAATACTTCTGATCCAAGGGAATTGCCTCTGAATGAATGTTCAAGATGGAAATCACATGAAATTAGTTTATAAAACATTTGTCATTATTTTATCAATAGTTACATTAACAGAAAGCTTTTATGAGAATAATAGCGAGACCACTGGTTTAAAACAAAAAGTGAGATTTGTTAATGTGGAGACCTAAGTCTAGAGAGTGGGTGGCATATGCTCAGAAGAGGAAAGACCTATGTTGGGACTAGTGGGAGCTATGTGATGGACAGCAAGACAATAAACAAAACTGAAATGAAAGGGTAGCACAAGGGAGTTAAGGAGTTATAAATCATAATTTTCAATCAATAGAAATTGCTCTTGGGAGCATATGTGATTGCTCTACAAAGTAATCATAATGCTGCTTCATCTTCTCTTTTGAAATACCTTGAAGCATGGAGCCTAAATAAACTGTGTGATTCTGTCTTTACAAAGTAGACCTCAACACTTTAAAATTGGTACAATCTACTTTATTCTATTGTTCTTAGAAAATCTCTGTTCCTATAACAAGTAAGCCAATAGAAATGTAAACATGGATGCAGTTATTCCTGCAAATATATTAGAAAACGTCATGGATTTAATGTTGTGGTAAGACAATATATTTAAGATAGACAAAGGACCAAAAGAGATTTATAACAGTAAACTTATAAGTATTTACATGAGGATTCTGTCTTTGTGTAGAAATAAATAAGCAATTTCCATAATCAATCCTTATTTAAATTTAATAGGTATTTGCACATTTGTATAAGAGCAAAAGTATCACAGATATACCTGTTAATAAAAGATAAAGTAGTATGTTAGAATCTTTTTTTAAAAATGGTTTGTTCAATTAATGAATGCATGATTGATTGGCTGGCATTAGGATCAGTGTTGAAATTTGTAGTTTACTATTATTCTACCAATAACCTCAAAAATGTATTTTTGATCATTTAAAGATTCTATTCTTTATCCCTTAAAGCAAATTATTTACAGATTGATCTACACTAAGTTCTAGAAATTGCATAAACAGTACAACTCATATTTAAACTTATATTTCTACTTCAGCTTTAATCTTAAAACCTTTAATATCTCATAGAGTCTTAACTACATTTTAAATATTTTATAAGACACAAGTTGCTAGAGAGACTCTGCTGTTCTTCCTATTTCCTTCCTTACCTCCTTCCTACCTTCACTCTTTCTTCCTTCCTTAGTTGCCCAAGCTCAGATCACTCATGTGCTCTTTAATAATTTCCTGCTGTAAGTAGCATTTTGGAGAAGAACTGAGGATCTATGATCCATGTATGGAACGCGCTTTGCATAGGTTGGAATCTATAATCAAGACTCAGATACATCTTTAACCAAAGATATTTGTTCTGATCAGGCCTCAGCCATCAGCACCAGCCGGCTGGCAACCTGCTACGCGTGTTGTTCAGTTTGAGGTGTAAGCAGCCAGAAGTGTGTTTCCTTCCTATGCGGTGAATTGTTCCTTTCTCCTTTGCTTTGGCTCCCTTCTCTCCCTCTCTTCTTTCCTACCTTCCTCTCCTCAATTTCTTCCTCTGTCTCTTAAATTCTGGTCCTTCCAAGGTTTCCCCCATTTTCTTCCTTGTTTCTATCCTTTACTGAAATCATTTTAGTTTGGGCACTAGTGAGGGAGACTGAGTAAAGACTGGCCTCAAGAAGACCAAGCAATGGTACTTATGAAACTGAAATGTTCCGCGATTGCTCTGGAGTTATCTGCTTATTATTCCCTCTGTAAAAGCCTGGGTTCACGAGGGTGTGTGGGTGTGTGTGCACAAGCATATATCTATATCTATATCTACATATGTATATATATATATATGTATATATATATATATATATATATACATATATATATATATAATCACACACATATGTATATATAAATGTATGCATACATAATACATATATTACACACATATGTACATATAAAGATATATAACCACACACATATTGGTATTGGGGGTTGAACCCAGAGCCTCATGCATGCTATACTGAGCTACATCCCCAATCCTTTTTTAAAAATGATTTTATTTTCAGGAATGGCCTTTCTAAATTGCTGAGACTTGCCTCAAACTTGTGATCCTTCTGCCTCAGGATCCCCAGTAACCAGGATTACAGACATGCACCACTGCGCCTGGCTCTAGGTTCATTCCTTTATTTAAATTTCAGATATTGAAATATTCTTTAAATTAAGCAATTGGTGAGAGAACTTGTTGCAAAACATGCTGGAGCCTGAAGACTTTTCTTCTATTCTGTGACATGATTGTGCCATTCTTTAGTTCCAGGGCTTATCGCCTCTCCCTCCCTCCTTCCCTTCCTTTCTTCCTTTTTTCCCATAGAATCTAGTCTAATAGACCTTCCCTCAAGGAAACATGTAGACAGCAGAGTCTAAGCATCCATGTGGAGGAACTCACATGTTATGATTCAATTGTCCAGTGTCTTGTGCATTAAAGGTTACCATTAAAGCATTGTGCTGAACAGGTGCACTGAAAACACCATCAAAATATACAAAATGGGTTCTTACTAAAATAAGCAAAAGCATACCTGCAATCCGTTTTGTTGGTTTTAAGAAGAATCACGTTTGAATGATGAAGGGAATGCGTGTTTTGTGATGTGCATAAAGCTTGCCATTTTCAAGGCCGGCTTGATTGATGATTTTATTTGCAAGTGCTGGTTTCCAGAGTCAGAAAATATCACTGTGTTATTATGGGCATTACGTCATCTAAGATTTCACCTTATCAGTTTCATAAATAAATGAATCTGCCTGCATAAACCAAATGAAAGCTTCATAAATTTGTGATTACTGGCAAAAATAAGCTTGTCATTTTGAATTTGGATACTATAATAAAGTTAGGGGGCAATCAATATCATTCTTTATGTAATGCAACTTGACTTTGCAATTAAACTTTGTCAAAGTTTTCTATAGGCACTATCATTTTTGAAGTTACTATCATTTTGATTCTTCTGTGGTGAGACATATTGGTTTTATCACTATTATCAGGATGTATTTCTATCTTGTACCCATCAAGACCAAACTCCAAGTACACTTACACAGTTGATGAATGAAAACACTAATCAATGATAATATCTTGTTTTTCAGAGGCTGAAGTAGGTAGATGGAGGTTTCCATGTGTTTCTTAGAATAAGTAAGTTCTATCAGGATATGGCTTTAGAAATGGGATGCTAAAAATAGAGTGTTTAGTTCTTAGAATCAGCTTGAAGGATGCAAGCCTAAGAATTTGTTATCTCCATTTTTAAAAGATTTATTTATTTTTTATTTATATATAACAGCATAACAATTCTTATTACACATATAGAGCACAATTTTTCATATCTCTGGTTGTATACACAGTACATTCACACCAATTCGTGTCTTCATACCTGTACTCTGGATAATAATGTCCATCACATTCCACCATCATTTCTAACCCCACGCCTCCTCCCTTCCCCTCCCACCCCTCTGCCCTATCTAGAGTTCCTCTATTCCTCCCATGTTCCCTCTCCCTACCCCACTATGAATCAGCCTCCTTATATCAAAGAAAACATTCAGCATTTGGTTATTTGGGATTGGCTAACTTCACTTAGCATTATCTTCTCTAACTCCATCCATTTACCTGCGAATTCCATGATTTTATTCTCTTTTATTGCAGAGTAATATTTTTTAATTAATTTATTTTTTATTTATATCTGACAGCAGAATGCATTACAATTCTTATTACACATATAGTGTTATCTCCATTCTTTGGAGACTCAAAAGATGAGTAAGCATTTCTTGTGAAGTAAATGTAATTTGTCAATTTTACAGAGACAAAAACATTATCAGTTGATTGTTTTCCATGATATTTATTTATACTGTAAGTCAGATGATTCAATATTGTGTTTTCTTAAGACTGTAAAAGAAACCTGGGGTAGCTTCATGCTCCTAATGATTCTAAAGCAATAGAAACGTAGATGTAGATTTTTCAAAACCACTGCATTAGAAAGTTCAAAATAGATTTTCTCCATTTATAGGTCTCGTTTACACAGCTGGAAGGCTAACGTATTGATTAGAGGGAACATAACAGCCAACTGGTTCTGTCTTTCCTCACAAGGCCCTTTCAGCTACAAATTCCAGTACCACAGTGTTTGGGGATAATTGTTTTAGAAAATGCATCTTTTGCCATTCATATAAATATCTTAAGTATGGGGTCTGAGATTATCAAACAAGGTATAAGTTTACAGTGGAATGACCTCAACACTCCTATTTACATAGATTCATCTTATTCCTTTAGGTGCTGGTTGGAAATGACCAGCTTAGGAATGAAGCTACCATATTGATCCCTATTGTTTACTTCAAGTTTTTCTCAGATCAAACATCTTAATCCTAAAATTTATTGTTAAGTAGGTTGAGACATTTTATTACCATTGAGTTTCATCAGGAACATGTGCTTTCCTTTTACCTATTTTTTATTATATAAGAAATGCATGCTCTTGGCAAATAAATCAAACCATTACTGAAGGATTAAAATGTAAAAGTGAAAAAAGTAATCAAAGTAACAAAAGTAGTAATAATTAATAAAAGTTTGAAATTCTTAGATCTCCCTATACACCGATGTATTTACCAAAATTTATAAATGCCTCTACATATGTAAAAAATATTATATTGATTCCTTGTACATTCAGAATGATTATACCACATACATAGTTCTAGGTAGTGTTTTTTATGTAGCAATATGATAATAAAAAAGTCTTTAAAAATTGAAAGGAATATGTGTTTGTAGGATATTATAATTTCAGTCATATTTTTTTTTTATTTTTTTAATCTATCATCTTATATTTTTATTTATTTATTTATTTATTTATTTATTTTTATTTTTTATTGTTGGCTGTTCAAAACATTACATAGTTCTTGATATATCATATTTCACACTTTGATTCAAGTGGGTTATGAGCTCCCATTTTTACCCCATATACAGATTGCAGCATCACATCAGTTACACATCCATTGATTTACATATTACCATACTAGTGTCTGTTGTGTTCTGCTGCCTTTCCTATCCTCTACTATCCCCCCTCCC